>NC_050598.1:8000000-8357500 GCF_013368585.1 Megalops cyprinoides
TATGCAGGACCCAAGCCATCAGAAGCCTGGATGAGATATCCATAGCAGTCTCGCTTCGGCACCCAGCATCGATCTTCTGCCTCCGCTGTTTACATTTAACGTTTGAGTGCGGGGACTGAAATGAGCTATGCATGGCAATTCATTATGGGAGGATTTCAACTCCTTCTGTTGTGGTTAGCACTTTGAGCAGTGGGCTCAAAAGAGAGCAGGGAAACTTTAAGGGCCATACAAACAGTCATGTCGAATATCCATTTGGGGAAACTGCTGTTGGCCTTTGTTTAAAAGGTTAAAACGTATTGATATTAATAAAGAAAGCATTGCCCCAGATACAGTATATGACTATATCATTATATAGACAAAATATTGCATAGTTACACATCCTGTATAGATGTTATTTTAGGTAGTCAATTTCAGTGATCTTTGTCAGAATATGCAAACATTATGTTATTATTAAAGCAATGTAGTAGAGAGTTCATCAAACATGATGCAACATGTGGCTAAGAATCATTACAAGCGATTACACTGCAGGGTAAGTGTGAGCGTAAATTGTGCCTTATCAGCACAGGAAGGTAGATCTCCACCACTTCAGAACACTGCAGTGGGTCAGAAGAGACGTGCTGTTTGACTAGCTTTCACAATGCAATGCGGTTTTTGCTGCTGCAGCAGCTCAGCTGAGCCTATTTAGTGTTTGAAATGCAAAGCTACAAAAGTGGTATTGACACAAGCTTAAAGAGTGTATTTCTTAGGCATTGCTTAGCACTAGAACTGCTGAGCAATCATTCACTGTCTGGACTGTTTAATGCTGCTCATCCTAATTTCTTTCTGTTTCCATGTGCTTTAAACATAAAAGGGCCAGTGTCTGGCTTTTTATACACATATATATATACTTTTTCTCTTGCACTGTGATTGTATGTTGTTTGTCTGCGATATTTGTAGTGTGCCGTATGTGTCACTTCAACTGCATACAATCAAAATTCATGGGTCATAGTTCACCACAAGTTCATAATTCTGCCTGGAAGACTAGTGACACATAAAAGACTGCAGACATTTGACTGCAGCCTTGCCAGATATTTATGAAGAACAATTTCAGGACAGTGTTTTCTTCCTTCCACTGTGACTGGCTCAGAGATATACAGCCTTTCAGATACAGTGCACTCTAAACATGTGCAAATACTGTCTACATTAACACATATTGTGAATGAATGCTTATAGAGGATTGCAAATATTTTGAGAGAGAGAGAGCAAGAGAGAGAGAGAGAGAAAAACAATATTTGATTTAAATAATCCAACCAAAAATATTTAGTTTGTCAATGAAGCTTAAAATGGCAAAGCCAAGGTCATCTTACAAAGACTGGTCACTCTGCTGTCTGGTGCTAAGGCAACAGCCCTCTGTCTACATCTGGAATTAATATTCAGCCTAAGTGCACAGAAAAAAGACATCTGAGAAAACATTTTACCCTTACCCAACCCTTACAGATGTTCTGACTGGGTCTGTAGTAAACACAGAAAAGCCGAATTAGCAGCAAAAAGAGCCACTGCAATCCAGTCCTGGCTCAATAAGACTAGGAATGACTTTGCACTTCAGAGAAACCCCCACAAAAAGAAACTTGCCAACGCGCAAAGCAGAAGCGGAACATGTTTACATCGTACTACATCACCTTATCAGTCACCCCGGAGACGAATGCATTTCTGTTATTCTTGTTTTTTCTTTCTCTGTTGGTTGCTGCCTTTTGTGTCCTTACAAGGGAAATCTTGTTTGGTTCTTTCTCTCCTTTTCCCTTTTTCCATAGCCTGCCATTCCAGTGACATTTCATCCAATCAGATGTCTAGAATGCTAGGAAACAAGTCCTTTTCCTGCCTTCAGCTGACCCCACAGACCACTCCATGCAAATGAAATGACAGGGAAAACCATTCAAACTAAATGAGATCTTATCAAGGAGAGCCTGACCGGGCCACCGCTAACATTGTTTCTTTGTCAGATTTAACTAACCACCATTCATTTTGTCAAGCACAGAAGAGCTATTGTGATGCAGCCATGGTTGTGATGATTTTTGGCAGTCCTCTTTGTGATGTACTTGCTGTACTTGTTGCTAGTGAAGTGTTTGCTCCTTTTATAGTTATGGTACATTTTATTCAAAGAATTACTGTGTCAAAGTTTCTTTTAATGTGTAATTGTCACCTCAGTTGAATCCAGTGATGTTTGACAGGATCTGCCTGCAGGATTTTGTGTTACTGGTTAATTTTCATAGATGCACTTAAACAATAAAGGCATGCCACCATTGAAATCAGAAGTGGCAATGTTCTTTATTTAAATCATTGTTACACCAGGGATTAGTACTTTAACTGAAGCACATCATGCAATTAAATGTGACTCAGTTCTAAGGCTCAGAAGAATGGTGGACCTTTTCAAGAACAAGGCCACAATCTTCCTGTTGACACAGCATGATATTCTGGATTTTAATGCAAATGCCTTTTTCGAGTGTTCAAGCAGTCATTTTGCATTAAGTACCAAGAGGGCTACAAATTCGCAAAATGCCCATCCCTAAAAATGTATAAATCCTTATCTGGGTGTTCTCAAAGGAGAGGACAGAGGTTGTTTTGCAGTAAACAAACGCATCTCAAATTACACCTGAGCCTCATCCCGTCAAACTAAATCTACATCTACAAGCTCCATTGACAATACCCAACAAAGAATAATTTATACTGTATTTAAAGTGCCAGAAATAGTCACCAGTGTATGCCAATGACTGACGAGGGGTGGAAACGACATGAGAGAAACGGTATGTGAGCTCTGCAAATCCTTTCTTTATACTCTCCGAGAATGCAAACAGAACACAGATTAAAAAGAAAAGAAAAAAGAATCTGTCACGACTTTACAAAACGAGCCTTTTAACGCCCCTGGTATTTGACACGCTTTGGACGCAAGCGTGACGATGAGTCCAGTTTTCTGAGCTCCAGGTTTAGACAAGCGAAGAGAGAACCCTTTGGCTAATGCGCTTTCATCGATCAATACCGGCTCCCCCCTCTTTTTGCCTCATGGACAGAGAGGGAAAGTTAAAGGGAATTGCAACGGTAAATCATTTCCTTATTATGACGGGCAAGTCGCGGGGTCTTGTGCGGAATCCGCAATGAGGCAGAAAACCCGTGTATGGTGGTCCATACATAATTCATTGAATGAGGAGTCGCCCCCCCCCCGACACCTCCCTTCTCTCCTCCTCGCTGTAGATGAAGCCACCGCAGAGTTTCGGTTTGGCGACTTCCATTAAGTACACCCGCCAATAAACGCGACACAGTAGTATAAATTAGTCTTACACTTGAAGTGGTGAGCGAGAATCGCTGCGGTAGCCAGGCGAGAACGCCTTTGCCCGACGCCGGAAAATGAGCCGGATCCTGCTGCCGACGAGTCTCCAAACCCCTCACCCGTTTTGTCTGCAGTACAAAATCACGCCACTTAATGCTCAGACATGTTCTGCATCGATTATGAGTAATTATGGATACTTACATATTGACGACGAGCCTAGTCTGTTAGTTATTGTGCAAATGCAATCGATCACAAGGAGGGAGGGGGAGCTGGTCACTGTTCTCAAGCACTATATGTCATCTGCTAAGGGCTTCTTTATTAAATTTCTGACATCAGGGAACCTCTACCCGCGAAACGCTGACACGTAGCAGCAAGTCCACCATGGATAGCCGAGTACGCGCTCATCAGTATTCCAAACACAGACACACACACACACTATAAACTGCATTAGTTGTTCATTTTACACGGCTCCCAATTAAACAGAAATAGTCAGGCTCTTACACTGATCAGGCAGATGCGGCCCACAGCTTTCAATGCCGCTATTACAAGAACAAATTTATCCTAGTTGTCATCTTTATTTGAAACGAGTGTACAAAGTAACTGATTATAATTTATTTTTAAATGCATATGTAGTGTTGCACGCTCTTAAGTAGAATAGTTAATCGTTTTCCGCCCCCCAACTTGCCTCATCAAAGTATATTATTTCATTTAGTGTTTTGGTTTTGAACTGTATTGTATGTTGGTATTTTCCTTGCAGGAACATACATCATATCTGAATGGTGATAATAAAGTATTCATAAACTCCAGGCCCTGGCTGGTACCATGCCTCTGTCTTGGAAAGTGGATGAATATCAGCTCCATATGAAATTGCACAGCAAGCAAAGATAATGATTAAAGGCAGTTGATATAGAGTCCTACATCTCGGGTCACTACGCAACCGTATGAAATTATCATTCTGTAGAACCTCAAAATGCATTCAGATTCTAATCATTTAAATCTAGTTTTAAAATTAGCATGGGTTAGAAGGTTATAAATTGAACAATCTATACGTTTACTGTCTGTATTCGAGATTACAGCTAGTTGCAAAATCAAATCAAACATCCAAGCATCGCAACTGCAGAGCACGCTGTGTGCCACTCTGAAGTACCCTTAATCATCATTCGATCAGAACAAACTGCATCGTGTTTATTGTCATATCATGAGGTCATGTTCAGGAGAAGCCGCGGTCTCTAAATGAGGTCACCCTGTTAAATGGAACACAGAGTACACGCAATTGCTTTTATTGGGAATTGTGTAGCACTAACACTTCACAGCTATCAATCAGCTACAACTGGCTAACCTCCTTCAACAAGAGGGCATAATTGACCCTCTCATTTTCTCAATAGTTTCGGTAATCACTGCCACCCACTGGCTAATTACAGTATTATATTATCTCCAAGACATTACAACAGTACACTTACATAAAACATGCCTCTTATCAACTCTAAGACTCAGAGGACTTTAATAATATACATTTAATAAACATTACTTATGCAGTGCTTTTCACACAGCCGTTCAAAGCACCTACCAGAGAGTAGAAAATAAAAGGTGACAATAATAAAAAAAAAAGTCAAAATAAAGATAAATTAAAAGACAAGCAAGCATAGTGAGCAATGGACAAAACACGAGTAAAATGGGTTATACAATAAAAAATATCAGGAATGAAACAAAAATAATTATTTATATTTCCATGGTCTGAACTTAGTCTGGCCTCACTGAAAAGCCGAAGTTACAAACAGCATGCATGTACAATTATTACCTGTAATTTTTTGCTTTGCAGATGCTCTTATTAAGAGTTTCTTTAACTGGTAATGTTTTGCACGTTCCCAGCTTATACAGCTGGATACTTAATATAACGTTGCAGGTTGCTTGCATAATGGTGCTTGTATAATGTCCCATGCCAATGGGATTCGAACCCACCACATTTTGGTTTTAAATCCAGCTTGGTCATGTGCTCTTGCCCTGCTCCTTGGAGCCTCGTTCCCTGGACAGCTCTGTTCAATTTGGAGCGGCTTACGTTTGCAAGGTGGCTTAACAAGACGAGGGAGGGAGGGAGGACAGATTAGACCGGACGGGGGGGCATGAGGCGGGGGACTCTCAGGAGGGGCTCTGCCTGTGGCGTGGAGACTGATTTACGCACTCCAATGACGGAGGCACTGATGCTGCCTCTAGAAGATGTTAAACGCCACTGAGCCTCTGTATCACAGCGATCAGCGTCATCTTTCTCCCTTTGACTACTGCTTCTACACAGCTGCAGGGTAGGGGTTGGGGGGGATGTTGCATGGAACAAGCTTATTCAGTGTCACTCACAGCAGCTGAACAGGTTTTTGCCTTTGCTCAATCACAGGTCTCGATTGCTTTATGGGAACTATTGATTGGTGGGAATCGGAATTACCCCGTTTTTCCTGGAGTAAGTTATTTGCTGGGTGAAATCTGATTCCCACAGGGGTGTGAGGTCTCCCACAGCTGCAGTGGAAAGTCCTGATCTAATGATTTAATCTGATGCGTACATAATTGCATTTTCTTTTTGCCTGTGGTTTAACAAATGCCTGTGTAGTGGAGCCCTAGATTATCAGTCTGACCCTGGGCCAGATAAAGGAAACTGTACCCCTTTAAACCCACACAGGCTTAAATATCCTGCAGGAAAACTGAAATGGGGCTGAATGAGTGAACTCCATTCAACACCCTGCAGGAGACTGTGTCTGTGCCCCTGAAGCTCCGCTCTTGCTGTGCGCGTACAGACAGGCGCACGCCCGCTGCTGCGGATCGATAGCCTCAGTATCGATCCTCGCGAGGATCAGAGCCCGCATCCACGACGAGGGGAGTTCCCAGTCCGTTTCTCACAGCCGCACGCTCCAGTCTCGCCCTCCTTTCTCGTGTCGACCGGAGGGCGTGAGGCGATCCCTCTTAGCACTTCTGAGGGAATGTGTCCAGTACCCAGGGGTCCGTTTCCTCGAGCGCAACACAAGTTTAAGCGCGCAGCTGAGCGCTAGCCGCGCTCGTCTCACCTTGCCGTGGCCTTAAAGGGCAGGTTAAACCCGGATAATGGGCACGGCCTTCGGCGTGTTGCAGGTTCACCGCCTCCGAGTCCCCTCAGAGCAGATGTGCAGCTGCCACACGCATCTGTCCCAGTGCCTCGCTGCGCCACCCCGGGCCCAGTCAAATGGCATGTAAATTGCCTGTGCACACACCCAGCAAACCTCACAGGGTTAACGGGGCTCTGTTCGCCCTCCTACTGTAACCTACTGTAAACTGAGACCAGCTGGAGGACAATGATTAGTTTACAGCAGCAATATGCCCATTTCACGCGTATTGCTTGCATTACAACCTTGGGGCTTCCTGCCCTTGCAGCTGAATAATCATCATTATATTGTTATTGTTAAAGTGCATTAGCACTCAATAAATCATACACCTTTTTCAATGCATGGCTTGTACAGTTATGTACTGTTCTTGTTTTACACTGTTTGTACCACAGTCAGGGAGAAGCATGTTCAAATGTACATGCATGTATATGCCAAAAAACCTCAAATGTGTGAGACACATGAAATGTTGGTATGTGGTGTATATGTCTGCATACAACTTTTGAGACATTTTATTCATGCAAGAGATAGTTTTGGGGCTTATCACTGAAATGGTTTAGTCTGTAAACAGCTCCTAATTCGCTGACGCGCTGCAGTATCCAGTCAGTTGGACTCTCGCTCAGTGCCTGAGAGCGCAGTTCTCAGCATGAGATGATCTGAATGGCAGTAATTATTTTTCCCGGCCACAGAGCAGACATGCTACGGCTGCAAATACATTTGTTGGTGTCGAAATCCAAGTGCCTCGGCATTGAAGTTCGACGCTCTCAGACCAGGACAAAATAGATTAAATGTAGAGGCTTACCAACAAAAAATGCTGTCTAGTCCAAGTTGGAGAAGGAGCAGGGATTGTAATGCAGCACACAATCACGGGATTTATTGCGAAAGATCACACAGGTAGCGCACCTGTGCCAGTAAAAGGGACAGGCTGCAGTTTTGACGTGACATTACGTGGTGTCTTTTGAGCTCTCTCTGAGGAAGATATCATGTGGCATTGAAAAATCAATCTGTCCCTTTTACCTTCTCCCTGCTGTGCTGCTCTGACGTAGGAGCTTGCACTGAAATGCGTCAGCAATAAAACTATTGACTAAGGGAAGCTGCTGTCCAGAAAATGTTTGTCCCTTTTACCTTTTCACCCATGCAACTCTGTGTAATCTTGGATAATACTCTAGATGACATCATCGTGTTCAGATTGTAATCACATGGAACTCAGTCTTTGTGGAGCACTCCTGCCCACAAGGGACTGCATGTTTTGCATTCATGCTATACTACTTTAACTTTTTTTCCTTCCTGGGCATATGAAAGGCCCATTTAACACCCAGACTTTGGTGCTGAATTTCATGTCAGATGGTTGCTCTGTAACAGTTTCTGTGAAGGCATTCTGTTACTTTTTCAAACAGAGATCCTCATTTGCGGCGAAGCGCTTGGGGAGCACGGTACATTTCTCCATTACGCTTTCTGCAGAATCAGCCTCATTTCTCGTGACAAAGTGGCACACACCCCCTTTGTTCCCGGGGTTTTCGTTAGTGATGAAATATTCATCCGGGCCTCGGCGGCGGGGGCCGGCGGGCCGGAATTTCCGCTCGCGGGGCGGCGGAGGCGCCTGCCAAGTCTCGGCTCCGCTCAGCGGGGAGCACGGATTTCATTATGCGAACAGTTTGGAAACGGCGGACCGCACGAATATCCCGACGGCGATACTGCTGACGCAGGTTTCTTGGCGGCGGGGGTTTTGTAGCGCTGATTGAATGCAAAAGGAACAGGCCGATTGCAAACAGAGCGACTGTTTGTTAACGGCGGGTCGCTCCGGTCCGTGCCACCTTCGCGGGAACGCTCGCCCCACGGCGGCAGATCTGCTCCGGCCAGATGGGGCCTGATGAATACTTGATGGAGGGATCAGCGAGCGAACAGCGGTCGAGTCACGTTGGGACGAAGCCCTGCAGGAGCAGCTGGGTCTGCTGCGCATCAGCTGAGCCCAAGGAGCTCACTAATGGAACTGGCGGGAGGATGTTTGTGGGCCCTCTCGTACTTTCCCGCCATCACTCTCCGCTTAAGAATCCCACTTGTGGACACGGACACGGGAACAGATGTTGCTGGAGATGATGTTTGCGGTCTGGGTTGTCCCCTTGTCTCCTAAAAACTCCTTTGTAGTGACAGCAGTAAGGGAACCGGCATGATTCATGGATGACTCTATGGGATGGTGTTCTCCATGGTGACGTACCTTCCTTCATGAGGGATACCTAACATCAAACGTGATAATAAAAGGTGCATTTGGGGAAGAACGGAATGGCATTCGATCAAAGGCAAATCATAAATTCTGCAGGCAAAGCTTTGAAGTCTGTTTTAAAAATAAATGAATCACCTGACACCGTTATCATCGCAACACATGTGAGAAACAGCAGGAAGTGACTCGTTGTGGGCCAGGAAGCTCCGATTTATCAGTCTGAGACCGCCCCTTCCCTCCTTAGAGGGGATGTTGTATCCCTGGTAGAGGTGTGTCGGGGTGCAAGGAGAGATGAATACAACTTCTGCAGATTCCCAATGGGCCCTCTTTATGGGGGAGTTCCCAGGGGTTGGGGGCGGATGCTAAGATTCTGCATTTCTTAGCCAGCCTACCACAGCAGAACTGTGGTAACATTCAGAGTGACATTCCCTGAGTTAGTCTCAAGGTCATTCATTAGCCATTCCCCACACTGCCGCACACGGCCCGCAGGTAACCCTCGGAGTGCTCACTGTAAGTGAGGCCTTTGTTTCAGAGTTCAGAACGGCCCATCTGGGGCTGACCATTGCCCTGTGCTTATTATAGATGGGCCTTGGGACAGCTTGCATATATGTTTTTAAATTGAAGGATCAAAACGAACGGATGAAGGAATGAAAGAGGGGGCGGGAATGCAAGTTTGGGGCAAATCAGCAGACGATGGAGGCCCGCCCGGATCATTCCATGAATCCATTATCTGTTACTTCAAGGCAATCGTTTCTTTGGTGATGCCAGCTCCACTCCGGCATATGTAGTCATCGGCACACTCTAATCACCCAGTCTAAATCCGCGCCACGGCCCTGGCATCAGAGTTCAGCGCGAGCCGATTCAGGGTGCTGTGAGACTCAAGGATTAGCTCGTGAAAATCCCCTTTTCAAACAAAATTGAGCAGACGAGCATCAGAATCTCGCCAGCAGACAGTTTTCCGACGCACAGCCGAAAGACAAGTATTTTGTGTCAGGGCTGACTAAGCCTTTCCCAAAGTTACCGCTGCATTTAATCTCATTTTAGCACGGCGGAGGAGTGGATCCTTTCCAGAGCACAAACCCAAATTACAATACAATACAGTTAAAGAGGATTTTTGTATTTGCAGACCTGAAGCTTAGGAAAATAAGCTCCCTCCTTTTTTTAACTGAAGTAAAATGTATCTGGGTGGCCAGAATAGTTACAGACTGGGAAGAATCTGGCATTCCCATCTGTTCGAACTCTTTGTGAGGCCTTTATTGCCAGTGGTCAGAAAACCTTAATGGTATTTTTCTGATGGGCGGCATTTTTGTGTCATCTAAGGAAACTAGGACGCACGCTCGACCGAAACATTGCAGCCGGGAACCTGAGCTAATATGAAGCCTTTCTCTCCAGAATGCTCTCTAAGACTGCTGGGGTACTTTAACGTCAATCCAGCTGAAATGGAATCCACTCTGCCTCTGTCACGGCGTAGACAATACTGCCCTGATATGTTCAGATATTGACTTAAATCCATGGCTGATGGAGCTCCGAGCAGCCATCTCTCCGCATGGCACTCTGAGCCAGGGAGGGAGATTGACTTGTTTTCCGAAGCACTTCGGCCGATAAGAGCAAGGACCGCCGATCAAAGCCGCCATGGTCGCGACTGAATGCGTGGCGTCCGTCAGGATTACAAGCGGCAAAGGCCTTCACCTTGAGCCGCGGCCTGCTCTGTCAGGAGGCGGGTGCGGGCACCGTTTCCTCGCCGAATCTTGCCGTTCCCCTTTTTCACAGAGCTAAACCCCTATAGATCTGCCAGGGTGAAATGAGCCAGATGTGAGAGCTGTTCTTCGGTCACGCCTAAATACGTTTCAAGCGCCTGTCACTCTGCTAAGAGGAGCCATATCAGATCCTGCTGAAAAATCTTAACCCAGCGAGGCGAGCAGAACGCATCGATCAGTCCGGCTCTAAATCGGACTCCGTGCTGCTCCTTATCTGTCTGTTCAACTCCATAGAGGTAAAGTAAAAAAGCCCATCTAAAAGACCAGCCAGCAGACTGCTAAGTAAACTGAATGGGGAAAGGTGATCTGAGGTCGCTTAAATATTCTCAGCCAAGTTGAGCCCATGTCTCAAACTGTGCCTGGCCTCCACGCTCGCCCCACATCAACAGTGACCAAATGAACATTAACTCAATCCTCCTTCACCCCAGTGGTGAGTGACTCCAAGTTTGTGGATTTAGTATAAGATTATTTCTAGTTGCTAAAGAGCACAGTATTTTTCCACCATTTTTTGTATGTGTCTCTTTCCCACTGTCCGTCCAGATTGAAAATTTAAACATACAAGATAGAAGCCTGGCTGCACTTCAAGATTCTGCAGCACTATAAGATCAGTGGTAAACGTATTGTGGCACCACAAACCCAGTGGCTGGAAATTGTCACTAATAGGAAGGAACTTCAATGGCAATGGCACTCACTCAATGGCAATGCATCTCAAGCATGGCACTAATGATTCAGTATCTGCGTGGCTAATTGCCTAAACCTTTTGAATGTGCTTTTGTGAGTCGCTTTGGATAAGAGCATCTGCCAAATGAATAAATGTAAATGTAATTCTTTAACCCTCAGTTATTTCAAAGACTGTCAAATGAGGCAGGGACACCCATTGCATTCCTGCCTGGGCAGTGGTTATGCTTGGCACTCTGCACAACAGAGAGACACTTGGATAATGTCCCTATAATTAACCCATGCACTGTCAAGAGGATGTAATTGTATGTCAAGCCACTTCATGCCACATGGATATGAATCTTCCACCCATACAAAAAAATTGAGTATATATCAGGAATGTATTTTAAAGAGTATGTATTTTTAGTTCAATCAATGTATTTAGGATATATAAATATTATTGATGTTTTGTTATATTGCAGTATATATAAGTGCCATTCATATATTTTAATGGTATTTGCAATATATTCTGGGACACATCAACATATTTCTCAATATGTTACAGTAACCTTTACACCCATATAGGCAGTAATCTGGGATATGAGCTGTCCAGTTCCCGACACACCTCCTGTTATGCTGTTTGAAGTGCTACCACATTAGCCTGCATGCCTGACACAGAGGCATGTTCCACTTCTGTGGAATCATGTAAATGTGGTCCCTTTACTTAACCTCAGGCAGGAAGCGGGACAGAGGCCGAGGATCTGCAGAAGGAATTCCCATTGGCGGAATCCGGAAAATCACTGCTGTTCTACCCTTAAGCAGGGTACTTAACCCCAACTGCCTCAGTAAATATCCTGCCGTGCAATGGCTAACATATTAAGATTGTAAGTTGTGTAAATTGCCCTGTACAAGAGCATCTTCAAACCAAATTTGATGTGGAGTTATGTGTAGGGTTATACCCATTAGCACACCCCTACAATCCACGAGACAACTACACCTTTGTCTGACCCACTCAGAAGGAGTCTATGCAGTCCATGCTGGTCTCTTGTCCAATGACATGCAACCATGCAAATGAGCATGGGGGTTTTGAGTGCTGGCTCTGTCCACACATGGATTGGTCAAGTGCCAGGGTCACTTTCACTTTATGTCCTCATCAAGGTCGTTATATTTTTTGTGAAATTTGAAATTGAATAAACATGTATTTTAGTTTTCCTCATGTGTCGTCTTGTCAGTCGTCATAGTGTATCCCTATTCAGTGGCTTAAGTTAGCTTGTTAAAATACAGTATGTATTTAGTTCTTGCATTATGCAGTAAAGTAAAAAAATTAAACAAGACTATACCAACAGCAACAGGTGTCAACGGGGAATGTAACGTTTGTGTGAGACTGCTTGCCACTGTGAAGACTTGTGCAGAGAACATGGACTTCGTTATGGATCGGGCTTTCACTGCCTTTAAAAACCTCAAGAAGACCGGGTGTGGAAAAAGTATGCCTGTTTTTCCCCTTAAGATAGAAACACAGACAAACAAGTCAGCTGGGGAACATCCACCGGATGGGGCTTTGCATAATCTGGAGCACCAGGACACTTTGTGGCTTGAGAAAAAATTGTGAAAAGATGCACGGTTTCCTCTAAACATTACCATCACCTTATCTACATGTAATTATTAAGAAGGATGTTCTCATATATTACCTGACTTCTATAGTACTTCTGCGGAGGCTAGTAGATGTTACCATTAAACCAAGAGGCTATGGTGGTGCACTTGACCCAGTCAGCTTGGGAAAGGACAGTTATTTCTACCTAACATGCTATCAGACATATTGAGACATATGTATGTGAATGGGTGTGTGTGTGTGTGTGTGTGTTGTGTGCTTTGTAGTGGCACAATCTAACTTTGAAATCAGGCCTATGTGTGACTTCTGTAATAGTCTGGCAGTGGTACTGAATAGCAATGAGTATGTAGGGGCCAGTGGGATGCATGCAGAATATGGGGGGCCAGTTTGGGTGAAAGTCCAGGGCCATTTTTCAGTCCCAGTCCAACCCTGGAGCTTTGTATGTGCAATGAGCAGAAGAACATAATGCAGATCTCAATTATTTATTTTTTTATGTCAGTAAATGGATTAGAAGACAATTGTTTGAGAGAAAAAGCCATTAACTTCTGAGGGGATCCTAATTTGAAACATTAGCATATAGTGTGCTATGCGGTTAAGACTATGAAATTAGAACAGATGATTAAACATAAAGCTATAGGAATGTCTAAGCTCAACGGAGAGACTGCACTGTAATGTAATAGCTGTTTCGGAGACGACCGCTGACTTGGTCATGTTCTCCTCATGAATTTCAATAAATCAATTTATTCTCAGTTGTCTAAGTACATAAGCCAAGCTGTAATTTAAAACTGATTTTTATCAACGCTCTCTCCGACTCAGCTTCGCTGATGGTCAATTACAGCAGGCAGACTGAAGGTGATCAATGCCTGCTGATAACGGACATATCTAGAAATGATCAGCATGCTCCATTCAAGTGTACATTTGTCATCCTTGCATCTAGTTAGATGTTAATTGGCTTTACCTTTTTGAATATTCAGCTTGTAAGACAAGATGCGTTTTGTAAATTAAGGTGAGATAATGCATTTTGTGCTTTCAAATGTCAGCAGCACACACTTAATGGAGAACACGCAGCTAATTAATTATCGAATTCTGTTTCACGGCCAGTTCACCGTATTATATTGCGGTGTTTATAATTTGATCTGCCTTTAGCGCTTGGGGAGACAAAGCTGAACCTTAGCTCCGGATTAAAGAGAGATCGTTTAACATTCTGAGGCCATTCTCCTCCGGCTGGGAGGAGGAAATTTGTTTTTAACATCCTCCCCATTGTTCTGAATGCTGTAATGATCTTGTCTGTCTGCTATGAGAAAGGATTGCTTTTCTGCCATTTTGATTACAGCTGTTGTACGTTCTGGCCTCCTGAGAGAATTGCTCCATTAATCGAGAGGCAGTGGGGGATGGGGTGGTTTGGGGGGTGGGGGGGGTAGATGGACTGGGGGTCCGCGGGGGTGAGCCGAGGGTTTTAGCAGGTGATGGGAATTCAACCTGCAATAACATTGCCGCCTTTCAGTGAGCGGACGTCATCCGTTTTGAAAAATCCACTTGAGGATATACGCATTGCGTGCAAGCATTTATGACTAAAGAGTGGCCATTTCAGCCTCCAATATCTACGCTAAATGTAGCAGGTCAGCCAAGAGGACATTCCCTTCATGAGCGTTTTTCCCATCTCAGGGCTCCCCTGTTTTTTCACCCACAAAGCACCACAGGTTAATGCACATCCGAACGGTCACCACAGTACAGTTGTGCTTAACTTGGCTTGCTGGGTGTCTGATTCAATTTCGTCATAACTGCACTGCTATACTTGCTCATTGCATCCCCATATAAAATTGTAAAAGTGTGCAAGGTGGCGTGTCTGATACGCTGTCGCCTTGCCTCTGCTGAGTCGACACCGGTGTCGAGTGCAAGCAACTGTTACCACCAAGAAAACTCCCAGCTGACAAGCACAGCAAGGATGTGCTGGAGCCATCTGGGACTCTGCAGGTCATGGCTTCTGAGGTGGCACACGTGGGGTGTGTGCTGTGCTCAGATCAAAAAAGAGGATTTATGAATGAGGCCTAAGCAGGATCGAGTGACGGCAGGTCAAAATCTCACCAGCAGCCCCACTGTGACCTCTACATGGCAGCAATCTACTTGAAGAGCAGTTTTCATTCACCCTGTAATTACACTGTAACTACTGTGTAACCAATGTGTAATTATTGTTGTATACGTCAATGTTGCCATCCAGTGTGTTACAAATGTGGAATATGAGTCTGAGGTTTATGCAATAGCACAGATTATCTAAGAGACAGCAGCCTTTAACCCTAACCTCAATATCATCTCTACCCCTAAGGTCAGTACAGAGAGGCCCGATCACAGACGACCAGATGGTCAGCCTGGCAAATCTGCCTGGTGTGCCATGTGAGTTTGTCAGGAAACAGATGCAGTCCAGATTAGCTCCTCCCCCTCAACTGTACGTGTAGAATCTTGGTTGGAAGTTAGCAAACAGCCTTTAACTGCTCAGCCAATCAGAGAGCAGTGGGGTGTGACTTGAGCACCATTTGAGCTTCTCTGCAAAGTAAACATTGTGGTGGAGAGTACAGGCAGAGCTTTCAGCGTTTGCCATTAACAAAATGAAGCAACTGTGAAATATTTGTAAAAACCTTTCAAAGCAAAGGTACATTTGCAGGGCTTATACATGGGTGCTCGAATGCAATCATGTTTTAAATTATACACTTGAGAGGACCTCCATTCTGACAAAATTTGAAAAAAGACTTCTGGCTCACCACTTCACCATCCCTACCACTGACACTGCGTTATGCTATTAGTCTGTTATTTGCAGAGTGTGAACGTAGCCTGAATAGACAATGCTTGCCCTAAAACTGTTTATTGAAGATTACAGGAAAAAAAAGCAACTTCACTGCCACAAACAGCTCCTCAGTGCCTCATTTGTTCTCACTGTGCAGATTCAGGAAATGAGGCATTTGTCCTGTGTGCCCTGGTGCATCTTGTCCTTTAACAGAATAAAAATGAGTCCCCAAGAATCGCCAATACTGGACCCTCAGGGCTCACTGGATTGGAAAGTAGTGACCTTTAATTGTAACCCAAAGTATAAACCTAACCAAAAACTCAACTCTAAGCAGCTATTTGCTGTGAGCACACAAGTTTAAGTATTTGAAACTGTATGGTAGATGGAAAGTGCCTGCTTATAGAGACATAATGCTTACTTGTTCTGTAGGGTGGTAGGGAGAAGCCCCAGTAATAACTATACCACTAATGTGTACAATTTTAATGTGTTATTTGGGTTCCAGGAGATGCATTACTAAAACCCCTTTCACAGGAAGGATGCTGACAAATAAGCTGAAACTAAAAGCTACTGACCTGAGTGGTTTGGTCAGTAAGGCATTCCTTTTCATTACAGGCTGACCCGTATTGCCTGAGTTTGAAACCAGAAGAGTAATTTTGCCAGCAATGACTGGGGATACCACAGCAGCAATAGGAGCAGGAGGGACAGCCAGGGTTAAATTGTGACACTGCAATTAGACAGCCACCTGCGAGTTGCTCTGATGATGTCAGTGGAGTACCACTTATCCTCCAATGACCACCCACTCCACCATACTGCACAGTGTGCGTGCTACAGAAAAACAAGGTGGTGGTAACATGGCTGGCATGGAAACACGTGAAGAATGGTGGCATGGAAAGTGAAAGTGAAGCCAATATCAAATCTGAAAACTTGCTGGTAAATTGGTGGAATATCCATCATTGTGAAAGAGGCTTAGGACTGACGTTTGCATTTAGTTCTCTCTGGCACGGAGAATCTGAAAGCTTGCTGGTAAATTGGTGGAATATCCATCATTGTGAAAGAGGCTTAAGACTCTCTCTCTCTCTCTCTCTCTCTCTGGCACAAAGAGTAACCTACCTCACATAAAATCAGGCTGACAAATAAGTAATCATCTCTTATGTGCAGCTAGCGGTACACAGTTTTCTAACATTAATTTCCAAATTTCCCACTTAACAGAAACATGTACTTTCCACATCATTGGTCACAATGTGATGCAGTAGGCCCTATTCGTAAAGTGATGGGCACACTATTAGAAATATTTCTATCAAATTCTAACAGGCCAAAAATTCTTAATATTGGGCACATAAGAACGCAATTTACCACCTCCTTGGTTTTCACAGCTTTTCAGCATCATAATATGTCTTTATTAATGTAATTGAATCTATTTCTATGTCAGAGCTTACTCAAGCATATTCTTGAGGTCACACTTGGGTAGTCAATTGGTAATTAATTATTAGAGTCAAGCAAGTGTTTTATTTATTCCAGTACTGTTGAACTCAACTGGTATGCGTTATCCATGACCTCTTCAAGCACCACAGATTAAAGAGTCAGTAACTGAAAAAAATGCATTGCTAATATGCTTCTTTTAGTTAGAAAAAGACTTGAGGTCACCTCCAGAGCAAACCACATTGAAACCTATTGTATGTTACTTGAATATCAGTCTACAAGGACATTTTAGTTTTCAAGAAAAGCACACTTGTTATGGATTTGTAATATGGAGGTGTAGCCAAAGGCTGCTTTTGTTCTTTTGTTCAGCAGACTATAAATATGGCCGTGTTTTACCCATTTCCTTTATGGTTTTTGACTCTCAGTTTCCAAAACGAATAGTCTCATTCAAACACTCAAACATAAATAATGCACCTCAGAACTTAGCATGCAGTAAAACCTCATTAACCAACACAATCAATTGCATTGACCTAACAGCTTTTTGTATGTCTCAGTGCACAACAGTGGGTAACTGCTTCATTCAAGTTCCGCATGCACATTTGTACCCCTCTCTCTCCCTCTCTGTCTCTCGCTGACGCGCCCGAGCGCCCGCATGTACGCACACACACACACACACACACACACACACACACACACACACACACACACGCATACTGTAAACATGCACACACGTTATTAAGGGGAATAAATTCATATTCATATTCAAAATCGGTGTCAACCTGTAATTACGTGCAGTCACCACTTTTCCTTGTCTGTCCGTTAGGTGCGTGATTGAAGGGAAACACTCTAACGACTGGAAAAGTACAGGGTTCGTGATGACAGCGTCTGAATGGGGTGAAATGTGTCGATAAAGCCTCCTAGAAACTTCCTTCCTCTCACATACAAGTAAGTGCTCTAGTGCATTCCCTCAACAAATTATCTTTGCTTTTTCCTTCCATTACTGAACAAGCAGATCAATTCCAAAGGTTCATAATGTTATTTGCTGGTCAGATACGTGCATCCATCGTTTCACATTATGGCACGCCTTAAGAATTCCCCAGAATGGGGAATATAGATACCAGAATATAGGACAGCTCAATTTACAAAACCCCCGAGTGAGAATTACCCCGGGCCAGGCATGCTAATGTCAACAAATTCGCTCTCACCAATAGCAGTTAAAATAACAAGATTAGACTAATGTTTCTGTCAGCGATCAACATTTTTAAAAAATCTTAAATATTCTGCAATGCATGGCGCATTGATTTAATGGCACATTACATACGGGAAACATCATAATAGTTTTGGTCTATATAACCCAGTGCTTAAGGGTCTGTTCAAAAAGAACCAATTCTTAAATACTGCAGAGGTTCGGTCAGGGCCAGCTTTGGACGTACAATTCAACTAGTGCTTAACCAAGCATGCAATGATATCGGACTCCCGCTGCCGTAAGCAGTATTGTACCAATCCACGCAAACAAAAAGGAATAGCCTGGCCGAGACGGCGGGTTTCCAGACCCCTTTATAGTTTCAATTTTGTTGCGAACACGTTCCAAAGACAAAAGTGGATGAAACAACCAAGTTTGGCAATGAAAGGAGATCAATGCTTTCTAATTTCAGCTTCAGCGATTGCGGATTCTGAACTTGATCCAGCCCGTATTTAACTGCAATACCCCAACCGGCACTGTGCTTCGGACTGTTTGACATGCACGCCGCCAGTGGTTAAGGATGCTGTCTGATTGCGATTCCGTGATACCTCATTCCCTGGTTTGAGTGTGGACGGAACGGAGCGCTCCTGCCCAGGAATGTAGCTGAAACGGAATTTTAACGGTGGAGAATGGGGGGAAAGCCAGAAAAGCAGCCGTGAAGAGGATTTAACTGAAATGTGTGGACCCTGAAAAGAAATTCACCTACCAGGTAGGCTATGTGATTGTTACAAAATCTAGCCTCTACCTTACGGGTCGCTTTGATGGAATGCTTGTACTCTCTTGACTACCTGGTAAGCTGCGCTTGCAGTGGTTAGGAGTAATTGAGGGTCGTTTAAACGTCCATGTGAGTCCCGTCTTATTTAATCATATTTTCTCCATTTAACGCCTTGTTGGTTTGGGAACTCTACTTTTTATCATAAGTGTATGCGCAAATTTTAACTGTAACTATACACGACAGAAATGGAAGTGAAACCACGGTGTGACAAGCCGTTAGTATCTGTTTTAAAAACAAGTGTCTGGTGTCGCGTAAGAGCCATGCTTCACAAGTAAAACAGTGTATAATGGTTGAATAGCTCAGTAAAACTCAACGGATTTTAAGTGAATGAATTACCAGGGTGTTGTCATCAATGGCATACAGGGAGCAGCGGAACTGGTGCGTGTTGCCATGCGTTCCGATTTCTTTTCTCTCTCTTTCTCCCTCTTTGTCCCCTCAAATTGGAGAACGTGAAACTTTAAACTACAGCTTTGATTATTTTTAGGTTGCCATGTGGAAACGTCTAATATTTGCTTTGTCGTGAAATTCGGTTAATCCGCAGAATTCTCGCTACCCCCCCAAGCAAACACCTGAAAAAATATAATGCACAAACTGCTTTGTCACTTAATGTTCGTAATGTTAATGACTCTGAATCTCTCTGCGTGGATTACATGAATAAACAAAGTTAAATAATATATGTCAATATATAAATATATAATCTAAAATATATATAAATATACGTATATCGAATTTAATGTATTCATATGGCGCACACATCGCAAAAATGTGTTTAACGGGTGCGGATTAACGCAATTATAACTTGTTTTACGTGACATTCTGACCCTCGAAATAAACGATTAAAAATATTTTGGTGAAAATGAATAGAGTTGAAATAGCCTTGAAGGTCAGCTTGATGAATAATGAACATTTCAAAAGCAAAGATCACGTATAATTTACAGGAGACACTTTGATGGATGTTTGCAAATGAAATTTGACATTTAGCAGGGAGGGTCTCTTTGCACCCTTTATTTCAGCCCCACGAAACCCAACCCTTACCTTGGCACAATGAAGGAAAACAGCCTGTAGTATCTCATATATGTTTTTTCTCCTAAAATGTGTGGTGCACATAACATGAACCTACATCATAGGTTCTAAAGTCACTATGGATCGGTATGTGATTAATGTCTGATCTGGTTGTCATTCTGAAAATCCACTACCCTCACTATATTTTTTTTTTTTGGGGGGGGGGGGGGGGGGCACTGCAGTGTTATGATGAATAACTGACTCCACAGATTAGAAGATGTAAGTTTTTCCTCCAGGTTGTTATGGATGTAGGGTTTTCATACAATCACAAGAATCTCAGATTAATCTGACATCATTGTTTAGAGCATTTAAGTTTGCTTGGTACCAGGCGGGCACAACCTGTCATGTAGACATTTTGGCTATCTTCATACAACCATGGGGTGTCCAAACTTGAACTGCTTTTCACTTGCAGTGTTGGACTTGACCATGTCAGCTGGGACCGCAGACATGACCGTGTCAGTATTACAAATCAGCTTCCATGTTGAATCATGATAAGACCGTGAATCAACCATTGGATTCTCATCTGGTTCCCTGGGTTTCGACGTCTGTGTGTCTGTGTGATGACCTTCAAACCAATCGTTATCCTCATTACTGTCATTACTGTAATATTACACTCAGTTGTGAACATTTTCTGCCTCATTAGCTCAGAATGCATTACCCCATTGATAGGACTCCTTCATCAATCATACCTCTCCGTTCGGTCCTAAATGAGCAATAGACATCAAAACATCTGAGGGGCAGTGGAGCTGGTTGGTTAACCGTGATGTGTGAGCTGTGGATATAAGTGGAAATAATTTAACTCTTGGAGTCCCACCATGGATGCTGACACAGTTTAAAAGATTGATCTTTTGTAAATCTCACTGCAGCGCATTTTATTCTTAAATTTGCCAGAGTTTTTAAAGATACAGGTATGAGTGCAAGTCTTTCCTCTTTGCCAGTCTTAAATAACTCTTCTTTCATTTATTTTAGTGATCACTGAACTCATCAGGTTGCACAGAAAAAGACAACATTCACCCAAATGTGTTTCTCCATGTTCTCTGACATTATACATTGTGGTTAGATTGAATAGATCTCTAAACCCAGTTCCATGTATTTTTAGCCTGGTTAATTCACATTTAAACAACTCATATAATATTTCAGTAGTATTTCCAGATCTTATTTTCTTTTGACCATAGCGTCTTGGTTCATTTTAACTGTGTGCATTTAGGAAGGTGAGTGGTAGTTGATCATACAAAAAGAGTTAATGGGAAGAAGGTGGTCTCTTAAAAGCCAAGCAATGGTTGAGTGCACAGAGAGCTGATCTAATCAATCTGTTGCTGTAATTCTGGAATGTCAGGGGAGTGTGTACATCCTCTCAGCACACCATATTTGTTCAGAGAGTTTCATGCAAATCCAGGCCCAGTCTATTACTTCTATATCTAGGGCACAAATACAGTGCCATGGATGTTTTTTATGTGTCTTGTCTTTTATTTGTCTAGTCAATGCAGGTTTTGACAGTTTCTCCTGCTTTAGAATTTCAATGAGGGAAGTTCATTGAAGGTGATCCCAATTTTTTGCCTGGAGCCCTTTGCTTTTTTGTTTTGTTCTTTTAATTGGGTAAGAAACAAAGCAACATTCTTGAAGGGATAGCTTCTGAGGTCAGACGAAATCTTTGCATGTCTGCAGTTTAAAGTAGTAAGCTAATTCTCTCTTTACTGACAAGGTGTTTATGAGCTTAGCTGAAACCGAAAAGGCTTTAATCTCCTTCTTTAAAAAGTACTTTTCACCATGCTTTAGTACTTTGATATCTTTCTTTAAATATATATTTGTATAAGCCAGTGCTGTGTGTGTCTCCAATGACCCCCAGATCCAGATTCAAGCTTTCATCACCTCCTCCTGTACAGTGTCCCCATCGCTGGTGTGGCACACTGTTATTTTTGCGTTGTCTAGAGGACAATGGCATCCCGCCGTCACACGCCGTCACCGGCTCCAGCAGCGAGCAGCTTTTTCCTGGAAGCCTTCCCACCTTGGCAGTCTCCGCGCAGTCTCAGCGGCACACGTGAGAAGGTTGCATCTGCTCCTCCGTCCTGCGCAGCTCTCTAGGAACAGGGACGTGCGCACCTGCTGGGCCTGTGCCACTGCGCTGAGAACATCTGCCTGGGGTTTGCGCCAGGTTCATTCTAGCAATCACAAATGGGTCACCTTTCACCTCATGTCTCTCTTCTTTTTAATCTTTAACAAAAGTTCGACAAATACAAAGCATGTTCTGCGCGGCAGAGTTATCAGCCAAGGCCGCCCCAGCGTAGTAATGGTGTTTGCCTGGTTATCGTAAAATGGTCCAAACGTGCCAGGCCGGCGGCTGGGCAGTGCGTTTTGAGGTTGGCGTCACGCGGGAGGTTTTCGCAAGTAAATATTTGTGCTCGTTCGAGTCAGTTTGCGAGCTTTGCCCATCTGCTCCCGGTGTTGGATGGCAGATGTCTTTCTTCCCCTTCCGTTGCGAGAGAGGAATCCAGTGCTTTGGTTTTCTCAGAACCTTCACCCGATACCACACCAACCTCTCACACCACTGTACTAGCCTTTCAGGCACCACCAACAGAGATGCATGCTGGTCCCCCACCTCACCCCCTCATGCCTCATCATACCACACCATGCTCCTGTACATTGGCATAGTGGGAGCTTCTTTGTTGACTCTGCCATAAAAACTCAGATTAAAGGGGAAACCTGCACAGCCGCCAGCTGTCTCCCTATAACGAAGAGCTCAACTCCCTGCGCATAGCGGATGGGGAGACATTCCCTGGGGTTTATCAAATATGAATACAGAGACGTATAGAATGTTCTGCGCTCTGAATGTAATCCGCTGCGGAAAGGATTAACTCCATTAGAAAATTAGATAAGAGAAAGGAGAATGCAAGCCGGATTAAAATGTGTGTTTGTTTTTTTATTTTATATTTCTTTTTTACAAATCCTGCACCATACTGTAATGCTCCTTTCTGTCTAATGCCCATAATCTTCCATACACAGGGAGGGCAGGTTCTAAATACATTATTGCAAATTAGCTTTTGTTAATGCTTTTTTAACACGTTCTTAGGCAGTGCCATGGAGGTGGCATTCCTGAATCACACGTCGTAGGAAAGTTTCATCGAGAGGAAACCCAACCTGCAGACATATCCACAACATTTTTGGCTAATTTCAGTAAATGAATGAACTGATGATGATGTTGGGTGTTTTTTTAATGTAACACTGATTAATATTCTGACCAATCTGATGCAAGCTTTTTAATAAAATGTAAAACTGCCTTAAATTTTGAGCAATCCAAAGGTAATTTTTAAAAAGAAATGATGCTGGCTTAAATTCCTCGCTCAAAGTTAAGGACGAAGTGCTGTTTAGTTTAGACTGAATGGCCCCCATTGTCTTTTTTTTTTACAGCTTGCTTTCACTTTCCTCTTTCTTCCTCTTTGCACGTGTCTGTCTGTGCTTACAGGTGACTGCGGAACCTGTCCTGCATGGTTTGATGGTAGGGCTCTGTGCTTTGTAAACAGTGCGTGTCGGCCCAGCCCGCAAGCCGCCGGCGGCTCAGCTGCAGGCCAGGTGTGGCAGGCTGATCGTCAATGCTGCAGCGATAGGGCCTATTTTTATCCAATCACCTCACCACATGGTTTATAATTATGTTGTCTTATTTGACAGGCAAGACTTTATAGTGAATTACTATAAAGTAATGTGGGGTTTTTTGTGTGTTCCAGCATGACATTACGTACCTGGTATGTGTTTGCTGAGTATGAAATGGGGGATGATTTGTATGTAGGCAAGTGAATTTTGATTGACGGTGAATGCTTTATTTATATTCTCTGATAACACACAAGATGTCAAATGGTCAAACGCCATCTAGACTCTGGTGAAGGTCATTCATTTAATACTGATACACTGTTCAGTGGGCACTGTATGGCCAGGTAAAATACGTAGCAGGTTAGTATTCCTCAATTTTGGGCTATTGATTGAAAATGGCAGTGAACGCATCAACTTCGGATGACAGTTTGCCAATCGAGATTGCCTAGAAAATTGACATTGCAAAGGTAAGGGCACAGTGCCTATTTGCATTGTGTGTACATTGGCTGTGTGACAAGATGCTGTGGTTTGTAAAAAAATATGGTCTTAGACGAAGAAAGCAAATGCTCAGAGTAAGTCACAGAACACCCGTGTGCTGGCTCGGAAGCGATCAGATGGGGAAACAGATGGGACGGACATCCATCTACGGACTGGTCTCTTCTTTCGGAAGTGAGCGAGAATGCTTCTTTAAATGCATAAATCCGAAGACATAAAACCTTCAGCACAGAACAACAATCTAAAAATGCTGAAGAGAAAATCATAAATCAAACCCCACAGTCCTGCAGGGACACTTTCACCCTGTAATGTTGTAATGTATCATCAAGAGCCTGGATATTGCCTTGGCTCCCATATTTTGGCCTGAAAACACAGGGTTAAATTTCACTGCACTTTGTTGTTAACTCTGCAAAGGGCTACACAACTTTAAATTTACGGATACAAACAGCAGAGGGCACACATTCTTAGCACTCACATGGTTTTATCAGCGTTTTGCGTCAAGCAGGAGGAAGCCAGACACTGGCACAGTCAAAAACAACTTGTGCCCAAAACCCACCAATCACATGGTTCCCTACAAGTTATATACACAAATGGGTGATGAACATGCAGAGGCTGCACAGAGAGTCCTGTATATCTGCTTAATGCAGTCGTTTATTTTATTATTGCTTCAGTGGACAGCAATACAGCGCACAATAAGTATTGCACTGTATGATAAGTATCAAAGTAGTGATGTAAGTGATATTGCATTTGCGTAGCAGACACTCTTATCCTGCTCTGAATAGGTACAGCAGCGTTGTTTCCCCCTTTATGCAAATCTGTTTTGGAAGTGACAGTTGTAGTTTAGCATCATCTCACCACGACAACCTCTGCACTCCCTCAGCAGCACTGAAGTGAGATGAACACAATGCTCCAATGCCCTCATTTGCCCATACACTCGGATATACTTGCATCCAACCAAGGGCTATTTTTCTTATAAGCCACATGGTGTGAGTCTGTGCGAGTGTGAGTACGCGCTCACTGAAGGATAGGCATTACTCTACTAATGTCATCTGAACATTGTCAGCAAATGACATGGCCGGTTTCGAACCTGGGCCATAGGACTGAGCCTGTGTGCAAAGTGAATGCCTTGCTGCCTGACCCGCTGTGGACATGCAGCTTGCCGTTATTAGATTTTGTTATATTTGCACAGATGGACATTTATTGGGGCAATTTGGTGCCTTGCCAACACCATCGGGAGTTAAAGATCTCACCGGGGAGTTGAGCTGGCCACCTCTGGGTTATGAGCCTTGCTCCTTCCCACTGCATCGCTCTGCTGTCCTCAGTCAAAGTGTGTGGATTTACTGTGTTACACACAGCAACTTCATGCACTGCCGCAATGAGAAATCTGTAATGGCTTAGTCAAACTCCAAGATTCATGCTTTTTTTTTTGGATTTTCATTGCATAACATTGCTTTCCTTGCGGGAATTGACCACAATTCATTTGACTTGTGCTGTTAACTTGCAAAGTTAAAAAAGGCACCTGTGGACTGTAGGAACCAAAGGCTCCAGCTAGCCAGAAAGAAGGTAGAACTGACTCTGAAGGCACAATGGCAATACAGTGTGAAGCAGGCTGTTGGTGCACCATTAATCACATTCAACGCAGCCCCCGACACATAGTGGTGGACACAAGCACTGCGGGTGTACTTCCCCCACGCCTCCAGAGCCCAGGGAATGGAACAGGTACCCTCTGCTCCTGTGGGAGCCTTGTCATAAAGTCAGCCGCACACCACATGTGTCAGAATTCGTGTTGTCAGGAGTAGTGCGATGCGCCATGGGAGTAGAACTCTGTGGGGTGGCCCGGAGAGCAAAAGAGGAACATGCCACACAGCTACGCTCGTGTCCTCTGTCTGAGAATGTGACCTGTGTGTAAATGCCATCGGGGTTGTGGTTTTGCATATGGAATGCGATAAATGGTGGTAGTGGCTGTGGGTTTTGGTACAGCTTGTTCAACCAGAAGATAAGAGGGCCTTACAGTGTTTATACTGCAAATGAAGACAGGAATAAGGTTTTCAGGCAGGATTACCAGCTGCAAGGTGTGGCTTTAGTGTCTCTCTGATCTGCAGCTGTTGCTCCTCGATCGTCTTTTTCTAATCAATCACAGGATTAAACAGCATGACGAAATCCTCTTTGTTGCTGTTGTTGTTGTTGTTGTTGTCTTCTTACATTGAAGTAAATGTTTCAGCAGCTACCTGATGAATGATTCAGGTTAAATCCAGCATTCAGCTCTGCAGTAACACTGGAATTTTACAGCGTGCCCGTTCTGGAGGGCTCCTGCCGTGGTGTATCTAAAAGCAGGTGTATCTGCAAGACGCTTGACTAGGGGGTCGGAACTGTCTGACAACCCCAAAAGCACGTTTCCCAGACCCCTACCCCCTACCCCTGGGGCGCATGTCCCACAGTGAGCCGGGTGGACAGCATTGCCTTGTACAGGGTGGGAATGGAGGTGTGTGGCCACACTGTCGCCATCTAGTTAGCAGTGGCAGCATGTAGGCAGAGGGCCCCTGTCTCATGGCAAGCTGGGGTGAGTTCCATAAGCTCCGGAGCCGAAATGGCTCCTCTATTTCCCGCTGCTGTGCTTGTCTGTCACTGACTTGATGTGAGTGCAGCGAGCGGATACCCCCCTGAGGATTCTGGGACAGTAGGTTTCCGTGTTCATTTGTCATTTGCCTGTCAGTTGCAGACGAGCGTCAGTGATCTGCTTCACAAACTCCTGAGCTGCGAGGTGGGAGGGTGAGCAAACGGGGGGAAAAAAAACCTGCACAAAATACTCCGGAGAGATACTTGCTTGTATTCACAGTTACTTCATCTCTACTAATTACCGCGCATTGATTTCTTTCGGGTTGGTTTGTTTTGCTGTCTGAAGTGGTTCTGTGAGGACTGAGGAGTGCTTGTGTACTGCGTGGGTGGGAGTTGGGTGTAATATGCCACGGCCTGTTTTGCTTTACTGTTGGAAGGTAACTTTTTGTGTTTAGTTACTCTTTATCTAGGGACATTCCCCTCTAATCCAGGCTAGAGTCGGGCAATTATTTCTCGCCATGGCTGTTTGTCTGAAGTAAGCTCTACTGATGATGAGCAAACACATCCTGCCTGAAAGAGCAATTATTTGGGCTTCTTGGGTGTTTTTTTACCCACTTTTTACTCAGTACCTAGTGTTCTACTCTGCCTTCTGTGACTGCACCTGGTAAGTGTGCTGTCTTTGAAATTCAAATTTGAAGGTGCTTTATTGGAAGGTAGTATTTCTAACAGTGCACACATACACACACACACACACACACACGCACACCTGCACACACACCTCTGAGTGCTCACAGTGTGTCCCACAGTTTGTGACATCCCTTCTTTCAGCATGACAGACAGTTTTTCCGCATCACACATACTTATGAAACAGGGCCATCGACCATTATTCTGCAACCACATCTCTGGTGGCTGTCACATCTACTAAATGGATCCAAGGCACGGCCAACCCAGAAAATATAAAGAAACCCCCCCCCCACATGCCATGCAGACCAGGACTAACCAAAAGGGGGTTGGGCCTTTTTTCCCCTTCTTCCTTTTGGCATGAAGAGAATAAAAACCTGTACTGTGCTGATGCCATGCTGGAAGGGGGACAATGAAGAATGTCCAACGATGGACTCAGTGTGGAACTACATGTGACTGCGGAGCGGTGAGTGGTGGGCGTTCCACGTGCCCTCTCCGAAACTCTCAACCAGGATGCAGCAGTGCATTGATGCCCCTGTTCCCATACCAGTACACATTTTGGAAACATGAGCTGCACAGACGGCCTGTTCTCTGCCTCCGACGGGAACGGCGCTTGTACGCGTGAGCAACATTTGCCTGCGTCAGAAAGCCGCACTGCTGCTGGCCCCGCCGAGTTGTCGTAGCGGCGGCTGATTTGTTTAGGACGAGACACAAGTCCTGCTCTCGCTGCCTGTGACGCGATGTTGTTCCCGACGACGGTATAAACCACCGCCGCTGCGCCCCTAAGACAAAGGAGAGCGGTTCAGTATTCACAGCAGCACGCAAAGTGAGCCTCTCTGCCGCCTGACAGGGGAAGGAAAAGACCAGTGAATGAATGGAAGGAGTCATGTTAGCCTTGGCGCAGCGGCACAACACTCCCCGACTGGTTGTTCTTGAAGACGATGCAAGCGGCCGGAATGGCGTGGCGCCAGCCGCTTAGCGAAGGCCGCCTGGAGCGTGAATGAAATTGAATTAACAGCGCGTCCTTTCGGAAAGACAACAACTGCAGCGGCGTGCCGTACAAAGCTGTCTACCCGCCCCTCCCCTGCGAAGTTAAGAGGTCCTCTCTGAGTGGTTAGCACATTGCTGAATGCGCCGGCGGTCCCACATGAACGCACCAACTTCTGAGCCACTTGTAATTTCACACACCACTACCTGCATGGCAGGATTGAAAAGTTGGTTTAAAAGGGTGAGTTTTCTGACATGCCCACATCCTCATCCCCCTCCCCACCTCCCAGCCCAGCCTCCCTTCTCCTCGACTTTTTTGTTGCAATGGAATCGGCATTACTTGGTGACATACTTCAAATAAATGAAGAAGGTCTGCAAGATTGATTGGCTGAGAGGAGGCCAGTTGGCTGGATGTCTGCAAATCTTTGCTTAAGTGAATAAACATTGGGAGCCCATCATCATAAAGAGGGCATACGGCCATTATGTTATAAAAGCAACACTCCATCCAAAATGCACTCTGTGCATATTAAAGGAGTTGGTCGCAAGGACCTGTTTGTTTAACAAACCGAAAAAAAAACCAGAAGACAAAACAGAGGTTCTGACTTCTGCACGGTGAACTTTTCAGATTCAATTTTGTAATTCCGAGGTACAGTTGAGGACGAGAAGTGCTTGCTGAGACTTGACACGGTGTGTCCTTTAACCTGAACTTTCCATTTAGGTGATGAGTGCCCACACTGACGGGGCAGTGGCTCGTGAAAGTCTAAATGCAGGGGGGTACTCTGGAGTGGCTTTCATCAGATGGCCAGCGCTAATGATGAATGGTCTGTCGAAGCATGCACGGGCTGCATGCGAAGCTTAAAAGAGGTGGCTTTTCTGTGATGATTTATGTCTCCGACCCCACATCTGTACATTGGTCTTATCAATGAATGTCAGTGTATCTCAGACCCCGGGTTTCACTATTTAACAGCGGTAGATTAGAAGGGTGGGTATACAGATAGAGATTGATGGTGCAATGTTTAGCGGCAGTGGGCAGGATGTTGGGTCTCCAGGAGACAGGAATGAGGTGTTCAAAATGGCTTTGTGGAGCTGAGGACTAGGTGAATTTCTCTACCAAAGTGATAAAAATACCACATTCATTTCTCTTTTCTAAAGGCTGGATTGATGAAAATTGAATAAGATCAAAGGGCTGCAGCTGACCAGTCCAAAAAATTGATTAGAATCCACATCTGAACCAAAGATCAAAGCCATTTGGTCTCTCGAGGTCCCTCTGAAACTGTCACAATCTGTATCTGTCAAGTGTCGTGGAACTTTGTGGCACTGTGGCCCCTCCTGCTTTATGACATCACCTGAGCAGTCAGAGGCTAATTGGGCCTGCCCCGCTGACACACAGGAAATCGTGAGCTAGTCCGGTGGCCATTTTCCCCGCAGTGGTCACCCTGGCGTGCCACAGTGTAGATTAGACGGCAGCGCCTGTGTTTTCCTGTAAACAGACAGGTATCCCCGTGGTGCTTTGAGTCATCCCCTCCTCCGGGGGCTGCGCCGTATTTTTAGCAGCTGAATCACGGCAAGCTTCTCGGGCCCGCTTGTCCATGCGGGGTGAGGGCCTTATGCTACCCAGCGCGCTGCATGCCGCGTAAAGGGGGTAACAGCATGACAAACCCGGAGAGTGCAACCCTCCGGCTCCGAGGTATCCACTTGGTTTAAATAAATGATGAAAAGCTGAACTTGTTTGTTTTGTTGGGGTTGTTCTGAGCCAGGCCGGACTTTCACCTCTGCCCTACTTTAAAGATATCCAGAGTTTGTTGAGTGTAATTCTGTCTAGAAGTCTCCCGGTGCAAAGTTGTCAGAGCTATTTACCGCCAAGTGTTGAGGGATGAAGGGTCTCTTCCAGCAGAGTGGCGATCCACACGTAATGGAGATCGGCAGGCTCACAGACTGTTAATGGAATGGATGGGACTGCCCTGAAAATGGCCCTGAAATGGCATCAGAGTTGTGCTTAATGTGCAGTGTGATTTTTTTAAATTCCTTCCCCATTGTCTCCCCACGGTACGCCAACATTATCCTGAGGGACCGTTTTTTGTGTTCTTGGGGGTGGATTGCCTGACCAAGCTGATCGCTTGACCAAGTTGTTTGTGAGGACCTGACACCTTCAACTGACCTTTGTAAGAGCTTAAAAGCCACTCAGTTGGACTGTAATGGGTTTATTTTTAACCCCTCCCCCAAGTAGAGAAGGGCATGGCTGAATCTGGGCGTGAGGTGCCATTGAGTGCATCATTGTACCGAAGAACACGAGAGCATCCCTGCTGCACAGAGACATATGGCATGTGGTTTCATATTTACCATACAATACATACATATCTTCCTTTTGACTGATGGAGTTTTTACTCTAATGAGGCAAATTGCTTGTCTAAGTGGATTTATGTGATGGTACTGTATTTCAGCACCCTGAAGAGCATGTAATAGATTGGCGTCTCCATGATTAATATATGTTCCCTTGACAGGTTCCTTCTCTGCGATTAACTATTCAGCTTAAGAGAAACAGATGTGACTGCCTAATGAATAGTTCATTTGTCCCAGGTTGAAATTGTCTCAGGCTCTCCATCTTGAGTGTTGCCCTTTGAAGCGCGCGGTCTGCGGTGAAAGGTTCGCACGGCGGCAGCCACTCCCTCTCTCCCTCGCTCGCCCTCCCAGGAGGGTGATTAATGCAGAATTAATGCCAGAGCAAGCCGGCGTATCTGTGCAAATTACGATTTTCAAAGTTAGTCAGGTACTCAGAAGAAGTTGTGATGGTGTGCAGTGCTTGGCAGGGCCGGGGTGAAAGCTTACGTGGGCCTGGCCTACCCGTGACCCCTGAAGATTTGCCCCTACCACCCCCCGCATCCCCAGTAAACCCCATGTGAGGCTCAGACGTGGGAACGGAGAGACGTTGACTTGCAAAAGATTCTCGGCTGGCATATGATGCCATCACAAAGTATATATATAGTATATACACAGTATAAAAATAGTATATACATAGTATAAAAATATGCATGTATATATATATATACATAGTATAAAAATATGTAAGTATATATATACATAGTATAAAATATGTAATGATATATATACATAGTATAAAATATATTATTAATCAAAACAAAAGTAACAGTACATAAATGCTGTGCAAGTCACTCATGCTTTGTTCCTATCCCAAAATAATTTCCATATGCAAGGGTGACCTGTAGTATCTTTCCATGACATTGTTTTCTGCCCAGTGGGTAAAATGACAAACACAGCCAAAGGACACATTCTCTGAGATGGTGTGGTCCATGCTAGATTTGCAATACTGCAATGCTTTATGGTGATTGCTTATGATTTTGTGCCATCTGTTGGTTTATTACATTATCGGACGTATGGCAGTGATTGAAGTAGATGGGGGTGGGGGGTGGGATCTTTCTCATTCATATTCTGTAGACGCCTCAGTCAGTAAGAAGAATGTGACAGACGCTTGCCTCATCCGTTTGTTAGGTGACCTCCTGTATTTGCGTGAGTGTGCAGTGCATTTTCCAAGAAACCCTCTGGCTAGAATGGCAGTGCGTCGAACATTTGAGCGCATGACACAAGCCAAGAAGTTGGGCTTGTTCCATGACCTTTCCTTCCTGCTGGAATTTGCAGGGGTGATATACTGTAGACAGAGATATTAGACTACTCTCTCACACACATTTACTCTCACTGAACCAAGTGGCGCACGCATTTAACTATTCTCAACCGTCAGAGAAACTCTCACTAAACAGGTGGGAAGGGCTTCCCAGAAGACCTGAGGAATTAAGTCCCTGTTAAACATTGAGCTGATGAATGATTCTCTCCTCCAGCTCTGAGTTTGACATATTTTACTGCCCTCCCCCTTTTGTACAAGAGTGGAATGAAAAATATTTTTAAGAGCCCCTGTTGTATTATCAACTGTGAGTGAAAATATGACTTCCTCCTGGATCTTGCCAGGTGTTCACATGGTAGCAGTATGGGCTAACAAAGGGGAAAATATGAAATGGAAAAATGAAAACCTCCATGAAATTGTATAAAAAAGTACAAGAACTCTGCAAGGCTGTAGAAGCCTGACTGGTTTCACCTTTGACAGGAAGTTGTGTGTGACCACTTAGAACTGCATGTTTCTCTGCCTCTTGTGTAGTCCTAGTGTTCCTTGAATAAAAAAAACAGCTTACTCTCTCCATGACCCTCAAGTAATGCCTGGCGTCTGAAAGATTGTTGGAGTTGGATTATTGATTTATGTGTGGGTATCACCTGACAGCTTTAAGGATGGCTGAGATTGTAGAGCATTTCATGTGTATAAAAATGATTCAGGACATAATCAAAAGTGAGTTTCATTTTTTCTTACAGTTTTCTTAAATTGCACCAGCATCTGTCTCTGCTGAAACAATTCAGGAAAATCAATAGAAGAAATAGGCGAAGACAAAGAAAATTTCACTTTGTGCTTTTTTTCTAAACATTTGGATATCTCTGTGGGTTTGCATACTTTAGATATTTTTGGATATTTTTGAACATTTAAGTATTTGTTTTCAACGTGCTGCAGGGACATTCTCATTTAGAACACTTAATATAACATCTTAATCTCACTAATGAATGCATTGTCTTGCACAACCTAAGACCAAGGCAATTCTTTGGATTCAATCTACATTTGTCCTTAAATTCACTCACCATTACGTATCGGTGCCATTTGTTGTTTCTTGAATGCAGTTTGGCAGAAACGCCAAAATTTATTTAAGTGCATTTGTACTGAAGTAGTAGAAGGTAACCTCATTAAATTACATAAGCCTTTCTCTTCCATTTTATTTTTTGGCTTGCTTGTTTATATACCCCAGTAAACATGATAAAATTAGATACAAAACTAATTACACATAGTTCCCGAGCTGTCTTTGGTAATCAACACAGCTATTTTTAAAGAGGAGTTTTTTAAAATGCAGAAATCACTTGAGTATTCTTTTTTAATTAGTCCTCTGTGGTGGAGGTCATTAAAGGTCTTGGATGGAGAGGAAATTGTCCAGTCGGATTTGATTACCTGTTTATGAGGCTCTTTAATGGTCTCAGACCTACATCAGGAGTCTATTTGAAGGCTCCTGTGCTTCTGTGCTAGTAATGCACCATTAAAGTGGCCCATCCCTCTTTTTCCAAATGTAACCACAGAGAGACTAAGCTGAACCTGCTGCCACACCTGCCTTCTGATGTCACAATATCCTTGTCTTATTGTGACATCACTGCTGACTGGGACATGCAGTCGGAATTTTTGTGAAATTCAACGTGTGGAAAGCCAGGCATCCAACTGACTAAAAAATATCTCAGTGCCTCTAGGACCTGTCCTCGGTCCCAGGCACTATTCTCACCCAGTTACAAAGGAGAGCAAAGCTCAGGGATGTGGTGTGTTGTCAGAAAATGGGATTGCACAGTATAATGGGGCTGTTAAGTCCCAAACTGACAGAACTTCCTCTCAGGGCCTTTGGCATTTCCATCTTCACACATTATTAGACAGTGGCTAGACGCCGCACAGTGGCAAGAAACCCAGAAACCTTAACCATAGATGCTCCTCAGAGACTGTAGAAGAGTGAACAAAAAAAAACACTCTTGTGTGGTCATTGATCTGATCGATATCTTATACCTCATGATCAAACCATAAGACAGAATGAAAAAAATCAAAGTTAATCAAACATTGTTGCAAAATAAGTTGAAACGACCTGTCTGGCTGACTGTGTTGAACAAATATATCTTTGTTGCCCGAAAGACATCTGCATCAGCAGCATAGTGAAAATAAGGACATCTGACTAAACTGGTGAATAAATTATATCTTGCCAGCTACGGCAAGTAAGCCAGAGTAATATAATGTCACAGCTAATACATATAATTAACTGCAGGGTTTTGTCTGGCTGCATTTTCAGTGATGAATTCTGAACTCTGGGGTTCATCTGGAGATGGGCATCGTGTGTGATAAACTCTGTGGGGATAGGGCATGGAAGAAGTACTTTCCATCCTCCCTGTTCTACTCCATTCCTTGTGCCCACCTCCGGCTGTATAGTAAACCATCAGCAAGAGGCTGGCAGAAAAGAATACCATCAAGGGCAACAATGGATGCACACAAAAAAACCCGCCAGCCACTTATTTACACCCCTGTGGTTGCCTTTTGAAACCCCTTTCAACAGACTCAGCTATTACAATGAGAATTGTCTCAGTGGAATTTACAATTCAGTTTCAGGAGAAAATGCCCCTGTATTGAGGTTAGTGAGGACTGTAATAACCTGTCTAGATATTACAATACCATAATGCAGTATACACCAGCTAAAATCTAAAATCTATAAGACATATACTGTATGTATGTGTTTTTTTAATGTATGTATGCTGAAGAAGAGGGCAATAGGCACACTGTACGTGAGAGGGTTGTAAACATTAATGCATGGCCATGTGTGCATGTCTGTACCCTGATCACGTACAGAATACCTACTGCCCTCTTCTTCTTCAGTGCTGTGTTTCGACCCCACTGTTGGATCAGATTAAAAGTGAGGAAAACAGGAGTCAGGTCACAAATGTGCCCTCCAGTCCGATACCACTCAGAGACCTACGGAGGCCGATCAAATAGCGTGAGCATGAAGCAGCCCTGCACGCCACCCCTCTGACCGTGAGGGCGGGGATTGTGGGACGTTTCCTCCGCCGCTGTCACCCGCCTGCGCCCATCTGCACCGAAGCTCCGGAGCCAGTGCTGGGCGCTCCCGGCCTCCTCATTGTGCATGCTGTGTGTCTGCTGTCGTTTCCCGCACAGCGCCTGCAATGTGGAGGCTGAGGGGCCTGGAGACACTGCAGCGTCCGGCCCAGAGAGTCACCAGCCGGCACGCGCTACGCTGCGTTCACTCCTTCACTCTGTAAGCTGCTCCGGAGAGGGGCGTCTGCCGACTGACTAAATGTGAACCCCTCAAGTGTCTGAGTTTGAAAACTCATTGTCAGTTTCATTTTGATCTTTCTCCAAACACTAGTATTCATTTTCCCGTTGACACGCTAAAGGTGGGGGACTTTGAGGCTTCTAAGTCTCCAAGACAATAATCTTCATATCAGTGGTGTGTTTTAATCTACACAGCCTGACTTTCCTATTGGTGGAATGCAACCAGTGCTCTCTGGTTCACAACACCGTGGGCGACATTATGTATCTTGACACACATGCCAGGCTTTTCCTGCCAGAGAATTATGCTTCATATTATTCCATTAGAACAATGCTAATGAGAGCAGGGCCTTGGATACAATTGAATTTGAATTTATATATTTATATTTTTTGGTGACATTGATCGATTGCTTTAGGTGCTGCTGTAATCTCAAGACTGTGTGTCAGGGAAAATGGAGTGGAAAATTTAAGAGAATGAGTTTCCTTGTACAAGAAGGGAGACAGAGACATATTTCCATTCATTTTTATTTTTAGATCAGTGCACATTCTTCTCTGCACTGTGACTGAGTTACCTTGGCAAGACATGTCTTCCACACAGCTGTCTGGCCAAATAAATATAGTCTCATAAGCAGTTATTGTGTGTCTGCATGCAACAGAAATATTTTATCAACAGCAACAGAAATACAGGAGTAATCCAGGAAATGACAAAAAAAAAGTTATTTAGCCATGTCACCCAGGAGGTCAAATGCTAGAGCAGTGGCATTTGAATGGCAGCTAAGGGCGATTTTGTTCCTTTTTACCCGAGATAGGGAAGGGGTGCAGATTTCTCCTGCATTATTCTTAAACACTTTCATTGTTAAAGCTTTGCATCCACTGCTCCAAAAAAAGAATGGGGAAAGAGCATTATTCGGAGGCACAATGAAAGATTGACAAGTCCAATCCTTCGGGTGTTTTTCTTGTCTCCCGTCATCTTTCTGGCCTTTTTTTTTTTTTTTGTTGAGGGTCGCCGTTTCTGGTTTTTTTTTTTTTAGAGGACTCTGTAAAGAGAAGCCGAGCCTAAGTTGATTGCTGCATAATTATTCCAAGCAAGTACTTAATTAGATGCCTGTTTTGAAAGCAAAGATCCAACCTTCTCTTTTGAGAAGAGACTGTACAAACCGCACTGAAATTCATAATCACAGTAACCGGGGAAAAAGCCTCTCGATTCTTCAGCACTACCCCTGAGCCATTTTCCCCCTCTCCTTTGGAAAAATCTTTTTTTTTTGTAATGTGTTCTCAGTGCCTGACACCAGTGTTCTGACAGGTGAGGCTTGGCCAGGCGTTCCAGCCCGCTGAGGAACATCTCCCCTGGATCAGGGTCTGACAGAGAGACAGACGCTGCCCGCCGTCTCGCCAGAGAGAGCCTGCCTCCATTTGACTGACGCAGGGAGGCCCGCTCCCCACCCACCGGGGGGTGGGGGGGGTGCTCTGGGACAGGGGGCTGATGGGTAATTAACCCCGCCGTGTCCCGCGGCCAGCCGGCAGGTGCGCGTGTGTGATGCGTATGGCGCTGGGGGGCGTCCACGTCTCAGATCCGCGTCTCACCCCCCTCCCCGTCTCCCTCACACCTCTTCAGATTGCACCATGTATCCCCAGCCTGAATTAAATCCTTTCCTTTTCTTGAATGTTACTGTCAACTATCATTGCTGTTGTCAGTGAAATGCTTTACTGGAGTCTTATGTATTCAGTGTGACACTGCTTATTACAGCACCGCATGCATGTTCACATGTGGTCTGTTGTGTTTCTGCCTTATTATATGCTCTTCTCTGCTATTGCATTGTAAGTCACCCTGGATAAGAGCATTTGTGACTAAATGCAAATGAAAGGGGTAGCACAAACAATTTGTTTGTTGCAAGAGCGTGTATTGAGAGACAAGAGCTAAGCACATACGACAGAGAACCTCACCGGCTTTGCCTGGAGAGATTGTACTCGTACTCCAGCGAAAGTCTCTGTGGTATGTGACTTTGTGCTAAGGTGGGAGTGATGTTATGGCATCTTTCACGCAGGTCCTTTCTTGACAGGTTATTATGGGATGTAAAGCTGTAGGCAGAGCCAGGAGTAAAAGAGGCAGAATAAATGACTGGGTGGTAATTGATGATTTGGCCCTGGCAGCTGTGGGAAGTGACAACGAGACGTTTGCGATGTCTCTGATGTCGGAATGTGTGTGTAAGTTAATGCGTTTCCACATGCTGATTTGTGTTGCTTTTCTTGGGAATTTGCCTCGTCTGGATGCACAGATGAGACTTCGGATGCCTCGGATACATTACCCCTGTGTCCTACGCATGGAAGTGCATGATTACACTCATCTGTATGTTGTTTAAAACAGATTGCTTCCTGTTGCAGGTGTCTACACAGGTCTTTTTATTCTCTGTGAGTCATCAGATATGGATGGCAGAAAAGTAATTGAATGTATGCACTGAACTACTAATGTAAGGGTCACATATAATCTTTTTGTTGGAGAAAATTAAATGGATCTCATGTTGTATATGATGCACACATTTTTCAAGATTATATATGGACATATAAATACAAACACACACACACACACACACACACATTGCTTTGTAAGCCCTATTGTATAACAGCATCTACCAAATGATTAAATGTAAATGTAAGAATGTAATATGTGTGTAATGTTTGCTGAAAGCCAATGTGCTCTCGTAGTTTGTGTACAAGTTCAAATTAATTGTATCATGGTTGCTTATACAGCTTTCCCATTACTGTCCCGTATAGCTGAGGCTCAGCTAAAGTTGCACCCCCTACTGCTCAGTGTGGCCAGACGGTGTCAGATTAAAGGAGGTCCAGTGCCCCACTTTTATTCACACAAAAATTGCCCCATTTCTTTTCGTATTTTAAAGCCAGTCATCTTAGAATTTGCTAATTTGCTAATGTTAGCTTGTTTCAGGTTACATGTTCAATCTTAGCTTGGTAGCCATCTTATCTGAAAATAATAACAGGGTAGTTTTCCCCATGCTCACCCTTTTTTTGCTTTAACATTTCTCTGTATGAAAGATTTGACTGGTATTTCAGACTACCTGTTCCATCTGGTCACCAGGAAGCTAATGGTGATTAATGGTGTGTAATCTGGTGTAATGCATATCTATTGCTAATTGATAAATTATTGACTCATTTGTAAATTGCTCATTGTCAAAACCAGAAAATGACCAACAGACCTGTGAAGTTCATGGCCCTGTTGTTGTGTGGCATGAATAAGTAATTTCTCTCCTCTGTATTCCTGCTAAAAAAGTTGGAAAGCTGCAACATCAGGATTCTAGTCCAGACAGAAAAAAAATATTGATTGGAAAAAAAAATTGATTACACAAAAAGACTTTGACCAACTTTTAGGAATCTTGCAGCCATTTCTGTTGTTATCTGAATGTCTCAGACAGAGCGTTATAACACTGGTAAAAGAAGAGCTTGTGTTGGCATGTTGTGTCAGGTTCCTGTTGTAGTGATGAGTGTTCCCCTGAGATGCTCTTTAGCCACGCTGCACAGCACTGTGCACAGGAAAAACATTTTAGAAATTCCAGCACTGGGTACTGATTCAGAAGTCTAGCTGAGTAGAAGAGGCCCAGATCACTGTCAGTGCTGGATGGATGTTATAATGCAGTCAGGGGTCTTTCCCCGTCAGTTGAATAAATGTCCCCCCCTGACGTTTTTTCTGAGGACGGATCCGGTGCTGGAGCCGAGGTGGACACGCAGGGCGATGCGGGGCTCGTGACGTAAACGCGAGCCGTGTGACATGTCGCTGAGGGTGCCTGATCAGCGCGTAAATCTGCCACGCGGTTTGTCATTAACACATAATCGGGAGATTAAAGGCCTGTTTATAAGGCCGGGAGCGGGAGCGAGGCACACTCGGACAGAATCCAAAGTGTGCTTTAGTGTGTGTGTGTGTGTGTGTGTGTGTGTGTGTGTGTGTGTGTGGGGAGGGGGCAGCATGGTCACAGCACGGTTCCCCTTTTGGAGAGGGTTTAGAGGAGATTGCTAATGTGGCTGTCGCTTCTCGGGTTGAGCTTGGAGAGGAACGGATGCCGTGCCAGGGGTGAAAACGACGCTCCCCGTTGTCCCATCGCAGGGCGATGCTGTGGTGATGTTAATACCTCCCACCCTGATCCTCACGAGGCCCAGAAGGCTTTGCGTAAGCCTTCGCGGGCTGTATCACTGTATCAGTGTAGACTTTGCAAACATTGTAGCCGTTTTCATTTTCAGAACTCATTCCCATGTTATTATTACAGACTCCTATAATTACATTTATATTACATTATATTTGTTTAGCACATTTCATTTCCCAGAGCAAGTTGCTGAGATTACATTTTGTCCGTTTATACTGGGTATTTACTTAGCCTTTTCAAGTTAAGCACCTGACCCAAGGGTGTCAGTGCCCCACCTAGGAATTGAACTGGCAACCTTTAGGTGACAAGCCTCTACAATGTTGTTATTATATGATCCTGTAGTGTATTTTCATAGACAAACTGAAACAGGAATATGATGTATATTGACAAGAATATTGACTGCAGTCTCTAAGGAGAATTTTTTTGTTTATCAAAGAAGTCTTCTCAGTCTGTGTTTGTAGTTATTAGTCTCCTCATTGTTTATTCAACATTAATGAACAGTTAATAACATACATAGATCATTTTCTGCTCAGTTTGATAAACAGTATTTATTTTTACCAGGGCCGTGCAGCTTTTTCTGAGATGAGTGGAGGAAACTGTGTGTGTATAAACCTGTTCTCTCACTAATTGCTATCCACAGACTCAGCGGCTGATTGCGAGTGCTAGCCTAAGGCTAATTACAGCGCCCCAGGTCAGCTCCACTGACACTGTTTGCTAGGGTAGTTTTTCATTGGGTCCAGACAGCTCTGAGCTGAGGGGACCTGGGGGGCCGGGAACGGGATTATGAATGACCAGGATGAAGACGTCGGTAGTGCCGAAAAACAGAACTGCCGCTCGATAAGATAAACAGACTCATCCGTCTGAAACGGCTGCGGACACCGGTGGGCTCTCCCTCTCACGTCTTGCAAAGTGCAGAGGAGGGAAAGCGAGGGATGTGTGCGAGAGAGGGAGACAGAGAGAGAAAGAAAGAGGGGTCCTGCGGGTCCCCCGAAACAGCTGGCAGGGATCACACATCAGCAGTCGGCTGTGGCGTTTCACTCTGCGTGGCGAGTTGGGCCTGCAGGGACGCGAGCGCATTCCTACCCGACGTTCAGTCTAAACATTGCTCCTTTTCCCCGGCGTGCCAAGAAAGACAGGCCGGAGGCTGAGAACAGCGGGCCTGGGCTGAGCCGCCCGTCGGAAAGATTTACCTGCCCCCCGTCCAAATCGTTCGAATGCCCGAAGCGCGAGATAAGCAGCAGTCAAATCCCACGCTGCCCCCACCTCCCCCTCCCGCCTCAGCGCTAGGCCAGCCAGGGTTTATCCCCCGCAATGAGGGCCAGCCAATGGAGGAGCCGGCTGTTTTCCTCTGTGCCAGTCCGCTATCCCGTAAGAGGCCGAACGCATATCTTCAAAGGAATTTGGCAAGGGATGACGTGGTTTGACACGATTCTAAACAGCCGCGGCTTGCGTAGGTTCACGATTTCGGAAATGACTCCGGTGCTCCAACGTGCCTCCCTGAGGTCGTCATACTCCGGGCTGGTTGTTAACAGCCGCCCCCATCCCCCACCCCCCACGCACCCCACTCTTACCCACCAACGTGTGCTTTCCGGTGTCTTGCCGGCCTCTGACGCAGTCGGTAAGATAAATGAGGAAAGGGGGAAGTGGTAAGCGGTCTGCTTGGGAGGCGCGAGACTTAATATGGCGATCGCATTGCGCACACAGTGGGGTGAGAGCAGAATCTCCCACACAGCCAGCCACTACTGTCATCACCGCGTCACCCTCCTCCGCCCCGCTGTCATCCCACGCCGTATCCAGGGGTGACGAGTGCTCACCTTACCACACGCCCAGTCAACGAAGAGAACCTAACCATGGTCTTCCCGCTTTATGTTATTGTGTTTTTCCTTCTCCTGCTGTCGTTTCAAAACCTTTCTCGTACTTTTTTCTCCCATTTTCCATTATAATTTGATCACTCACCGCAATTACACAGGCAATTTTGAAATGTAATAAAGGAAAAATGGATTAAAACTTATTATTGGCAAGCCTTTCACGGCTTAAAAGCACTTTAATTAAACTGTATGACACTATTGAAGTTTTCTTATTAGTACTCACCTGGTTGAGAACATGGGTGGGAACGTCCTTCAGGTCTTCTGATGATTAAGGCCCCATCTTTGGGTCCCCACAGTCATTAAATTTATTCAGCTGAAGAATTTCAATTGTTGCTACCTTTTAAATATACTAACTTGTTTATAAGGTGTTTTGTTTATAACGCTTGTCCCCACCAATATTTCAAACCTAAATCCTAATCTTTCCTCTACATTCTAGAGCAGCGTTTCCCAAACAAATGATCAACTCGTTATGAACTCCTGAAGCTGCTTAATAACAAACTGATCATTATATCAGCTGTATTGGAGCAGGGAGAGATCTAAAACATGCAGGACAAGGGGTCCTCCAGGAGAGGTTTGGGAAACGCTGTTCTAGAGAAATGTATCTACAAAAGGAAGGAAAAAGAGGCTTTTTTGTTCCAAAGATGCACCTCGGATGCAAGAATATCCAAACATGCAATGTACAGTGCTGTACATTGTACAGCAACCAACATCCGATAGCTGATTGTACAGTGTCTGTAAAAAAATTGATTTCATGTGATGTGGTCGATGTAAATATTGATTTCATGCTAGGTACAGTGGTTGATTAAATAGTAATCATTACATTTAAATGATTTACTTCAAACCTCACAGCACAGACTGGCAGCATTAGCATGCTGATAGCATTAAGTGTGGAGTATACGGCGGTTGTGGTAACACTTTGACAGAGGGTGTCAGTATTCCTCTGATGATGATAACAGACACAGATGGGAAAAGCCAGTCAGAATGATTTTGCTTTCACTACAAACAAGAATGGGCAGAGTTCCCATGATATGTTTTTAATGCTGTGTGTGTGTGTGTGTGTGTTTGTGTGTGTGTGTGTGTGTGTGTGTGTGTGTGAGAGAGAGAGTGAGAGAGAGGGTGAGGTGTTTTATTTGTCAGGGACGAGTTCACAGTAACAGACACAGCCTTTGCAATAGGGTGACAGGAACATACTTTCATTCGTTTCGTTTTCAAACGTACATCAATACACACGTCTGCTGGTGGGAATAAACAGCTGCACACAGTACAAGGAATTATGAGAGGAATCTTTGCAGATGGTGATGCTTGTTATAATAGGGAAGATACCAGGACTTATTTGCGCACAGTGAGACTGTGGTGTCATGCTCAGAGGAAGTAAACCAGGCTCTGTATGGCATAACAGGGTGAGAACACTTCCTGTCATGTGGTTATGAGAGCTGCAGCCCCACATATAAAGCTTTATTTTCAAATACTGAAAATCCAGCAGTGTTCAGCGTGTAATGCTTCACTTCCTATCGTGGTAGAGGTCCATTTGAATATGTGTTGCGGAGGTCAGGGGTATACTGAGTGCCATTTACAGTTCTCTTCATCAACTAATCCAGCATCAGGCGATTGGCGTAGTTCATTTGCCTAGGTACCTGAAGACTGCTGAGAACAGACAGGGGATTGTTCCCTTCCTCTCTACTCAGAACAAAAACCTCACCCTTTCCTGGGAAAAAGGCTGCTCATTTACACCCCTCAGTGCTGTGCAGTAGAGTAGCTGTGCTAGAGAATCCGAGCTGGAAAGCTGAGCCTAGATGTTAAACCCACTGTCATCTTCTATAAGCAGAAAGACCTACTTGTGGGTAACTGAAGAAGTTTACCAGAGTATGTGGGCTGGGCTGGGGGGGGGGGGGGGGAGGGGCTAAGTGCCACTAAAGCTAATCGATCTACAGCATCATTGCTCAATAAATCCGAACCCTCTTTGTTTTGCCTTCACGTCCGGTGCTTAACTGAAAAGGCTGGTAAGCCCTCGCATAAACCCGAGCTGTCTCGAGCTGTGCTGTGAGCGGCCCTCCCGGCTTTGACTTTTCCCGGGGAATGTGACTTGTGCGTTATTCGCGAGGTACGTGCGGTGCCAGAGGGGTCACGCTCTATCCTTCTCTCCAGTGCAAACTGCGGTCATCTTCGGCGAAAAGCCGCCTGAGGATAATGGGGCACCCTGGGGTGTCTCCTTGAGCCATGATCTCCTTTGTATTCCAGCTGGCATGCAGCCCACTCCAAAATCCAATCATTTCGGAGGGAAATCATTCAGGAAACAAGGAGGCTTTGTTGCCCACATACCTGCGATGAGATGTCGCCTTTGCTGGGGATTACTGTTGAAGTCAAGGCCGTCACGGTTTAGCTTTTCCTGCCAAACCATTAGGTGTCATTGATGCTTGTTATGTTATATTGATGTGTGTTAGGTTATATTGATGTGTGTTAGGTGATGTTGATGTGTTACAAGGTTACACTGATGTGTGTTAGATGGTGTTGATGTGTGTTTGGTTGTATTGATGTGTTAGGTTATACTGGTGTGTGTCAAGGTTATATTAATACACTTTGGTGGCCCAGATGTTCTCATACGCATCCCAAATGCATTGGAAGGGGCTGCCCTGCCTCTGGTGGGACATTCACTCACTCAGACACTGCTTTTAGTTGTAGCCGGGCATGCTGTTCCTGGCGAATTACTCCACCTGGCAATCTTTTAGCAGCATGAGGAAATGCAGTGGCCATCTCTCTGGGCTCACTCTCCCTCGCACCGGTGTTCCTGAAGGATGCCCCTCTGCTGTTGCGTCTGCTGGAAGTACCTGCGTGAAGGCAGCGGGTTCTGACGGGAAGAGGGACCTCGCCGCTCAGTTTAATTTGTTTTGTTGTGTATACGTTCTCACTCAAGGTTATTTTAGAACTTCAGCTCGCCGTCCATTAATTAGATGCGCCCTGCAGCAGGCGTTCCCAGAGAGGCGCGGTACGCTCCGCTCGGAGATCTGAGACGAGCCGAAACCCCCCCCACCTTCCCGCCACTGCACCAGCCCCGTGTCGTGACTGATTGCTGTTCTCACTGAAATAATTTGATATTTAGCCAACAAAGAGAGGAATGCGCTTTTGCTTTAATGAAGAGGGGGGCCGAAAAAAGGGAATTGATGATTAAAGGAAATAATGTGACTTCGGCGTGAAGGCCGTCTGCATGCAGATGCTGGAGAAGCTCTATAAATAACAATAATGAATATAATAACTTCATTTGTCCAGCACCTTTCTGACATTTACAAGGAGGTGCTTTACATACAGGGGTAAAAAATAAACAGCAGGAAATTACTTTCATAAGAGACATAAGAGGACATATAGAAAATGTAAAAAAGATGAAAATGTCTGACTTATGATAGTCTGTCAGTATTTGAAAATATAAAAATATATGAAATATGTATGAAAATGGATACTGAAAAAAACAAAAATGACAGTCTTGAAGCTGAGGGTTGGTCAAGATTCCCCCAAGGACAGGCAGGAAAGACAAAAGAGAGAGAGAGAGGTGCTTGATAGAGAGGAGGGGGACTTGATAAAGAGCAGTGCACTTAGAGATTTGGACTGAAAGAAGGTACATGTGAAGTTTTGGACAGGAAGGAGAGACAGGGATACGGAGGAGGGAAGAAAACAGGGCAAAGATAAATGGATAAAGATGCTGCAAGATTCAGAGAGAGGAGAGGGACTTACTGGTATTGAAATAGACATTTAGTCTAATAATCTAGGGAGGACAGTGCACTGATGTGCTGCCTCTCCCATAATGCTTTGTGTTTGTCCAAAGTGTGAATATCATCTCAATAATCTAAACGATGGGTCACAAGTGGGTATGACAGTGTAAGCGATGTACACTGTTAATGTAAACAGCTAAAATAATTGAAAATAAATACAACAACATATTGGCATACGAATATACCAGCCCAACCAAACTTGAAATGAATCTCTTCAATAGCAATGCAAATGGATAATCACGGGGCTGCCTGCTAGGAGAATAGCCTCGGCTTCTGTTTCGCTCTTTCCTTTGTTCAGTGAAAGGTCACAGCTTTCCCTCAGGGGCACATTACACCAGCATGACAGACGGACGCAAGACAATTTTATTCCATCGTGAATATAGGCTGGATGGCTCCGGTATTGTAGCATAACCTACATTCATAAATGCAATATCCCCGCAATTGTACAATCCAGCCCCCGGATTTTGCCCCTAATCTGATATCAGGGGCTGCTGGCGTGGGACAGGGAAGATGGAATATGGGATTGAGGAGATGTGTGTGACGGATAAAGAGGCCCGGAGCAGGGTCAGTGTCACCATCCCTTTGAAAGATGTGAAGCTTCCTGCAGAAGACTTGACGGACGTGCACTTTTCGTTCTTCATTCCCATTTCTGAGATGATTTCAAGGCAAATGCGTCAACTCTGCATCCTTGACTCTCGAGGCTTTTTGCTGCGACAAGGATGGTGTGGACGATTGGTCACGGGAGGGGCAAAAGTGTGGCTGGGGAGGGATGCGCAATCTCTCCGCGGCTGCCGTAATCGTAATAGGAAACGTGACTGTCTTTGGCCTCCTTTTGCCCTGGCGTTCATCCGTGCAGAAGTGGGGCGGCCCCGAGTGGCTTCCCCCACCGGGGGGCGGCCCCTGGGAGGCGACCCCCAACGAGTCCCCAGCGCAGGGCTGAAACGTCGCATGGGGGGGCGGTGACATCACCAGAAACGCCGGGGGGCCACGCAGGGGGCCTGGAGCTGGGGGCACACAGCGCAGATGCTGCGAGCATTGCTAATGACTGCATGAATGCAAATAAGGGCAACAAAAAAACACAATGTCAGGAACAGCAACATACTAATCCTATATTAAACAGTTCTCGGCCAACAGTATTGCACGATGTCATGGCTGAGCCATTTATAGAGCAACGGAACGCCTGTACTTATTGCTAATCTCAGCCACAACAGGGGAGTCAGATAGACACTAATGGAGTCTGAGGTGAGAGGCTGAGATTCATTGTTGCTGTGTGGGTGAAGCTGTTCAACCACTGCTGCTGTAGAGGTTTCATTGCTGTCCCCACTTAACCATTTACTCCATTGGATTGCCATTTGTGACTGTTATTTTTTGAATAGGGCCTTGTCGGGTACAATTTCACTACATGCCATTGCAGAGCACTGGTAAAAGGATGCTAATAGTAACGGTAGTGTAGTTTTGTGCGGGAGTAATTTATAAAGGAGAGGTAGCAGTCTATGTCTTGAATCATTAAGTTATCCCTTCCACCCCCCATCCACCCCCACTTCTCCTCAGTGAATTGCTACCTACCTCAAGGGGAATTTAAACTCATTTTGGCCGTCTCCGGATTCGATCTACACATTAAAGAAACACTTTCAATTTCCTCAGAGCGAAAAAAGGAAGGGGACACACATTAATCTGCCTGGCGACCGCCGCGTTTAAGGCGTCCCTCAAATGAGCGCCTTTGATTTAAGCAGCCATTAACGTGATAACTGTTGTGTTCCCATTTAAAGGAGGACAAAAAAACAAACAAAGTGTCTGAGTCTGAGGACGTTTCTCAAGGCAAGGTCCTTTCAGTCAGCCTCCCGTTTCTTTCCACACTTTTAATGGGAGCTGAAGGGTATATATTTACTGGTAGCATAATGCAGCACTTCTGCAACACTTCAGCCGTAACAAGCATCAGCGCGGCTCTCCGGGGGTTGTTGAGGACTTGGAGAGCTCTTTTCTGGAGTTGTGGGGAACGTTTTTAAACACTCCAGGACTTTCAGAATCTTCCACCTTTACGACCGGAACCACAAAGGCCCCGGCTGAGAGATTGCAGTCACGTCCATTCCCTCTTTGAGGTTCGCCGGCAGCGCTTTGTCCAAGGTGGCCATTACAAGACTTTAATTAACACAGGTAAATAATGGAGCGACTTTAAACGAGCATTGATTTGTCCAAAACAATTGCGGCTTCACTCTGTTGGTGTCAATGGCCCTGTAGTATCAGGTATAATGTCAGCTTTGTATGAGTTACACATTCATATAATAAAGCTTAATGATATAATAAGCTCAGCAGGCAGTCAGTGTTGCCTCGTCATAAAATGTACTCTTTGGTTCTGATTTCCAGTATGTGAAACTCTGTGTGTGTTGGTTAAGTCCCCTAACCCCGATGAAAGATATAACAGGATACAAGTGGAGGCGACCCACAGGTCACGAGCACTGAAGGTGCATTTCTGAAATCCAGTACTGGCCATTCTGCAGGCCTGAGCCGGGCCAACCAAAAGCAGGCCGAATCAAAGGAAATTCCCTGTTGGGTTTTTGGGAAAGATAGCATCGCTATTACTACGATTACTGGTTCTCTCCATTCATCTATAAAGAATTCTCTGCTATGATTCAGAGTGGCTTTTTCCTTGTCTCCCCCCCCCCCAACCAGACTGCCGTAAGCTTGTGGGCTTATCTACAAAGAGTAAGTCCATTTCCAGGCATGCTCTTCTCCAGAATGAACACACAAGCTTTATATTGTAGCACATTTTTTTCATGCAGTGCCTGTCTACAACTGAAAGACGCTGTGGAGAATGTTAAACAGTCATCACCAGGGGCTCATTGCAGAGGGGGCGAGAACCTTTAGTGGGTCCTCATACAGCCTAATACAGGCTGTATGGAGATGCAAGGCAGAAGGGGAAACGTGCGGAGACGGAAGGGCGGAACGGAGAGAAATGCGGGTTACAATGAGATGTGCTATTTCAGCACACCTCATTGCGTGAGACCATTTTTAAATACTGCGGCTTCGTCAGCAATGACAGTGATGGGAAATAAAATAAGACAGCTGGCGATCACCTAGTTCCTACTTTGGGACTCGAACAGAGGGCATAATTTTTCTGTTTGTACACTTACACGAGGATACTGGACAGCAAATAAAGTTTTCTGTAACTCTATTGAGTCTCTGCTCATTCAAAATAAATATCACGGCAAGAAACTTAGCTAGGGGTCGGTCAAAACCCGCCCTCAGTCTGACTTTTTATTTTTTTGCTGCAATCAAGACACAAACAAACTTTATTCAAAATATTCAACTAAACAACAAAAATGCATGTTCAGTCAGGCAGGTTGGCAGTGAGCAGTAAAGGGCAGTGAGCAGTAAAGATATACAAGATCATTTTAAAAAAGGACAAAACAAAAAGTATAAAAACCATTCTTTTTTATTTTACAGTGAAGGATAACTTTACTCTCTGTAGGCAGGAGGCCAGTGCCATCTGAGGTAAGAGTGGTCACCCCTCAGTTTTCAGGTTTTCACCTGCTGTCGTGCTGAATCCCTGCAGGACATGGGCATGTGGGCTAATTGGGGCTAATGATTGTCACAATGAGGCAATTAATTGTTTTGGACGGGAGTTTAGAGCGGAAGACACTCAGGCCCTCCAGGAGTCAGGCTACCGGAACCTTCCGCGTTAGCAAAGCCGCCTTCCAGGAAGCAACCCGCTGTTGGGGGCGGACGGGGAGCACCGGTTCTGAGGATGGCGGTGGCAGCGGTCACCCGCACCCCTCGCTCCGCGGCCTCCCGTCTGACCGTGTGGGTCAAAAATCTGTTTCCTGACCTCTCTTTGCCGTGTGTTTGTCTCAAAACATTATCCCCCAGCAGCTGGGGGGGCGGGGGAAGCAGGCAGCCATGAGGATTGCTGCTGAGCCTCTGACCCTGTGAGAAGAGATAGTTCTCCCCCAAACCCCCCCTCCCTTGTCCCCATACGCCTCCCCATCCCTCGCCCCAGCTGCTCGTAGACAGCAGGCCCTGGCACTTCTGCGCTGTCTTGGCATCGGGTCATTGGAGCGCCGCGTCGCTAACCTTGGCAGGCATAACGGACAAATAGAAAAAACCACAAGGGGACAGCTTGGGCAATACAAGCGCTCCTGCAATGTGATGGAATCGGCGCCGCCCATCTTTCTTTACGTTCTTATATGTTTACCTGTCCCCTGCTGAGCTAATTCTGGCCTTTGGCTCTGAAATTCCCCCTGATCCCGATGCGGAGTCTCATTTGCAGCAGTGCTGGCTGAAGGCCCTGTCGTGTTCTACAGGAAATGTTTAATGCTGCAGTTTACTCAGCCTATCTCTGCAGTCGCCATGGGGAAGCTTTGACAGTGATTACCCATGCACAGATTTTCTGTCTTTAAACAAGCCAAAACAAATTGTTACTGGCAAAAAAGTCATTCTGAATTATCAAATTACATACATTCAGATGGAGTCTTGTTTACTGGAACGGAACCAGTGGTGGGAATTCAGTGAGACCTGTGGCCAGACTTGTAGCTACAGTGAATACCTCTCTGATTGTAGGACAGATTCACAGTCTAGTCTTTCACGTTCGTCAGAGTAGGATGACATCTGAATGACATCTGATGACACCCATGAAATGACACACGTGGAATTCCTGCCAGCTCATTCATTTCAAGCTTGCGATGGTTTTTCAGATTGTTTGGTTTGTTCGGCTTGTTCTGGAAAGGGGTATCTTTTGTCATTTCTCGATGTGAAAATCACACCAATTCCGAACACCTCAGTTCTCACCCGCCCCTCTCCCGTCTCCCGGAACCTCCGAAGATATTGTCGTCCTTCATATCGGGGAAAGAAAAAAATAATGCAGGACGAGATTAAGACGAGGCAGTGCTGGCTGTGAGGACCCGCTGCCACAAGTGGCCCCGCAGAACACTTTTATCTTCGAGAGACAGAAAGGAGGCGAGGAGGAATTTGCGAGGTTCATTTTTCTATCTTTATCAATGAGGGGGAAGCGCGGGCAAGTCGCTGATGTAATAGCCATGTACAGACACGTGTGGGCGGCGAGGAGGAAGACTCATAAAACGGACGATCTTCCGACAGAGTGGAACAAAGTCGTGTTAACTTCACGGCGAACTCTGTCTGCTCTTACGCAACCGGACGAAGCTCAGACAGAGCAGACACAGCCTTTTGAGGTAACTCAAGGTAGCAGTGTTCACAGAAGTAAAATGCATTTTTAATTTAACAACAGCAAATGGTTGACATTAATAGAGCATGGAGACACCTGCATAAAGACAACGCATGGATCGATTCTCTTGAACCGGCAGCAACTCACGTAATGTCCCCAAAGTGTCAATCGATAGCTGAGTGATTTGCTGGAGCGTTCGTGTCCTCCGGTAACACTTCTTGCAGGTGTCCTCACGTCACTCCGGAATGTTCTCACAGGTGTGGGATTGGGGAGGGAGGGGGTGTTGGGCGGGTGTAATGACTTTGGCTTCCTCCTGTGTCTGTGTTGGAGCTTTCATCTGTGTACAAATTGCATTAAAATCAAGGTGTATTAAAGTAATCCTGACTGATGATACAGTAGATGCTCTTACATAACCGGACTGCTGAGGAGGGTTGGAAACTTTACACCACTGGAGACTGAGTCAAGGTTTCATGTATGTTTTTTTCATCATCGCCCATTAAAATGTCTCTGAGGTGCTTTCTCCCGGCACACAGTAGAAGAGAGCAATCCTGTCTCCTGTCCACTTGTCTGAGCAAGTCCTTCCTCAGTTATCAAGGTCGTATCTAATTTATAATTTAAATAATAAACACTGCTCAATATAAAATCAATTATAGAACAAAGCAGCCTTCTCATAGACGCAGTGAAATTTGACAAAATGTTGAAGAATCACTGGGTTTAATGTGTCACTTATCTCTCCAGTGCCCCACCCACTTGAAGTCTAAGATCAAAACTAACATTTTTGCACACTGGACTTTTGGAAAAGATCATGATGTTACAGGGACACTTCACTTGTCACTGGAAATTCTCTAGAACAGCGTTTCCCAAACCTCTCTTGGAGGACAACTTGTCCTGCATGTTTTAGATCTCTCACTGCTCCAACACAGCTGATTTAAATGATCAGCTTGTTATTAAGCAGCTTCAGGAGTTCATAAGTTCATAAGTTCACAAGTTGATCATTTGAATCAGCTGTGTTGGAGCAGGGAGAGATCTAAAACATGCAGGACAAGTGGTCCTCCAAGAGAGGTTTGGGAAAAGCTGCTCTAGAATCTCCTGCATGGCCACGCCCACACACTCCCAATCTCACTCCTGTATGGCCACGCTCACACATTGTCAGTCTCTCTCCTGCATGGCCACACCCACACACTGTCAGTCTCTCTCCTGCATGGCCATGCCCACACACTGTCAGTCTCTCTCCTGTATGGCCACACCCACACATTGTCAGTCTCGCTCCTGCATGGCCACCCCCACACACTCCCAATCTCACTCCTGTATGGCCACACCCACACACCGTCAGTCTCTCTCCTGCATGGCCACGCCCACACACAGTCAGTCTCTCTCCTGTATGGCCATGCCCACACACTGTCAGTCTCTCTCCTGCATGGCCACCCCCACACACTGTCAGTCTCTCTCCTGCATGGCCACGCCCACACACTGTCAGTCTCTCTCCTGCATGGCCACGCCCACACACTGTCAGTCTCTCTCCTGCATGGCCACGCCCACACACTCCCAATCTCACTCCTGTATGGCCACGCTCACACGCTGTCAGCCTCACTAATGTATGGCCACACCCATATTCTGACATTTCACTCTGGGCTTTATCCTGAGGGCACCTACAAAGATAATGAAAACAGAAAGGTCAGACGGCGTCAGGTAATTACAGTTTTGGGTGTATTTGTTGTCTTTTGCATCATTACTCTTATTGCAATTCATCTAAAATGTTTGCAGCAGCAGATACCTATACAATATTAGCATGAGTATCCCCCCTCCTCTCCAACACAGAAAGCAGACTGTAGATGAGCTGAGCAGACACATGTTCCCTAGTATTCAGTACAATGACACTGGAACTGTGAACACACAGAATTCTGCTCCCGCAGCTGGCCCTTGGAAAGGCATGCAGCAGGCCCAAACCCCACCGAGATGGATGCAGCAAGAAGGAGTCTGCCTGTCTCTCTATTCACGGCACGTGGGTCAGGTGTTCTGTAACTGCGGTAAAGATTCCACCCGCTGTGGGGAACCAATACAGGCCAAGGGAAAGGTCAGCGTTGTCTTTCAAGTCTATTACACGCCTCACCTCATGACGCCAACGCCTCTTTCATCCGAGACCGTCCAATCACCTCAGGACATACGCAGATTTCCCCTATGCTCTCTCCACTCTTCACACAGCCCATATATATCCCGGTGGGGCTTGCATTTTTTTCTCTTTTCTGTTCTCAGTTGTGTGCCTCTTTGTAGGAGCAGTAGGAGGAATTCATTGTCAAACGTTTGCTGCCTGAGTGGAAATAAATGTGGGATTTTTTTTTCTCTGTGTTGTCAATTGTCAAACGGTCTCTTGTTGCAGTGTATAGCGTGATACAATTCATGCTGGCGTGCACTTACATGCTTAGTGTGGTGACCCGCTGCAAATGTCAGGCCACGACTCCCAGATGCGGTCGATGTGGACGTTAAAGCGCCTTTAGTATGTGCAGCTGTATTTATGTTTTTGCTTCCACTGTCCATCCTCGTTTGCCGCAACTGCAAGGAAGATGCTGAGGTCGTCCAGACCGTGGTGTGAAGGGTGCAGTCCTGCATTTGGCACAGGTGTTCTGTACCTGTGTTCTGTACCACAGTCAACACTGCAGTCATGTCTGTATTTATTTACCTTGCCATCTGACTACTCCCCTCGTCTGGGATTTACTTCAGGCGAGAAGCCGCAAGAACCACAGATGTTCAATTAGTTCTAGTACCACTTCTGGTCCTGTTTGCGCCGTCTGGACAAGATGTTACATCTTCTTCATTAATCAGGGGCTTTTAGAAGTATTTTCATGAAGTCGTGGAGGAGTGGAGTGGATCATAATCTTGTTCCGTCAATTACAGTTCATTTTTATACCAATACATTTCAAACAACTGGTCCAGTTTAAATGGTAGGAAATCCCCCTGTTCACAGAACCATCTCTTAGTTTCACTGGATGACTGTCCACTTTGAGCACACCAGGACTTTGAACACCTTCTTCTCTCTTTGCTGGCCTCTTTACATGGTCTGTACATACTGTTTAAATCAGGTCTTTACTGGCACGTTTTCAAAACAGCAAATATAAAAGCCCTCAGATAGGCAGAAGACTTCAGATAAAGCTTGGAGGCCTTTATTAGATGGAAGAAGGATGGCTGACAGTGATGGCTCAGCACCGATTAAGATTCAAATGAGCGCTGACTTTGATACAGGTTTGACGTAGGACCGAGGCCCCTGTATTAGATTATGAGGACTTCTAAAAACCGCGGCATCTGCTGATCTCAGAACTGGCCAAGTGCGACGCAGAAGGGCGGGGAGGTTTGACGCTTGGCGGGTTCACTCCCAGGTTGTCAGGTTGTGAAAAAGCAACCGCGGTCGGCCCTTAACGAGCGGGGGCCGCCCCACACCGTGGGCCGCCCGCTGTGCGCGGTGCACCAGGGGAGGCGGGGGGGGTTTTGCGCGCCGTCTGTCAGAACGCAGTGGCAGCGTCTGTCAGGGAGCACGGCGTCCCGCTTCCCGCACCCCCCTGGTCTGACTGATGCCATCACTCCGCTTTATTGGCAGCTCCTCCATTGCCCGTCGAGTTGCGCTCCCGCTCGTGACTCTGCCACCCCGGCCCATCTCATTACTCTGGAGTTTCCATGGCTGCGCTCAGCTTTGCTCTGTTTGTGTTAGCGTGTGTGTGTATGTGTGTGTGTGTGTGTGTGTGTATGTGTGTGTGAGCCTGTGTGTGTCTGTACGTGTGTGTTACAGTGTGTGTGTGCGTGTGTGTGTGTGTGTGTGTGTGTGTGTGTGTGTGTGTGTGTGTGTGTTTTACACGCATGTTAGCTCGACATCAGAAAGCTTTTTAGCGGCCAGGTCTTCCTTCTTTTGTGACAGGAGATGTGGGTTTCTCAATGCGCCCAGGAAATGAGATTATTGGCTCCATTAACATTAGCTGAATGTCATCAGCACTTTCAATCTGGCTTCATTGAAAAATCTCCCGCAGATAGCACTGCTGGGTGAGAAAGGGCATGACTGAAACAAATACTGTGAAACACTGTGTCTCAGGTAGACACACATTTCCCTGTTTTACCTCAACTCTGTAATTCAGCCTCCTATAGAATGCTAATATATAGTCCCCATTTCTTGGAAAGGCTTTACCTAGACATACGATAGCAATATTTTTCATTGCTATTTAGAGCTTATACACATGGCAATTACAGCCGGTCGCGGGGACATGTGTGAATGCGAGCTCACAGGAAGCTGTGACACCCGCTGTGAGCACATTGGGATTCCCATCAGTCATCCCTGCGGAGGTCACAGAAAACTCTGTGCAAACACACAGGGGGGAAGCAGGTGTTTTCACTCTGGCTTGACAGTTGCAGATCGGACTGACGCATTCCAAAATGTGATTACAACAATGTGCTGTAAAGTGTGATGTTCAAAATTAACAATCCCATCGCCCTTTCGGGCAGTCAGATTGTACTTCAGTATTATGCTCTTAAACAAAGGAATTGTCCAATGTAACAGAGATATTTCTGCTCCGTGTTTAAACTGAAGCTTTCTCCCTGTTCATTGCACAATGGGACCAATTATTAGCTTTCTGAGCTAAAGTCTAAAGTGTCAAGCTAAAGGAACTATTTTCTCTTGTGTTTTTGGCTCTGGGTGGCTGTTGTCACTTTCTGTCGATGGTCACTTACTAAGCAACTGTACAAAAATGGTGGAGTGTGTTGCTTCACCTCTCCTGTCTGTCAAATGTGATTTGCAAATCATGTTGCACTGTTTAAAAAAAGGGTCTCATTTAAATTCATGACCACAGATGCCAAATGCTTAGCTAAGATGTATTTACAGTTCACTTATTGTATGCTGAAATGGATTGTGACTTATTGTGCAGAATATTAATCTATACCCATTTGAATAGTTCGTTAGCTTTCTGCTAACAGGTAGAAAAAGCATGACCAGCTTTGTATTGCATACTGGGAAATAGGAGATGAAGGATATTCAGTTTCAACTCACATTTTTGAGTTGGAAGAAATATTAATACTTCAATAATAAAATAATTCAATAATAAAAATCTTAAATATTTCATGGGAGCCACCTCTACATGCTGTCAAAACAGTCCTGCATGGAGTTATAAGTTAAGTGGGGAATACATTCAAAAAGGGGGATTTCTCTGCTTTGAAGTTGAACCCTTGCTTTTCAGAATACTTAGCTATTAAACTGCAAAGTAAGAAACAAGATACTATATTTGACATTGAAGTAAGTTTAAGTTGGTGTAAGTTGAAGTTACACTTTAATAATTTAACTGAAGTTTGTGGGAACACCTGTAGCACAGACCACCACCAGCACTCAGAGGACTTAAATAGTTAGGTCTGTGTATTTTCCCCATAGTGTCTCATGTGACTAGTCATGTGGCCTACACTTCCCCCTCATTGCTAAAGATAGCAAAATGAACCTCGCAAATTCCTCCTCGCCTCCTTTCTGTCTCTCGAAGATAAAAGTGTTCCGCGGGGCCACTTGTGGCAGCGGGTCCTCACAGCCAGCACTGCCTCGTCTTAATCTCGTCCTGCATTATTTTTTTCTTTCCCCGATATGAAGGACGACAATATCTTCGGAGGTTCCGGGAGACGGGAGAGGGGCGGGTGAGAACTGAGGTGTTCGGAATTGGTGTGATTTTCACATCGAGAAATGACCCCTTTCCAGAACAAGCCGAACAAACCACACAATCTGAAAAACCATCGCAAGCTTGAAATGAATGAGCTGGCAGGAATTCCACGTGTGTCATTTCATGGGGACAGATGTCATCCTACTCTGACGAACGTGAAAGACTAGACTGTGAATCTGTCCTACAATCAGAGAGGTATTCACTGTAGCTACAAGTCTGGCCACAGGTCTCACTGAATTCCCACCACTGGTTCCGTTACAGTAAGACTCTATGTAATTTGATAATTCAGAATGACTTTTTTTGCCAGTAATTATTTGTTTTGGCTTGCTTAAAAAAAAAAAAATCTGTGCATGGGTAATCACTGACAAAGCGTCCCCATGACGACTGCAATGATAGGCCGACTAAACTGCAGCATTAAACAATTTCTGTAGAACACGACCAGTCCACAGCCAGACACATGGTGGTCTGTGGAGAGGACTAAAGCATTGTTTGAAACCAATTGTTTGAAACTGTGATGTGGTCTTTCAAAATTTCTCAAATTTTTTACAGCACAACCTCTTCTCATGAAAAAAAAAAATCAATGACCCTAAACATTGTGTGTAATTGTAACATGTAAAGATTTTTCATTCATTACATTACTGTCAATTTTTACATGTAATCCATTTATACTTGTATGGATATTTACTGAGGCAGCTGTGGGTTAAGTTGTGGCCCAAGGGTACAGTAGCAGTACTCCAGTAAGGAATCGAACCAGCAACCGTTTGGTTACAAGCCCTGCATCTTACCGCTATGTTACACGGCCACGCTTTAACCAGGTACAAGTATTCCCTCTTAACCGGCCCAATTACTGCAAATTGCATATTAACACACATTTTTCATCGAAACAAAACAATTAAGCTGCTAATTGCTGGATGCATGGCTGAGTGGTGATGTGGTGACGTCTACCAATCATGATTACAACAATTGGATTGGATTGGATGTGTATAGCAAATAACCAAAGGCAGCACTTAGTGTGGGGTGTCAGGCCTCTTTACACCTGAGGAAATGATGTTCTGGGTCTGTGAGAACCAAAATCCGTTTGATCAGTGATGTTCCGGGCAGTGTGCCTCCACCCACATCAGCAGGTGGTTCAACACCAGCTAATCGCGCTCCAGCGCTCCCTCTCATTCTCGCAGATTTCACAATGGCTTCATTTACGTCTGAGCCAGCTCTGCCTGTCCAGTCTGCACTGCACACCTGCCACCAGCTCACAACACCGCGCCAGGTGTAGACACAGATAGGCAAAACAATCTGCTCGCCAACTGGCTGTTTTGGCTCATTCAAATCTGGCCTGGATGCAGCCTATTAGGTTACCTGCTGCAGAAGTCAGCTTCAGGTTGATTCCAGAGTATTAATCTGGCAAATTATTGAATTAGAGGCATGTTCATATCCACCCAGATCCTGAGACGTGTATGGTATCTTGACTTAAATAAATCCCTGACAAGGAGGCTGTGGTTGGTGACCGGAGGTTCCAGTGCTGTCTGAATTCCTGTGCTGACTATGGATTTTCTGTTGTTGACCACACCCCTTCAAGAATGTTCATAACAAGCCAACAGTCAGATGCAGATGATCGCCTGGCTAACGTTTGAAATGTAGAAGTAAACGCTTTCCCCTGGTTGGATTATATCAGAATGCTATCCTATGTCTGATTTGTACTCATTAAGTTCATTAGACCGTTCGGTCCTTTTGAGGATGGGTTGACACTGAATTTTTCATAATGTCAAACTGACAAAGCACAAACAGGACGTGTTTTTGCTGCGGCTCTCATGTCAAACATTTCCTGCCGCTGGATGCAAATATTGCCTTCCAAAGCTGTTACGCGGAATGGAATTGACAGGGGTGATGGCTGCACATCGATATAAATGTTGTCTTGCAGTGGGAGTTGCCTCGGTCTTTGTAAGCATGAAACTTTAAAAGACAAAGTCATTTACAGGATCAGCATCGGACAGCATTGCGGCGTTGTCACTAACGGTAATTCACTCTGACAGGCGTTATGAAATATTTAAATCAGCCGTGCTCCCCAAGGCCGTGTTCTGTGCACCGTGGCTTTTGAAGATAGGCAAATTATAGCTGATTAACAGAAAGCAAACAAAAATAAAAAGCCGTCGGTTTTGCGTTTTGCAAAAGAGCCAGACCGGGCAGGCTCCAGATTGGCCTTGGCTCGGGGGGTAAACGAAACCAAGAGAATTACAAACAGAGTCGGGATTGTTTTGATTTATTTTTAATTACACGTCTTTCTGAGATGAGTGTGACGCGGCGCATTCTTAGCACTCTCCCAAAAAACATTTTGGAGTGAAACGAAACTTCTGCTGGACATTCGCTATGACGGGCTGCACCCTCGAAGGTTCGGTTTGATTTACATCTGAATCATTTCTGGGCTGTTCACTGCTTATTCTTGTGTTATTATTTTTTCCTCTGTGTAAAAGCCCTCTAGCCCTTGCGCAGAAATCCGATTAGAATTTTGACCCGGTGTGAATTTGAAAAATACATAAATACGCAACAACACGAAGAAAAAGCTGCTGATTTATTCCTAGCTGGCCGGACCCCCCTCGGAGGCAAACAGCCGTGGGTGTAACGAACGAGGGAGCTCGCGTGCTGGCTCTCCGCGCCGAAACGAATGCTCGGATGGAAACAAACTCTCTTCACCGCATGGAGAGACGTTAAAAATGCAGCTTAGAACTTGGTCAGCCTTAAAGGCTCTCAGACCCTCCCCACTCCCAAAATCCAAGGCACATGATGAAAAGGAATATGAGAAGGTTTTGAAATTTTAAAAAAAAGATTCCCAATGGGGAACCACTATAAAGAAGCCAGTCAGGGTGGTGCTGAGAGCGGTAGTCGAAGCATTGTGTGACCTTGGCCTTGGAACGACTGAGATGTGATATTCCATGCGCGGCTGTTGCTCTTTGTAGTTGGCATTGCGATATTAAAAGGTATGAATCTTAATTTATTTGCTGTAATGTATCCAAATAAATGCTACTTTGATACAACCTCCACAACAGAAAGATGTTTTTACTGAGTATTGGTACTGGTGTAGCTCAGCATGAATATCATTAGTTCAAATAAGGCCTCCAGTCTGTCTGACAAGAATGCACTATGTCCTCATCTTTGAGTAATGAACAGAAGCAAAATCAGCCTAAATTATGCATGTGTATATAGAGTTCTTATATACTTTTCATTATTTTCAGCCATTCCCAAAGTCTTTGTGTTTCCTAAGTAACATTTGGTTTAATTCGTTTAGTGACAAAGCACGTTGCAATTGCAGACCTAAGTTATGGAACTGGAAACGATGCCAAATATCTCTTAAAGGTCATATGTGCTGCAGATTGTGGCAGGGAAGATTATCTTGTCCCTGAAATAAAGTGCATCAGATCGACTTCACACAGTCTGTAAAATGACAGGGATTATATCACAACTCTGACCCCTCGTAAATGACTGATCACAAACCTCACACTGACAGTGGCATTTTGTCCGAGCTGGCCTCCTGCAGCAGATGGAAGTACGCGTGAAATCAAAGGTGAATAACCTCGTAATTAGCCAGTGAGTCAACCAATCAAGCTAATCAATCAATCAATCAACCAGTCAGACAGTCAGTCAGTCAGTCAATGAGCCAATTAGAAGCTCGGCCAATTAGAGCTCCCAACACAATGGGATAGCCACATTGTTGCAAGCTGTGATACCAAGAAATGTGATGCAACTGGAAGTTCTGTACATCACCACAGTATTACACAAGCAAGCAAAGGCATGAGCCTGAGCATGGTAGGGGCAGCATTAGAGAGCGGAACACAAAATTCAAATAAAGTACAGTGTTAAGAACAGTATGAAAAGGCTTTTTATTTGGTTTCAGCCCAGTTGCCAAGTCCTTTTGTTGGTTTAGCCTTTGTAAATCTTTAAGCGGTTGTTCAGTGACTGCTAATGCTTTGTTTTTGAGAAAGAAAGGAAAGCAAACAGGCCATAATTTCGGAGAAGCCCAAGACGAAACAGGCGGGCAGCCCTGTAAAGCGACACAGGCATCGTGCTGAAGGCCGCCTCATCCTTGTGACGTCACCTCATCTCTCGTCAAAGGGGGTCACCTTCACAGGGCCGTTAAAAACCCGGTTGCTCGCCCGACCCCGGCGTGCCAGCTGGGGCTTTATTTACAGTCCCCCGCGGCTCCGCCGGCGCATAAATTGGGCACGGTCACGTGCCTCCACCTAGCGGGCTCGGCCTGTAGAGATCAAGTCACCAAAAAGCCCTTCATTAGATGCCCTCGGACGGACCCACTCCCCCCTCGCCACGATGCCCTGAGCAATTAATTATGCCTGTAAATGATTACAGTCGTAAATGTAAATAATGTCCAGGAGGAAAATAATTTGCGGGGGAACATCTGTTGGGTGTGCGAGGGTGCGAGGGACCGTGGCGGCCACATTTTCTTCCTAATTGATTTATTTGGTCTCATTGATCTCCCTCTCACCCCCCCCCCCCCTACCCCCCCCCCCCACCCCGACTTGGCTGTTTGTGCACCGGAGTCTGCGTTTCACTCATTTTTCTCCAATTTTTTTTTTTCAAGGCTGAAGAGTAATACAGTGAAAGATGTTAGGATGAAATATTGATATTACAATGCTTATAGTCTCTGAACTGAGAACTCCATGCACAATGGGGTGTCGGTTAATAGCTGTGATATCAGCGGCCCCCTTTCACCACGTGACACAATGAATTTCATCAAGTCTTCCTTTTTTGCTTTCGAGAATTGGTTACTGTTTTGTATTAACCTTGATCTTTGATGGCAACAAAGAAAATCTTAAAGAAGGAAAGTTTTCATTTTTCTCTAAAAGAAGGATGTTGATTGTGCATTTTATACAAATCATTAGTGTATGTGTTTGATCATTACTGTGCTGTTTTTTGTAATGCCAGCTGCATGAGAATCTTTGTGAATCTTTGAAAAGCTGGAGGCTTTTCAAAAGGGATTAGAGAGATTTTGTAAGTTTTAGGAGTAACTTCTTTACAACTCACTCAGCCCCTACACCACACCTCCAAGATCCAAGCGGTTGATTTGGCTCTGATATACAGTGCATTCAGAAAGTATTCAGACCCCTTCACATTTTTCACATCTTATGTTGCAGCCTTATGCTGAAATTGTTTAAATTCATTTTTTCCTCAGAAATCTACACTCAATACCCAATAATGACAAAGCAAAAACAGGATTTTAGAAATTTTTTGCAAATTTGTAAAAATAAAAAATTGAAATATCACATTGACATAAGTATTCAGACCCTTAACTCAGTACTTAGTTGAAGCACCTTTGGCAGTGATTACAGCCTCGAGTCTTCTTGGATATGACGTGACAAGCTTTACACACCTGGATTTGGGGATTTTCTGCCATACTTCTCTGTAGATCCTCTCAACCTCTCTAAGGTTGGATGGGGACCCTCGGTAGACAGCCATTTTCAGTCCGGGCTCTGGCTGGGCCACTCAAGGACATTCACAGAGTTGTCCCTAAGCCACTCCTGCATTGTCTTAGCTGTGCGCTTAGGGTCATTGCCCTGTTGGAAGGCTTACCTTCAGCCCAGTCTGAGGTCCTGAGCGCTAGTTGTTCCAAACTTCTTCCATTTAAGAATTATGGAGGCCACTGTGCTCTTGGGAACCGTCAATGCAGCAGAATTTTTTTGTAGCCTTCCTCAAATCTGTGGCTCAACACAATCCTGTCTCTCAGCTCTGCAGGCAGTTCCTTTGACCTCATGGCTTGGTTTTTGCTCTGATATGCATTGTCAGCTGAGAGACCTTAGAAAGACAGGTGTGTGCCTTTCCAAATCATGTCCAATCAATGGAATTTATCACAGGTAGACTCCAATCAAGATGTAGTAACATCTCGAAGATGATCAAGAGAAATGGGATGCACCTCAGCTAAATTTCAAGTGTCATAGCAAAGGGTCTGAATACTTATGTCAATGTGCTATTTCAGTTTCTTATTTTTAATAAATTTGCAAAAATTTCTAAAATTCTGCTTTCACTTTGTCATTATTGGGTATTTAGTGTAGACTGATGAGGAAAAAAATGAATTTAAATGATTTTAGCATAAGGCTGCAACATACCAAAATGTGAAAAAAGTGAAGGGGTCTGAATACTTTCCGAATGCACTGTATAATAGCTCACTAACTGCTATCTCACTGCTAGCTCATTAACTAGCTAACTGTTGCTTTGGTCGTAAGGCTTGTAATTATTTGTTTTCTGCTTCTAAGACTTCAAGATGTGCTCTGGCCTCCTGCAGTCGGGGTGCAGCTCACCCTCTCTCAAGTCCTCTAAAGCAAGATGGGGTGGCTCGGGTGGCTGGGTTTCGCTGAACCTGACCACAGGGGTTTGTGGTGCCATGTATGAAAAACAGATCGATCAGGAAGATCTGTCAGGGGCCACATGAATCATCCTGGGGGGGGGGTTAAATGTTCATGATGGCCCCTGACATTCATCTTATTGTCCTGTGTAATTGAATCGATAAGCCGTGTTGGGAGACGTGTGACGCTGATGTTGATCCGCGGCTGCCTCCATCAATACAAAGCAATGGAGGAGCTTGTGAAACACCCCCCCCCCACACACACACACTCCACACCACACACCCCCATGCACGCCCCCCCAATGTTCTGAGCTCCTTGCGAACAAACTGCTGAGACGTTCCCTGACTACAGCTCAACAAGGCGTCCGCCTCCTCGGCGATTATAATTGTAACGTGTCGCCTAAGGTGCTCAGCTATCAGCAGGGGTGTGAGAGCTTAATGAGATGGGGGGTTTTTTTGGTGGTGGCTGAGGGTTTTCACAGACGGAGAATTAGGTTATTTTAACAAGGGCTTTGTCACCTGGAATCTTGTGTGGCGGGCACGCGCATGAATAGGATCGCCCGCACCTCGCCCTGGTCTCTTCCCTGGGTTCCGCAGTTGTCATTGCAGTGTTGGGGATCTTAAATGCATAATTGGCAACTACTAAAGTTGGGTGAAAAAAGAGGGAAAGAAGAATTAATTGGCCGAGAGATCTTATTGTAGCAGGATGTGAAACAATTATCTGTCAGAAGCTGCAGTGGGGGATGGGACTAATTTACTCCAAAACTTGGACCGATCACAGAAAGCGGTCTGCGGATTCCTCTGGGGAAATGATCCTTCTGACTGTAACAGGTTCTTTCTGATTAATGGCTATGTTTTGGAGTCCATCTCCCATTGCATTAGAGAGATTCTGGGGCAAGGGGAGTTTGACCCGTCTGAGAGGCAGGAAAGTGGAAAAGAGGGATTCCTGCTGTCAAGACGAGAACGGGATCAAGTGAATTCCCCCAACCCCCTCCCCCCAGAGAGGTTTTGGGAAAGCAGGAGAGGGGACTGTCTGGAGGTTCTACAGCGGCCAGGAGAGTAGAAAGGCATGCCGGCCCAGCTGCAAGAGCGAGAGGATGTTTCCCAGGAGATTGAACAATTGTAGGGGAGAAAAGGCGAGGCATGAGCCAGCTCTGGCCTGGTGGACGGATTAAACGGTGGATGAAAAAATAGGAGTAAAATCGACGTGAACACCAAGCTACAGATTAGCAGTCGTCAGGTTTTTCAATTAGTGGACGGCGGACCGGCGGAGCCACTGCTAATTGAGAGGGCTCGAGCAGGGAAGGTGTAATCCATTTTAAGACCAGTGGGGTGGCGGACTTAATCTAGCAGCACCTGCATCACGGCAGGAAGACATCTACATCTATAACATCCCCAGGTGGAGAGCAAACCCGGTGAGGCAGGCAGTCAGATCCCGCTGCATTGTCTTATGAGCCATGGGATTCGGCCCGCCCATAACTGTTACATATTTTACGCTTGATGGGTAAATTCGTGGAGACTGGACTTAATCCGGGTGCTTAACGAGGTCAGTCGGCATACCCGAGGCTGCAAGGGTCTTTAATTCCACACGCTGTCTGACATCGGTTGATGTGCAGGTCTGAACTGGTTCGCGGCCGAGAGGCGTCGTTGTTCGGCCCACCAGGTCAAATGCGCTTATCGATTTAACCATCTCAGCTCCATTAGGTTAGGGCTCCCTCATCTCCCTGGCCTTTTGGCCGCTTGGATGACGTTTCAGGGAGGGGAGCAGGGGCGCTGCGTTCCCAGGACAGATGCACCGCCGATCCACTCCTGTGGCCTTTAAGCCCCACTCCCAGTGGGGGCTCATGAGCGGATTGGCAGTGACTCAGGATTACCGCCCACCCTACACACACACACACACACACACACCCTACACACACACACCCTACACCCTACCCTACACACACACTCTCCCAGGTCGTCACACTCTGACACTGTGAGCCAGCCAGCTGTTGGTGACAGAGGGGATCAGAGGTGTCTTGCTGAGCGGTGCCCGCGGCGCTCTGTTACACTGGAGCACAGGACACGGCCCCTGGTGGGGGCACGCCATCTGTCAGCGCCCACGTGCTTGCTTGCAGTGAGCCATCGGGGAGTACGCCCCCGCCCCTAGCCCTGTTCGAAGGCCCTCACACCCGCCCCCGCCCGCTCCCCGACGGGTTGCCTTCGCCCTCGGACCTGCTGTAGAGCTGGCTGTGGCCGCCCACCCGGCTCATCAATGTCAGGAGGAATCAGAGGCGGTTTCTCTGTGGAGTGAGGCGCAGGGCAACATGAGCGGAATGCACATGAACGAGACCCCCCCTCCCCCCACCCCCCACCCACGGGTTGCTCTGACAGAAATCAGATGCTGGAGTTCCACCAGCCTCAGGGGTCACCCCTCCCACCCTCTGAATCTCACAATGCCACATGCAATACATGTCACTGTGGCAGGAGGTCGCCACATTGATGGGGGTGGGGGGAGGGGGCTTGGGTCGTTGGAGGGGCAGTGATTTCCCAAGATGGATCCACTGCAATGGCGCCAGACTCCCAGTTCCAGTCACTCGTTTTGGAGCGGTACAAAGGCAACTGTGATTTCTGCACCCCTTCATGCGTGTCCTTCTGGCTCCCACTAGGTGCTGTGCTGGGTGTGTATCACTCGCCCGCGATTCACAGGGTGGTGAATTGGCTTTATTTCACAGGTCACCTCGGTGCCCTCGCTCCGTAATCAGAATTACACGCGGGAGAATAACTGTCGAGAAAACCAAGGACCCGATTGGCTGGATCTTCTGACTCGCTTGTTAATGTCCCGCCGGCAGACCCCGGCGGTGATGGCACGGTCCCTTCACATCGTCTTACAGAAAGGAGCGTTCGCTCGCTTCTAGGGGGTTTATATTGGGCGCATTCATGAGGCAGACCTGAAGCCACGCTCTGCAATGAGGAACCCGCTTCCCGATCGGTAGAGCTCCCTCCCACTTTCACAGAATATAATGAGCACGGGAAGCCCTGTTCCTAACGCCACCAGGCCAGCGGATGAAATTACAAGCGCTAGCTTTGATCTCTGTGAAGGTGACTTTGGCCTGCTCCAGCAAAGACTTGAAATTGTGTCCTGTGCTGCTGGTGTGGGTGGTTACTGAGTGTTTTGGGGCGACTCTAGCAGCAGATGACTCTTCCACAAACTCATAATGCCTCTTGTTTTTTGGAGTGAAATTAATCTTTTGGCTGCAAGCCAGATAAAGCAGACAGGCCTGTATACACAGAAACAGGGTCTGTTTCATTTTTTGCTCTTAACACAGTCACACATGTATGCTCTATAATAGCGATATGTAAATTTAGCATGCAACCCTTATCCATTTTTTTCCCTATCACCCGCCACAGTTCAGTGAAAACCAAAAGGATGTCCACAGTTCCTCGGCATGAATGTGTATTTATTGAAGCTGAGTGTGCTGAACAGTGTCTGTTCAGTTCTCCAAAATGAAAGAAGATTGAAGACATCAGCCCGACTGTGCAGAATTAATATTGATGCTCGTGAGTCAAAGCTCTGGATTTCTTACATCACTTTAGAAGCCAGTGCTTTTTTAATGGCCTGGAGTAATCCCTGCTCCCCACATCCAAAACTTCAATCAAATCTCTGCCATTTCCTTTTCATTTTCCAAGATAAGCAAGTCTTTTTTTCTGTTGGAGAAGGCAATCGAGGATGCCTGCCAGCTGTTTTAATGGTTTCTTTTCAAGCTAATTAATTAGACCTGTTCCAATTAATGCACAAAAGGAGTTAGCTCCTGAGTCATGTATGCAGGGAAAACTAATTATATTATCTGGAATGCGGACTCTTGGTTTTTAATCAGAGATCGCAGACTCATCACTAATATTAATGAACGTGCAATTATTGCCAAGTCCGAATGTTCACCGCAGTGTTATATCATCAGAGAAGGAACAGCGAGTGAGAGATGTGTCATGAACCTGCTGTGAGTAAGTAGGGATTTGGAGAAAAAGATTTGACTGGCTCAGTTGGTGCCTGCGCCGAAACAAACATGTTATAACTTTTGAGAGTCCTGTATTAATTAAGGCTTTCTTGGAACAGTCTCAAATTTTCCTTAAATCTAAAAACTGGGACAACAGGAAACGCAAATTTCCAGGAGTGTGTAAATCCTATGCAAACTGTCAGACATTTTCAGAGATGATCAATAAAACAGATGCTTTTGTTCTGGATAGTTCAGCGTTGCCGGCGTTTGCTGACGATGAGCGTGACGGCGGTGGAACAGATTGAGTTTGTTCTGGTAGGAATAGGTGTGGGCACATCAGCCAGGGTTTCCCTTTTGTAGCTCTTGGGCACCCTGTGAGTCGTCTGACACCCAAGAGTTGCACTGGTGATGTCAGCAGAGTCACGCCTATGCTCCAGTGTGCACCCACCCTGTTGTAGTGCGAAAAATAGCCATTGGCTGTATACAGGGGTTTCTGAGGATTGCGTTTGTTTCACCACATTACTCCTGCATGAGCACACAGGCTGTTGAGACAAGCATGATGTACACCTGCCAATCCCAAAGCAGTTCCATGAAGCGGGAAAAGCATTAAAAATAATAACAATACAAGAATACACAAATACAGAGAGCAGATGTATCTAGAGCAAAAATACAAGCAGGTTATGTCTGTGAGTTTTATATTGGGATTCTCCTGCATTTTCACATTTGATTTTATTTCCATTTTGTCTTTTACTAAAGCACTGACAGGGCATAACAGTACTGTCTCTCCCAGGGTCTGAACCATCGCCAGAGGCCTCTGTCCCAGAGAATTATCACACCGTTCCAGCTTTTTCATTCCTCTCATTTTGAATTACAAATCCCTCCCATCTGGCACTTGTGGGGGAGAGGGGTGTGTCCTCCAGGGTTGGCAGGTGTCCCCCTGGCGGTCTGTGACATTTGATAAAGCCCCTGGGCCACGCTGACCCAAAATGGTGTAGTTTGTCCCAGCTGTGTCCTTCCCAGTACTCCAAAAGCTTGCCATGGGCCATTCCCCTCTCCTTCTTTGGTGTTCTTGGATTCTTGTGGTATCCCCAGTGGTTGGGCCAAGAGGCAAAAACTCAAAGAATGCACCCCCCAAGCAACCCCGCCCCCCTAGGGAGGGCCTCTCCTTCACACTCCAGAGTGTTGTCTAACAGGGCCACTCCGGCTTTTCAAACGCTGGTGAGAAGGGAGGCTCTTCCACCGCTCTGCTGGGACCTGTGCTTTGCACTGTAGTGGTGTAAATGGGCAGGATGCTTTGATGGAATCCTCAGGGTTTTCCGTGACCTTAAGTGGTCTCCTCTCGACTTGTCACTAAAAATATACGTTTGGTGATGGAGTGTCGACCCGACACTTTCATCCAGCTGTAGATTCACAGGGAGCGAGCGGGATGAGCTTTTGTAGGGCATGATTTGCCTGACAGCTTTCCATTTCACTTGCAGAAATGGAGGCTGTAATGCACCAATGTTTTTTACTCGAGACTGAGGCACAGAAGCAGCAGAGGTGAAGCGTTATTGCTCTGACCTATGTGCATAGTAGACTATCACACTTGTCTTCCTTAAGGATTAAACAGCACCCCTATAGTCATAAACCCCTTCTTTCACAATAAAGTGCTAAAAATAGCAGCAAAATCACTCTCTGTAGAGGCAAAATCAAAACCTATTGCAGTGTATAACAGTAAAGTCATCTTCTGCACTGTTGAATTCCCTTCCATAATGGTAATGTCCCCCTCTATAGGAATTAATGTACCCCCTATGGCACTAAAATCCCTCTGCATAGAAGGTAAAATGGGAAAATCGCCCTTATCAAAGTAAAGTCCTCCACAGTGTTAAAATCTACTCTGCAGTGGGAAAATCACCCCTCTGTCAGTAAAGTAGTGGTAAAGTCCTCTACAATGGCAAAGTCCCCCTCTACAGTGGTAGAGTCCTCATGTTCATCAGGCACAAGGGATCTCCGTACATTGAGAGGTAAACCTCAGATGCTGTTTAAATAATGAGGACACCAAAGAGCTTTCATGTTCCAGAGGAGTGTGGCTACCCTGTCCTGCTTGTCTCCTTCTTGAATCCCACTGGCTGAGGATCTTGTCCTTCACTGAGTGCTCCCAGCCAGTGGAATTCATTACATGGGTCTGAGATGGTTTGGTCAGGTAGATTTTTATTCTAAAGCGAGGCATCTCTCCTCCTTATGACCCTCTGTGGAGACTTAAGTGAGAAACTGGTGGTAACCACCATTTTGTGTCTATGTCTCCTTTCCCTTCTCCAGGATCCTCTCCCTCCAAAACCAATGGATTTCGGCTGGCAGCCCCCAAGGCCAGCAGTCCCTGAGAGAGGGATGCCAGAGGACCCCGTGATAAGGGGTGAAGAGGCGGAGCAGAGCAGGTGGTTCATTAAACAGTCCCACCGTGACAGCGTAAGTGAGGACTGATTGCGGTAGGCCACAGGATCTGCCTGTCCCCAATAACGGTGGGCTGTGTACTCTTGCGTAGGGGTTTTTGCATGTGACAGGGACACAGAGGGAGACATTTGCTGGACAGTAACTCCAAGCTGATGGAGTCTCTTGAGCGGAAATCTTCTAGCTGAAAAATGCTGCATTCTAATGAGGAGAAGAATATATGTGAAGGGATTTGTTTCGCTGTCTGCGTTTTCTCTTTTTTAGTTCCATTTTCAGACCTGCTCCGGTCATTCAGCAAAATAGAGCAAAACCTTTTTTATTTCCAGAAACTGCTTTTTAATGTTGAGGTGCCTCTATTAACAAAACTTTACTTTGAAATTGCATCTCACTTATTCCACTATAAGAGAACAGCACATTTCAGTTCTGACCAGGCAAAACAAGAGACTCCTTTGTGAATGGTGTCATTACACAATGAATCCTTCACTTTAATGATCCAGAGACTGTATGTTGGTAGCACCTTGAATTTTTTTGGTAAGCATGTAATGACTCAGACTCAGTGATCATATCTGTATGGAATATGTAGAATTTTATTAATAATAACATTATGTGACATGCAATGTTATAACAGTCATTGATCGGTATTAGTAATAAATAGTATTAAGACCATATCATTATAAGAAATAAATGGTATTAAGACCATATGTAACTGCATGATTTACTATTAGAACCAAATGCCTTTTGACACCATAGCAATAACCTCCTTTGGACATATTATGGTCCTCTTCAGGCTGTGAAGTGAGGTATCGGAGTGGATAAGTGTCTTTGTTCTCAGTAGGATTTACTCATGCCATACACTCTTTTATGTGTAGGATTTGCTTATCTCCAAGACTGAAGTCCCGGAGGGAGGACGTCCATAATCGGGAATCAAAGAAATAAAACAGAAGAAAAAAAAGACAAAAGCAAACGCAAAGGAAATCCCTCAGTTGGTTTTCTTTTATGTTTGACTCCTGTGGGAACAGCCATAAACAGTTGGAAAGAACTTTGGTAACTCTGCTACTGATAACTGATAGGTGTATCCTCCCTGTGCCAACCACAATTATCTCTGTGGTGCTTGAATGAACATTTGGATACTCATTGGGCTCTCTGCTGCCCCCCAGTGGAGGGAGGAGCAGTAATAGACGCAGACGGTCCGATGATGGGCGGCCCCAACGGGCCAGTGCTGGGTGGGTTCGGCTCCACCACGGCCTCCCTGGACATAGGCCTGTTCGGGGGTTGGGCTGCCTGGGCAGGGAACGCCTCTGTCAGCCTGAACCAGAGCCTCCACGGGGCTGACCCGGGCGCTGGCGCCAACCTCTCAGCGGAGACTCACGCCGTCTCCCGGGCGCCCATCAAGGAGAAGAACTGGCCGGCACTGCTGATCCTCGTTATCATCTTCCTCACCATCGGCGGCAACATCCTGGTCATCCTGGCCGTATCGCTGGAGAAGAAGCTGCAGAACGCCACCAACTTCTTCCTGCGCTCGCTGGCCGTGGCCGACATGCTGGTGGGCATCCTGGTCATGCCCATCTCGCTCATCAACATCCTATACGGTGAGTACGCCCCCACCCCCACACCCTGTAACCCCATTCCCCCTGACTCCCCATCCTGGCAGTGTGGCCCTGAAAAAGTCTCCTAATTTATATTGCTCAGACGTGGCTGGTATTTTTTCATGCCCTTTGAGTCATTTATTACAAACTTTTACAGCATTATCTTTTCCCCAGTTGTGTCATATTAATCATTTAGCCTTTTGTTTGTTTTTGATTTTTTTTTTGTACTTCAGGATGCAGTACGCAGTTCTTCACATGACACGACAGGCGTTGTTTTTTATACAGACAGCAGATGGCAGCGTTAGGGGTTGTGCTCAATACAAAATGTCAGCACTGGGACCGCGTACTCCTGCAATCCTAAAGCTTTTCACAGATTTGTGTCATTTGTGTAATGCCATTATAAGCGCTCTGCCAAATTACATGGCTTATTATTCGAGCGGGCCATTAGATTTATGGGGGTGAGAAGTGCCATTGTGATTTGTTAATAACTTTAATTAGAATTTGAAAATTATGAAAAAGAAAGCCTGTTGTGGTTTTATTTTTTTCTCACATTTTTCTCTCTTCAGTGGTCTGTTGTTTGTTAACCCCATGTTCCAGTGTCTGGGATCACACAGCCTACAGCAACATTCTCAGTGATTTTAGGACTGACTGATACATTGTTTAGGTAACTTGAGTATATCCTGTTATATATATATATTGTAGGGTTTGTATTCCGCTGTTTTTTGGAAAATGTATAAAAAGAGCAGTAAACTCATTTAGGACAGCTGCAACAACATTTTACAGAAATCAGACGTCACAGTATCGGTGGGTGTTGATATTCTCCGGAAGGTGGGAGGAGACTGTGCCCCCAGGTGAGGGCGCTGCCCCTATTTACATCATGTACAAATGAGGAGACATGACAAGGAAATGCAGCGTGGGTCTTGGGACCTGGGGATTTTTGGGGATTGCACTTTGCAGATGGGACGTCTTTATCAGAGCCCTTCAGTGAAGAGAGAACCCTTATCTAAGTCCCACTCACAACAAGGAGGGAGTTCAGGCAAAGATGTTTTATTTGGGCCAGATATTCAGCTCCAGTGTTCCTGCGAGCTCTGTCTAGGAGGCTGCGGTTGCTGCCTGCACTGGCTGTAGCTGTTTTGTTTTTGACAATTCCCCTTTAAGAATGTTAATGCTGAGGCAGCAAATCGGAAAACTTCCAGCTTCAGGAATAGAAGAGACAGAATTTTCAATGGGAAGCGAGTTGAGCTGACTCTCTGGTCCATATATAAAGAATCCTTGGTTTAGGTATGCAGAGATGGTTCTGTTTGGCTGCTCACTTGTTTGGTGCTATTCTTGGAAAGGGGAATGCTTTACCGCCTTGTACTGGCTCAGAGGAATGCATCACATTCAGACATCTGGCAGACTGCACATCCTGCTGGCATATTTACTGTGAAAAGATTTCTCAGTAAGCCAAGGAACATTGTTTGTTGTTGGGTAACTTAATGATATACCTGCTAATATTGACCATTGAGGTGAGGGAGTGAGTGCTGATATACATTCTGGATTTAACTTAATTATGGAATTAAATGGGTTGGAGGTATTTCTAATACCAGATGAAAATACACACAGATACACACATGCACACATGCGCGCACACACACACACATGCATTCATGACCAAGGCCCTCCTTGGGAGAGAGAAAAACGCTCAGACATCCTCATGCTGTCTGACGTCTTCAGCCAGCCTTTGCACGCCATTAGCTCAGAGCTGTCAGGGAGAAACAGCAGTCGGCTCTTTGACAGGGCAGCCGCCTCCTCCAGGTCTCACCTTGCATCAGCACAACAGCTCTGACTTCATCCCTGCCTCTCTCTCTCTCTGCCTTTCTCTCTCTCTCTCTCTCTCTCTCTCTCTGCCTTTCTCTCTGCCTCTCTCTCTTTTTCTTTCTCTCTTGCTGTTCTCCACCAACAAAGCAGCAGATTTTTGAAGGAAGCCATTTTTGCTCTGCCTTGAACATTTTCCTCACATTTATGTGAGGAGGGGACTCGGGAGTTCCTGTCAAAATTACCGCCACTCACAATTAATTACCCCCCCTCAATTGGACAACGAGGCCATGGATATCATTCTTAAAGGACCCAGAGATTGGCTGTGGAAATTGAGGCTCTCTGACTCCTCACAGGACTCCTCTTCCTGATTTCATTTCCCGCCCGTTATCTCCTCGTCCACGTTTCCCTAAGTAGGGAAGGAATAGAAGAATGCACATCAGCCGGTTGGTGGAAAGTCAGCTGGTCTGTAAAAGTGGCAGGCTGTTATCTAGCTCACGCCGGCCTCTGGGAGGTGACTGAGGGGTCAAATCAATCTAATTTATTGCCGGGGGGGGTTATCTCGTGTTTACATGTTCATTCTGAGGGCCGTAAACAAAGCGATACTTATCAAAAAATGAAAGCAATTGCGTAATTTACGGCGCAACAATATTAAGTTGAATCCATTTATTTTTTGATTTACATAAGTAGGAAAGCAGCCAGATTCGATCAATTGCGTCGTCCGTGGGGGGAGGGGGAAGGAGGAAAAAATGGAGAGTGGATTTTCATTATCTGCCGAACATGGGGAAAACATAGAGCACCCCGCTCCTGAGATGAAACGGCTGCGAGCCCGTCTCAGTGATGGCAATCTAATGTGATTGGAAGCGAGCAAGTCTGTGCTGTTTAATCTACTGTCCCGATGACTGCGGCCTCAGTAAAGACCCTGCAGGCTTCATGCTCGCTGATAGGGAGATAGCGGGAGGAGCCGTGTGTGAAAAGCTTATCCTGAGGAATGTGTGTGTGTGTGTGTGTGTGTATGTGTGTGTGTGTGTGTGTATGTGTATGTATGAACATATCATGTCTGATGCCATTGGGATAATATGAATGTGTGCTAATTGACACTCCGGGGCCCGATTGTAATCGCTTAAAGTACAAATATCTAATGCAGCTGTATGAGTGTTGCGGAAGGCAGATATACAGGCCTAGAGATGAAAAATCGTTCAAAATGTAGAGGGATGTGTGAGGAAGGAGTGATCACCTCTTAAATAGTCAGGCACTATGGCCATTATCGGTAAAAGCTACAGTGAGTCAGGCAACATGACCATTACCTTTAAGTGCTGCTGTGAGTCAGGCAACATGGCCATTACCTTTAACAGCAAGCCAATGTGACCATTACCTTTAAGAGCTACAGTGACTCAGGCACTGCGGTCATTACCATAAAGAGCAACACTGACTTGGGCAATGTGGCCATTACTTTAAAGAGCCACACTGACTCAAACAATGTGGTCATTACCATAAAGAGCAACACTGAGTCAGGCAATATGGCCATTACCTTGAAGAGGGACACTGAGTCAGGTGATATGGCCGTGGAATCTAGTGAATCTAATGACTGTGTGACGTTTATTCCAATGTAACAAGCGTCGTGAAAAGGAAAGGCCAAAGTTGCAGGACTAAAAGAGCAGATGACATTCAGAATAATGCATCCAATTATAGGCTCGGCATGATCGATACATGTAGAATGATCAATACATTTTTGCTCTTTCAACATAATTACAGATTTGCACAGTGCCCAAACCCATACAGTACACGCATACACACAGTTCACTTCCCCACCCCACTCTGAGAAAATTCACATTCAGACACTAATGGGCTTTTGCTGCTGAGGCTCTAGTTTTCATTTTTGGGAAGAAGCTAAAAAAGTAACCTGTTTGCCCTGTGCTTGCTCATGGCCCCGTGTACCAAATCAGGCCCAGGGGAGGCTGGAGGACCGCGGGACGACAGACGCCATGTGGTGGCCTCGTTCGGAGTGACCTACAATGTTATGCAAACATGGCAACATGTGTCACAGCGGCAGCGTCTGTCCCGTGCACACTCATCCCAAAATCCAAACCCGAGCGCAGGACCTTACCCTGTGGAGTAAAGCATCCTCAACCTTACTCCAGTGCCTTTCTCTTTTTTCTCCCTCATTCTCTCGTTCTGTATAGCCCTATCTGTCTGTACAGACCCGTACAAAGAAATTAACATAATGAGAATGTATTTTAGAGAATATGTTGTAGCTCAATCAATTGAATTGAAGCTCAATATGTACAATATTGCAATACATTTCTGCTTTGCATTAATGCATTCTAAATGGATTTGCGGTGTATTCTTGGGCTGAACAATGCATTTCAGATATATGACAATATGTCTCATTTTCATACGGGAATGGGACAGAGACAAAGATGCAGCAGAGCACCCTAAACCCCCCCCCCCCCAAAACCACCACCACCCCCAGCCTGTCTATCTGAATCCTCGTAAAGCCCTTTAACAGCGTGAGCCACTGCAGCACACTGCATTGTGAAACAGCGCTCGTGGGAGGCCCCTTTCCTCGTTGCAGGCAGACTGAGTGAGGCGACAGACTCCGATGAGCACCCATCCGCAGCACATTTTGGCCACCCCTCCCGCGGCCAGCCGGCCGGCGGGCGGGGGGGCGGGGGGCAGCGGCGGGGTCTAGCACAGGACATTCCCGCAGATGCTCCGCCGGCGCTCGGCGTCTGGGAGTGCGAATCCCTCACACATGGAGCAATTATTCGCCGGGAGAAGCCGGATTATAATCCCCATAGTATAATGTGAGGTCCCCGCCCTCGGGCCGCTTAATCCTCTCACAGCCCCGTAACCCCGCGCCACCCGTGGCTTCCTTTGATTTTATTTGCGGGAGCTTTAATCAACAGGGTAGGAGAGCTGGGAAACATGAATGGTGGGGGGTGGGGAGGAGGGGAGGCGGGGGCCAGGGAGAGAGAGAAAATCCCCTCTTGCAATCTGCCTACGCTGTGAGCGCCAGTTCCATCCTCGGCTCGCCAGTGCTGTCCCTGTTCCCCTGGCAAAAGTCCCTCCCCTTCCCCCCACTGACTCTGCTCCGTCCGTAACTCTGCCCGTCTGTCTGTCTGTCCCCCTGATCCGCCCCCTTCACCCGACAGATTACGCCTGGCCCCTGCCCAACGCCCTCTGCCCCATCTGGATCTACCTGGACGTGCTCTTCTCCACGGCGTCCATCATGCACCTGTGCGCCATCTCGCTGGACCGCTACGTGGCCATCCGCAACCCCATCGAGCACAGCCGCTTCAACTCCCGCACCAAGGCCATGCTGAAGATCGCCGCTGTCTGGACCATCTCCATAGGTGAGCAGCAGAAACGCTGCTGAAAGTGCAGGCAGCTGTTAGCATATACAGTACTCTCCATGTATACATATCACTGATTATGAACTGGAGCAAGAAACAAAGGAAAAAATGCACTTGTTGGATGGTTTTTCTGTTTAAATGTTGCCAAATGTTGTGCTTAACTCTACAATGGAGTAAAAATTGCTTACAAATAATTACTTTTATTCCAGAAAAAAAGCACAAGGGTCATATTTATTCACACCTCTGTTGTATTACTATTTTGTAAATCCTTCTCTGACATGGATTGCACTGACAGTTTCATCAGTTTCAAACAGCAGTAGACATGCTGTTTGTTTCTGAAAGATGAAGGCAGCAGTACAGTGGTAAATGTGAGGGGGGAAAGGGATGCACCGATGAGCAAACGAAAAGGCGCTCACGCGCTGGTGCTGACTGGGACCCCACGCCTACTCCCCTCCTACCCCGCGCTCTCGTGTTAATCTGTTTTCCCTTCTGGAGGTACATGAGTAATTCTTTCTGTTAAGGGGGCGGCGGTACTGACCTGCCCCTTCGCCCCCTTCCCCGATACACCCAGGGAAATGATTCATATCAGCCCTACCTGGAGAGAAGCTTTAATAGGAAGTGACAGAGGGACCCGTGTTTATTTCCACAGACACTTCCTTCAGGACCTCACAGGATCTCTGGTGGCACTTGCTCATAATAAGATACCTTTCTCAACAGCTCCGTGGGCGGGTCTTTGCTTTTGTTTTCGGGGCCTGACTTACCGCCTCATCTGAGGACAGGCTCACCCTCACGATAGATTTCACCCAAACCTACATGGGTTCGCCTCAATTTAGCCTTGTTGTCAGAGCCGTGTTGCATCATCTTTCCTTTGTTCTGGGGTTGTCAGACGCAATACTGAGTGCCCTCCATAAATGATAGGCAGGGAGAAGGAGACCACAAACACAGTCAAAGGAAAGATGGGGTCAGGATGAAAGAAAAAAAGATCACACCAGAGAAAAGCAAAGAACACGAGTTGTTAAGATTGTACTCACTCTGCCCCCTTCCTCTGTTCTTCTCCTCCCTCCCCTCCCCTCTTTGTTCCTGTCCTCCTCTGTCCCCCTCCTCCTCTCTGTTCTCCTGTGTTCCTTTTCTCCTCTCCCACCTCCTCTCCCCTCCTCTCTCCCCTCTCCCTCTCTCTCCTCCCTCTCAGGGATCTCCATGCCCATCCCGGTGATCGGCCTCCATAACGAGGCGAAGGTGTTTGTGAATGGCAGCTGCGTGCTGAACGAGGAGCGCTTTGTGCTGGTGGGCTCCTTCGTGGCCTTCTTCATCCCGCTGGTCATCATGGTGGTCACGTACTGCCTGACTGTGCAGGTGCTCCAGCGCCAGGCCACCGTCTTCCTGTACGAGGGCAAGGCCGCCGCCTCCTCCCAGCAGGCCCTGCGCCCCGCCCCGCCCCCGCAGGCCCCGCCCCGGCGCAGCAGCCTCAACTGCCTGAAGGGGGACCCCTCTCGCACCACCTCACCCTCCGACAGCATCTCCATCATCCCCAGCTCGGAGGTGCCCTCGCAGCTCAGCTCGCCGGCGGGGCGGGACCCGGGGGGCCACGGGAGGCGGGGCATGATGCAGGCCATCAAGAACGAGAGGCGGGCCTCCAAGGTCCTGGGCGTGGTCTTCTTCCTCTTCCTGGTGATGTGGTGCCCGTTCTTCATCACCAACGTCATGTACGTGCTGTGCCGCGGGGCGTGCAACGCGCCCCTGCTCGGCGAGCTGCTCAACGTCTTCGTGTGGGTCGGGTACATCTCCTCGGGGGTCAACCCGCTGGTCTACACCCTCTTCAACAAGACCTACCGCCGCGCCTTCTCCAGCTACCTGCGCTGCCAGTACCGCGGGACGGGGCCCAAGCCCCTCCCCGCCCAGCCCCCCTGCCCGTCGCTGGCGGTCACGCCCACCCTGATCTGCGGGAAGGAGGGTGTCGACCGCAACAGCAACTGCCGCAACGGCGACAGGAACCCGCCGAGGAGCCTGGAGCTGGACGACGCCGACGAGATCCCCGGCATGCACCCGGGCACGTCGGAGGTGTCCGTGGACAGCTGCCACACCCCCACGGAGCACACCAGCTGCGTGTGATTGGCCCTCTCCTCTGTCCGTCTGCGATGTCGCCGGGCCCCTGCATGGAGGCCTCTCCCACTGCCTATGTGTGTCACAGGGACACAAGGGGGACGGTGTACAGATGATGGCCTGCGATGATAATGTACATATTGGCCCGCGATGATAATGTGCACTTGGTGGTCATTAATGGAAATGTACAGATTCAGGCTGTCACGCGCCACCATTCTGGGGGAGCTGGACTCTGTGTGTCAGGGCTAAACCTATAAAAATCGGTTTGACAGATTGTACTACCGAACAAAATGTGGAAAACGAAATTCCAGTTTATCCAGGAACAGGTGATGGATTATGCCCTCTTTGCCAATAAATCTGCTTATTACAAGCGAAGGCTTTTAAATTAACTTCGCAGCTGCGAGAAAAAAATCCTGATTGGGTGCCTAACAGACTCTTTATTTAATTGCGCAGTTTAACAGAACTGCTGTGTAGAAATATACCGCGTAAGACGCCATGCCTGACCGCAGTGTCACAGCGCCCTCAGGTGGTAGCTCGCGAAAATTTCAGTTTATACACGTTTTGCAAATGCGTCGGAGTAAAACAAGTGCAGATAAGAAGTTAGCGAGCAACATGTGCAAAATAAAAGATAATTTTTGGTTAAGTGTACAGAATGGAATAAAATTAAAACTGTGTGAGCCCACCAAAAGCAGGGAATTTTGGTAAAGGGGGCTTGAGATTTGATGGCATTTGAACGACGTCTGGAGTTTGTCACGTGATGCTTCTCTGGTGACTTTAAATTATTCTCAGAGCGTTATTCTAGCGTTACTCTCAGTCATCCGCAACGTCACCGAAAGCATCTGGAGTGACGAACAGGACCTCTACATATGCCCTATAACTGATCAGCAACTGCGCCCCCCTGCTCCCCACGATAAAAAAGTACAGCCCAAGCCTCCAGTCGACCCATCCCCTTATTGTTAGCATGTGCCCATGAAATCCACAGACTGAATTGAATTTAATTTTTATACAAAATGTAATAATACCTCACCAAGCCTTTCCAGAAACGCCGTGATAATAAAGTGCTGAAGAGTAAATCTTTGAATTAGTCATTAGTGGTTGGAGGTGAGGATCTCATCCCAGCAGTAGCTGTAACGGAGCGGGCTGGTTCTTCCACGGGTTTCGGGATTTCACAGAGGAGACTCAAGAGGGATCAGAGAGGGATTCCTGGAAGAGAAATTCCATAGCTGTTCACAGATCTCTAATTGTCTCCCACGGAAAGCAGTTATGGCCCCCGTACAGCGTGCATTTCAACGTGGCAAACAGGCGTGACGACTTTGCGACCGCGACAATAGGGAACCAGCATAGCGGAAAGCGAAAACGGGAAGCGGAGCGGGACGCTACGCGGATCTGCGGATTAAAGTTGAGCCGTTTTCTCATTCGAGACTGTGAACGTTGGGCTGGAAAGGCCTCATATCACTTTTTTTTGTTTGTTTTCAAAAGCAAAACCTACTCGAACTGTTGATATATACACATATACCCACATATGAGCTGTAAATGTAAGCTGAGGTAACTTTGTGTATAGAGATAGCGAGCGCCTGTGTTTTATCCTCATCTCCCTTGATCCCAAACTATCATCACTCGTAGATTCTTTTTTTTTGTCAAGCAATGACATAACTTTCAGTTTACATTCAGCTGCACAATGTCTTCTTTTTCTGTGATGCTGCTATTTATTTATTAAAGGTTTGTTACAATGTGTCCAGAGATTCCGCTCTTCCGTATTTAATGGTATGCAGACCCAACGGGGTGTTGTTGCCCTTTACTCTGTCAGTATGATGCACTTTGCCTATCAGTGTTCTTTTATATCGCCTCCATTGTTATTATATTTCTCTTTTAACAGACGGGTAAATATATTCTGATTGTACTTCATACGTCTTGTATTTTGTCTACGCGTTTCCTTTTCCTGAAAAACTATAGCTTAATATATGCAGGTGCACTTTTTGTCGCGCGTTAGCGTTTGTTTGACTTCTGTCTCTCCTGATTTTAATGCATCTGCTGTTTCCACAGCATTCTTTTTTGGTAGATTCTAGAAATATCGAAAACACAAAGTTAACCCGAGAAGGCAGGGCTGTGTGCGGTGTGATTTCAGTCGGTTAATCGAAAACCCACTGTTCCTCGGGCTGTCATCGACTTGTGTTGCTGCTATGTCAGAGATGGTATCTCAGAGCACGTCAAACTAATTTCAGGACCTTGGAGAGCGCCGAACAAGGTGAGTCGCCTTGCGCGCTTCCATTGTACTCTATTTTTGATAGAGCGGATGTTTTTATACATATGTACAATTATTTTCACGTATCATTTTGTAGGATTGTGACCCTTTATATTTTGGCTGCGTCTGTGCTTGTGTGAGTGTGTGTGTGTGTGTTGGGGGATTCAGTTTCTAGCGGCTGCAAGAAATTACTTATATTTGGTAAAATATAACAAGAAGACAGAAGGGATTATTACCATCATGAACATAATAAACTATTTAACATGCAATATACTCCTTCGTGGATACTCCATTCAGTGATTCTACTGAAAATAAGCCATCAAGACAGTCCTTACGTCTTTTATAGTCACTTACTGTATGCACTTTTGTAAGTAGCTTTGGATAAAAGCGTCTGCTAAATAAATAAATGTAAATGTAAATGTAAATGTTTGTAATTGGCTTTAGTTCACAATTATTTACACTGAAACAGTGGCTCACATGCCACAGATATCATGCGTCAAAAAATCTAACGGACGGCAGTTTACATTGCGTCCCACATACACCAGCTATCGTGTTCCTGAAGAAGAATCTGCGCTGCCATCTTGTGGGAAACGAAATATTTTAAATTCCAAGTTCAGTCCTTACCCAAAATCTGTTCATTCTTCTCTATTGACTCACTTCGTAACATGTTGTGTTGCGCAACTGCTTTCATAAAATGGGCAGGGCGCATAACAGGGATATGACATAAGCACCGATGAAAGAAGGCGAGTCACGAGGTATTAATACTATAATACCAATATATATATATATATATATATATATATATATCAAGCAATTATATACTGCAAAACCGTTATTAGCATGGTAATTTGGGTGATATCAACATTTAAAATTCTATATTAATTGTCTATGTCACCGTGGGAAAGTATATCTAGTGAGGAGAGAAGACCCACTTTCTTCAACTTTGATAGTTTTGTAAAATCATAGGTATGCATTTGCACTCTAACCCTGACAGTGTTAAATCACAGGCCACAAAGTAATAACTGTGTTTTAGTGCTAACATAAAGTGCAACTTTTCTTGTTCGTTTTATTTAGCTGATTTGTGCTTCTTAGTAGCCTTGAAATTGTTCTGGGTATAAACTGATGACGCACAGAGGTGTTTTATAACATCGTAATCACAATTCCTGCTGTATATTCACTTCAGTAAAAGGTCCAGTCAAATGGGGGAGGGAGGGGAGGTCTATTTGTCGCATTCTTGCGTAGCCTATATATCCCAAGACGCATTAAAACGCAAGAAGTAATAGCGCAAACAGTTTTGGCTCCAAGATTTTCCCAGAAGTATATATTCACAGACTGTCAAAAAAGTTGCTGCATTCACTTAATTTCGTAACACCCCATTAAACTTATTTGGAAAAACTAATCTCAGGAGCAGCGATGTCAGTGACAAGTCATGTATCATAGAGGAGTGTGCAGGTGTGTAAATGCAGAAGTCGCGATTGTTACGTGGCGATTGTTGCGTTGATTGCGGCGAGATTCCTGACTAAGGGTTCAAAAACAGGGAAAACTTGTACTGTTATGACTGAAAAAATGTCACAAGGCCGAAAGGAGGAAGGCATTTTGATGCTGAAGGCTGACATGTCAATGTCCAGAGTCGCCTGGCACTTTTGGTGGACATCGACCAACAATGACACGTGGTTCAAATCCTGACCAACAACAGCCAGGGCTGACAAGCGTCAACGCCCCTCTGCAAGAATTGCGCGTATGGCTGAGGGATCTCCGAGATCGACATCTACACGCATGTCTGTATGTACCAGAGACACCTTCCCAGGTGATTTCAGAGTGACGCTGCGGCATCAGAGCCTACTGTCCACATCTTGGTTTGGGGCTGAATGGCTGCTTTATGACAACATGTCACGCCTGGTCACACAGACCGTCGTTTGTAATCTTTCCAAAAGCGAATTGGCGCGATGTTTATGCTATTAAGGCGTCACGGTTCGGACTGTTCCGTCATCACACCAGGTGGAGAGTGTACTGCAAACTCACCGTCCATGTTGCGTTGCCCGAGTGCGTCGCATGGTATGCGGGCTGCAATACGGTAAGGACTGAGATCAGCGTATACGTGCATTGATGGCTTCTTGGATGCACGTCACTTCGCTATTCATTGAACATAATCACTGTGTGGTGGATAATAGCCTCATTTTCCGCACCACAACGCACAACTACCTGTGACCTGTATTTGTCAGACCTTATTTCTGGCACCGAACAACGTTTGTGTGATACACTTAACATCCTACACACCTAGCCTGATTTCAACAGAGTAGCTTACCCCTGATGCTCTGTATAGGCGTTTGACGTTTCACGTGTTCGTGACTATGTCATGATGACGTGCGACGGCTGGCATGCGTGTACCGCTTTCCGCCTGAGTGGAAATATGTCACCTTAAGTCGTCTTACATGTGTAATATGTTCACACTTTATTTTTATTACATATTGTGCAAACAATACGATTTCAGAGGAACGTTTAAAAAACCTTTTGGCCAAATCAATTGTACATTTGTGTTGACAGAATGATTTTTTCTGACAACCAGTGATTTAGGAAAGTATTCAGCTTTTGCACACTTTGTTACAGACCTAGTCTGAAATGGATTAAATGTAGCCTATTCTTTTGGCCATCAGTCTACACGCAAGAACCCATAATGACAAAGCAAAAACATTACAAATGTTTGCAAATTTATTAACATTCAAAAAAATCTCATTTATGAGAATCTCATTTATGAAATCTCATTTACATAAGTATTCAGACCCTTTATTCAGTACTTTGTAGAGCCACCTTTGGGAGCAATCACAGCTTCGAGCCTTCTTGGGTAAGTCTCTAGAAGCTTTATACACCTGGATTTGGGCATTTCCTTTCATTCTTCCTGGCAGATCCTGTCAAGCTCAGTCAGATTGGATGGGGAGTGTGTGAACTGCATTCTTCAGATCTCTCCACAGATTTTCTACAGGGGCTCAAGACCAGACTTTCGCTGGGCCACTCAAGGAGGTTGAGATGTCTCCCAAAGCCACTCCAACATTGCCTTGGCTGTATGCTTTGGGTCGTTGTTGTGCTGAAAGGTGAGCCTTCTCCCCAGTCTGAGGTTATGTGCACTCAAGCAGGTTTTGAAGGACCTCAGCATTTATCTGAATTCATCCTTCCCTCAATTCTGACCAGTCTACTTATCCCTGCTGTTAAGAAGTGCCCCCATAGCTTGATGCTGCAACCACCATGCTTCACTGTAGGGATAGTATTACCCAGGTGATGAGCAGGACCTGGTTTTCACCAGATGTAGCACTGGGAATTCAGCCCAAAGAGTTCAATTTTTGTCGTATCAGACCAGAGAATCTTTCCCCATGCCCCCAGAGTCCTTTAAGTGCCATTGTGCAAACTCCAGGTGGACTGTCATATCTTTTTGTCAGGAGTGGCTTCCATCTAACCACTCTACCATAAAGGCCTGATTGACGACTGCTTCCGAGATGGTTGTCCTTCCGGCAGGTTCTCCCATATGTGCAGAGGACGTCTGAAGCTCTGTTAGAGTGGCCATTGGGTTCTTGGTCACCTCCCTGATAGATAGATAGATAGATAGATAGATAGATAGAACTTTATTGATCCCACAGCAGGGAAATTCACATGTCACAGCAGCATTAAGACAGAGGTAGAAAGGCAAAGTGGCAATATGCAATAAGTTAAAAAATACAAAAATACAAAAGAAAATACAAAGATATGTATATATATATATATATATATATATATATATATATATATATATATATATATATATATACATATATTTAAGAAGTCAAGAATAAATAAAATAGTAAAAAGTAATCACAGTAACCAGATGGCCAGCTCTAGCAAGAGTCGTGGTGGTTCCAAACTTCTTCCACTCCACAATGATGGAGCCTAGCTGTTCTGGGAACATTCAACATTCTGGGAACAAATGGTTTTATACCCTTGCCCAGATCTATGCCTCAACGCAGTTTGATTGCAGAGAGCTAAGATGTCATGGCCTGGTTTTTGGGTCTGACATGCACAGTGAATTGTGGGACCTTATATACACATGTGCCTTTCTAAATTGTGTCCAATCAATTCAATTTGCTACAGGTGGACTCCAGTCAAGTTCTAGAGACATCTCTCGGATAATAAAAGCAAAGAGGATGTACCTGAGCTCAATTTTGAATGCCATAGCAAAGGTTCTGAATACTCATGTAAATGAAATATTTCAGTTTTTGATTTTTAATAAATTTGCAAAAAGCTATGATCTATTTAAAAAATGTTTTAATGTTTTTGCTATGTCATTATGGGTTATGATTTGTTGACCAAAATAATACATTTAATTCATTTTAGATTAAGTCTATGGCAACAAAGTGTGCAAAAAGCGAATGGGTCTGAATCCTTTACGAAGTTACTGCATACATTCATGATTGACTATTTATAACTATTTTACCATTAAAAGCAATATAACACAATGTGTGTAGAGAATAGGTCTTAGTGGCATACCTCTAGATAACTTTGTATTGAATGAGAATTTTAGCGACAGAGAGAAAAAAAATCCCGGATTTCCCAACCAGAATTTAACGATTTCTAATTCCCTTCCTAGTTGATATCAGCCTATTTGATGTTCTGCAGTGCCATCTAGCGTCAAACATTGACATGGTAACAAATCAACAGTTCCCACGATCACTTGAGATGTTTTCATACATACAGCAGCTCATGTATAGGAAATTAACGTTCTAAGAGTGATACTTACTTTGTATTTCGAATGCAATTTAGAAATCTTGTGAAAATTAGGATTTTTTTTAAGGTATATGTCATTCAGAAATTTGTGAGTCCATGTTTCTTTAGTATCTCTGGTATGTCATACCCTGTTTTGCATTGCTTCCAAAGCACAGTGGACCCAGCTCATTTTAGTATTAATTGACTTTACATCTTGTATTGGGCACAGAACCGCAGGAATCGCAACCCTGCACCATAATGTTCTGATAATTCTAGTATTTCTTTCCTCAAGAATTAGGAGAATTTGGGAAAAAAAACTGCATTTTGAAACTGTCATGCGTAATGACTGAATTTGTCAGGCGTTTGAAAATTCAATCTGTCGTGGAATGCCTTCCGGGAAGATGCAGGCTCGTGTCTCATACAGCGTATGATGGTTGCGCAGTAGATACGACGTGGGACGCGTGAATAAAAAGCACGTTAGTATTAGTATTAGTCACATAAGCCTACTACATTGACCGTCGAGTAAAGTGGCACTTCAAAAAGCACAAGAGTGCGGTGGAGGGCACTGTTACACCATTCGTTGCATCATGAGGTGGTATTCATTTCTTCGTGATGCCAGGCAATACTGTATCCCACAACGTGTCGCTATTTCAGCTGGGTCGACCGAAGTCCATTCAAAAAATTGTATTAAAAAAAAAACATTTTTGTACACTGTAAATTATGCTGAATGTACACATTAAACCACATAAATTCATCTTCATTACAGTATATTTTATTTTAAAAAGAAGGATTTTGGCACAATAACAAAAAAGACCCTAAATTACCTATACTGAAAGTTCTGAAAAGCTGCAAATGTATAACACTCTGACTCATTCGCTGTAGCTAAATTCAAGGCTGGATTTTTCTGTCATTTTAATTTTGTAATTTACAAATGACCGGCTGGTGATGGTGTCTTCTTCGCATGGTTAATTACAGCAGGCTCGCACAGATACATACCCTACAATGTCATGGCCTGGCAGGGAGGTTGCAATTGCTCTTCCCGGGGGAGTCTTCCAACCTGGTACGATAAATTCTGGTGTGTGATAAATTCTGCGTGTAATGCATTTGTGAACCATTGGGTGGGTGGTGGTCTGGACGAGCAAGACACGCATGCGCCGTGGTCTCGCTGCTGCAGATCACTCGCGAAGAGTCGACGGTGCCAAGGAAACACACATGCAGACAGAAGGGGACCCAGATTTCCAGATTGCCGGAGCGTCCTCCATTCTTGCAATTCACCACTATGAAAAAACGCGTTTCGAATCGATTTGAATCGTTCAATCTGCAATAGCTAATGAGTGAGAAACAGAAGAGAAAGAAGGAGTAAAAAATCTAAGCATTAAGAAGGGAGGGACAACGCTAGCCACCCACAGGTAAATTGAGGATATTTTTAATCCGTTTCGAGCGTGTTTATCTGTCTGTTGTTTATTAATCGGTCGCACAGGTTTGCCGTCTCTGGATAAGCAAAATCTAAGGATGCTTTAGGATGTTTTGCCGATTTGGAATTTGTGACGATATCACGTGTGCGTTTAATATGCGAGCGAGGGCTGACTGACTGTTTTCTGTGTGTTGATTGAAAGGGGTGGGAGCGGATTCCAAGTTGATGCGTGAAATGGTTTCTGGATAAACTCACTCGCGCGATGATTTTAAGAAGATCACAGTACGAACGGGAAAATGCCGATTCGGTGGAAGATGCATTGCCTGGAACAGCTTTTGCTTGAAACGAAAGTTGGAATGATGGGAGTCATAGGAGCTAATTTCATTTCGCTGTGATCATTTGCGCCATAGGCATGTGCCTTTTCATTAGCTGGGTGCTCAGTCAACTCTTTTCAAGGTTGTCGTTTGCAGTAGCATTGCTAGCTACTGTGTGTATCGGATTGCTCTTTTAACCATTTCCAACTGCACTAGGTTGGCAGCTAATTGTATTAGCTAGCTAGTTAACTACCGAGGGGCTTTATATAGTGGCGTGTGATGTAATCCTTTTTAGCTGTAGTTTCGCTTAAAATGACATGACATTGAGGCGAATGACATTATTGCCACTTTATGATAGTCATTCTTTTTAAATTTTAAAGTAAGCAACAACGGTCTGCTTGGTGTGAGATTGTTACGATACCCAACTATTTCAGTATATTACAATTGCAGTACCTAGTCTAGTAGGAAAGTCTTTCTCGCCCACCCTCCTGTGCCGTTGTTGAAGCGTGATGAACACTACATTGAGGCATGTTTCATTATCTGCCAGGGCAAAATGATGTGCGTCTTTCCCCATTGGAAGCGGGGAACCTTCATTAACGCAAAGGCGGTAGGCTCGCTCTTCGAAAACTTGTTTGTTTTTCACGCTTGCTCGATCAGCGTGGGAATATGCTTTGGTATAGCTCAACAAGCACGGTTATCCTGTTGGTACTGCAAGTTCCCTCTGGCCAAGAAAATGAGATACGATCAAACATGGAAAGGTAACACTCAACAAAAAAAAAAACACTGCCCTCGCACACCAAGAACAATCTATATCGTTGATCTCTTTGCATACATAACTATTGCATGTAACCGTTATGCGTTGCATGTAAACCGTTATACATAAGCTTTGTTAACCAAATCAATATATAAATACATTTTAGCATAATTTGATGTGACATAAATGTGTAACAGTTGTTCTCTAATGGTTTTAAATGGTTATGAGCAGGAACACTTGTTTGGCAAGAAACTGACGTCATTAACTCCTTAGGAAGGTACAGTACATCTGGTCTCAGAGTCTCAAGCAGAAAGGCAAGTCATGAAGCAAAGAAAAATATGTGTGTGTGCACCAATTATTCAGAGCTGGTGCTCACTGGTGATGTCGGACACACACACACACACACACACACGTATGAGCCTACAGCAACCTATGAGCCTACCGACTCTCCTCATCACTGTGAGTTTCCCCTGGCCAGGCACTAATTAGTGCAAACAGGCAAGCTGTAGGGAGCAGGACCACTCGTTAAATAAGGCTCTAGCAAATCTACGCTGCTCTTATAGCTCGGCCAAGCAGTCCAGAAGGGATCCTTTTCTGAACAGGGGCGCGGGAGAGAAAATTGATGCCTTGGGCCTGACATTGGCGCTCGGCGTGTGTCAAGGCCGCTGAGCCTTCTTTTACAGTGGCTGCACGCCGGAAGCGAGGAGCCCTCATTGGGCCAACAAGTGGCAGCGTGAGCTGAATGGTGAACGAGGCACATCGAGGCCTGCACCAGAGTTAATCAGGCCTTGTTACTGAAGTCCCTCCGTGGTCACGTCCTTATTTTAGAATGGACTACGGCTACAGCATTTACATTTACATTTATTCATTTGGCAGACGCTTTTATCCAAAGCGACTTACATAGGTTACAGTTGTTTTACAATGTTATCCATTTATACAGCTAGATATTTTTACTGAGGCAGTTGTGGGTTAAGTACCTTGCCCAAGGGTACAGCAGCAGTGTCCCAGCGGGGACTGAACCGGCAACCTTTTGGTTACGAGTCCTGCTCCTTAACCACTATGCTACACTGCCGCCCTGCCTCAGTTAACAATGTAAAGGGGTTAAGAGAACAGCCTGTAAAGTCTGGCCTGTCTGAAAACCCCAGTTCAAAGGGGGAGAGGTCATGCTCAGACTGCTCCTTACTGGCTGATTTTTACAGCTCTTGTTTGTCCTCATATCCTTGTTTGTATGGTTTTGTCTGGGCTGGGGTATAGTCATACGTTTGACATGAAAACTGACAGAATGATCTGCTCTTGGAGTCCATTTTAAGGGGTTTGGCAAGCAGGACATCAAAACGCATGTCAAAACACACAGTTACTTTCTACGTGCTTAACATTAATTAACATAAAAAACAGCTGTCATACAGGTTTGTGTTATTGACTGCTTGGGTAAATATGCGTGTTGTCCCAGTTTTCCAAACATGGTGTTTGATAGGAGCTCAAGGTTGCACATGCACCATGCACCATATCCACTTTACACTTGGAACCACTGAGAACCACAAGGCCAGTCATACATTTATAGAAAGTTGCAGACAGTAGGTTTTCATTTCAAAGACAGAGAGTACAGGGGTAAGGGGTGGTGACATGGCTTTGCAGAGAAAAGATGTACCTTTTTGCCAGTGCTATAAATATATTCATTTAAATAGGTCTATTGGGCTTCTATCTACAGACACTTACATGGATGTCCTGGTGTGGTACATTTGGACTGTCAACAGCTAACTTAATACAGGTACAATACGGTCAATAACACAGTGAGCATCAAGCTGTATGGCAGTGCTACAGCAGTGATTGTTTTTAGCATCCATGCAGTGTATGATTATGAGGTGAAGTGTGTCAATGAGCGCATAGAACAGTGATCTATTAGAGCAGCGTTGCCTTGTATTATAGTGTCCGCATGGTGTCAACGCTGCTCTTATGGACCATTGTTTATCTTGCATCACAGTAGCATACTGTTAGAGTTATATTCCGCGACAGATGACCACATTTCAGTCTGAGGAGTCATGCTTGGTTTTAATACCCAGGGCATGTCTGAGTTCTTGAGACCTTGGCGAAGACGACATATCTGATGACGAATTTGCTGTAAATCATTTTGAGTGCGTAGACCGCCAGATCGAACGCCACAGAGAGAATGAAAGATTTCATTTGTTGGAATGGCAGCGGTGCGCAAGGGCCGCCTGGTTGGTTCGCGTGTAAATAGCCGCCCTACCCTCTGTCCATTGGAGATTGGGTCAAACCCGGCAAAACCCCATGCACCGAGTCTGTAACAGAAGCATCCAGTGAAATGGCGAAGGTCTGTCAGATTAAGAATCACCAGGTAAGGGCACAAAGACAAAAGGCCGAAAGGCCGTCGAGGCCGCTGCAGCGGGTGTGTCACCGACGTCGGCGTCCGGAGAGCGGAGGCTGTCCCTCATGCCGCTGATCATCACCAGGTCCCCAGCAGACAGCAGTGGGGGATAAGAGGTTTGGCCTCCACTGTAACGGGGGGTGGTGTTATTTTTGAAAACCTTGGCTTAGAAGGTTTAATCTGCCCCCAGCATATGAACCCCACCCCCTCCGCCCCACCCTCAACAAAGGCAGCCCATGCACTGTACCTTTCACCTACTTTACAGTGTGCTCAGCAGAGTGGCCCTGTGAATGCTCTCCCTCTCCCTCTCCCTCTCTCTCTATAGAGGGGATAAGCCCTAGCTCTTTTGTTTTTAATTCTTTTTCAGGGCTGTGGAGGGTGAGCAGGGTCAGTGCCATCGCCGAGGGGTACAGTAGGAAAACGCCCTGTCTGCTGTAAGCAGCCGCCAGGGAGATGCGACCCACGCCCTGGATAGCTTTCTGTGTCATTTTAAAACCAGGGTTTTCAGCTGTTTGGCTGGATGTTAACAAGCTTTTACGAACCAGACCTGCAGAAGCCATTTACGTGGTGTTTGTCCAACCAAATGCTTAATCAAATATTTACAGATTTTTTTAGAAAGGAGTTAAAATTGAAACTGGTTATATGTAGCCTACGTGTTAAATGCCAACTGTGGGATGAACTGCTGATAATGTCTCGGAGGAGGAGCCCAGATCGTGTCAGCATGGCTGCGAGAAAGCACGGGTTTTTGCGTTTCCTTACACAAGTACAATTTTGCCTCGCCCCCCAGCAGTCTTGTGTTCAGCATTTCGGGAAGGGCGCAATCAATTCCCGCGTGTGTCTGTGTGTGTCGAACGAAACGGCTGCGGCTGCCCTGTAGTATTCACGTGGGCATCGGCAGGATTATTATCGACAGGGATATTGATGCACAGTTGCTTTTTGGCATCGATCTCCCTCCAGCTTAGCCGCGCCATTATTGTTTGTCTGGATAGACATCGTCTGTGGCTGCTTCCACACTGAAGGACAGGAGCCCCCGTAAGATGATGCTGAAGACGAGTCTTCTGTTGGAGCCATTTTGGTTAAATAGGTACATTGATGAAAGTATTTTTTGAGAATATTATGTATGGATGTATATGGTAATCGCTGCGCAGAGATGGTTGAAACCTTCATAGGTACTTTTATTTTGACACCTGTCATACCTATACTGACCTTCACGGGTTGAATTAACATGGAATCGTCATTAGCCAGAAAACAATGTACAATGCAATGCTGTCACCAAGGAGTTCTGCTCTTAAGAAATGGCATTTAGCTGTAGAGGCTGAGGTGAGGTTTAGGCTGATGTGGTGTTTCAGAGACCCAGAGAGGGGGTTCACAGGTACGCTTCCAGTCTCGGCTCAGCGGCGTTGTCCCACCGAAAAATTCGGTCGCGGCCGTGCTCGCTCCATGGAGCTCCGGCGGGCGTCTAATTATAGCCCCGGCGCGAGACCATGCTCAGGAGAGGTGGCACATCTTTGGCTGCGTGGCGGTCACCACCACAGCACTGTTGCCAGGCGTGGTCTCTCTCGCCCGTCGCTCGATTTCAAGGGCATGCGTGGGCGACCGGGCGGTCACGGTGTCCGCTTCGTCCCTGGCGTGGCCGCCGCAAAGGAGGGAGAAATTCAACGCGTGTCGAAACTCCCGCAACGGGGGGTGGCGGGTTTCTTCCAATCTCTTGCATCTTTTCTCAGAGGCCGGGGTAGTTTCAGGCAATTCTGGGCGTCATGGAGCTCTGTGACCCCATTGGACCCGTTCCCGCTCTCTGATCATGCCCAGAGGTGCAGGGGGGGTGGGGGTGGTCACATGGGTTTGCCGGTTGACTTGTCACGATTGCGCTGACAGCGACACATTTAATTGTGCGAGGGGGGCAAAAAGTTCAGACAGAAACGTGCAGCGGGGCTGAAAGGGACTTTTGGAAAAGCCTCCACTGCCACCCGCCCAGCCCCTATTCTGCTATTCTGCGGCCGGCATGCCAGAGAAAGCTCTGCCGCACGCTAGCGCTGAAAGGCCACTGTGCCCGGCCTGTTTGTGTGTTTATTCCCTCCACCACATAAAAGGTGTTGATGTTTTTCAGTCTAAAATGGAGTGAGGCTGGGTACAGGTTCTGTTGTGCTTATGTTCTAGGCTTGTGCAGCTCAGAATGGAAAACGCTAAACTCAGTACCAGCTGAGCCGTGTGGCCCTTACAATGGGGGTGAGGGAGAGTGATGTTGTCTTTGAATATTACCATGAGTTCCACTGATAAGCATAGCCTGAATTCTCTTAAGACTGGTGAGATTAAGGCCTCATATGTAGTAACAGCTTTGGCTAGTGTTCACACATTCAGGCCTTAATAACGAGGGTCAATGTATTCACTGTGAATTGTTTGATGATAGTAGCCTAACTGTTATTATTATGAGGTTGCTATGGTGTAGGCCGCCAGTTTATTTGCAGTCACGCTGTGCCTTTTTGCCTCACAGAGATCTGGAAGGAGCACTCCTCATCCTCTGTGTGAGCACGCAGTAAACTACACTTCACATCAGAGGTCAGTTCCATTTCAGTTCAGTCAGGTTAAGAAAGTGTGAAGTTATCAGCATGACAACGATCAATCAATATGAATTGAAAATCGCCACATCATTTTCCACAAATCATTTTCAATTCATGAACTGAATTTCAATTAATTCTCTGAACTGACTGAATTGAAAAGGAATTGACGCCAGCTTTGCTTCACACCAGTTGCTGCCTGATGAACAGGGGCTGAGGATTTTATCAGTAATTTAATCTAGAGCTATGATATATGGTAGTGTATGTACTTCACTTCCTTTAGTTTTCTAGGCTGTCTGGTTTCAGGTTCGCGCAAGCTAACTTGTTTTAGTGCTCGAATGGTGTTGTGCGTACACTCACTGGTTTGGGATTATTGTTAACCTGGTCTGACACTGTTGCTCATTCAACTTGAACGCATACACTTCTGTTCTCTTGCGCTGGAAGTCACTCTGGATAAGAGTGTCTGCTAAATGGATGTAACGTAATGTAATGAGAGCCACCTCATTTTCAGACACTCCGTGGCCCACCACTCTGATTATGGCATCGCACTAGAGGCACCCGGTACAAAAGGACAGCATCCATTCTGCCTCCATGGTTTCTCAACACTTGCTTTCCTGCCCTGTTGAACCCCCCCCCCCCCACCCTTGCAAAGCGGATTTTGCCCTGTGGCCAGCCCAGAGCGTCAGCTCGCATTATCTGTTAAACGGGGGAGTCCTTTGGCCTTCTCTCTCCCGCCACAGTTAACGTTTGCTTTCCCCGAAATACGAGCTTCGGTTTACAGCCCACAACGCTTACACTGCGGCTCTTTCCTGGTGTCTTTGTGCTCTCTCCACATCGGCAGAGAGGCTCTCGCCGCGTCTCAAAGCTAATTGAGCTCCCGCTTAACCTCGAGCTCCTCAGTTGGATGGCTTCTCCTCTTCAGCTCGCTCTTTTTTGTCTTCCCTTCCCTTCCCTTCCCTTCTGCACAGCGAGCCCTCAGCTTCCGGACTCTCCGCCTCATCATCGCCTCTCAAGGCCTGAAAGGAAACCATGGCAACACTTCCACTGCCTGTGAGGGGCTGGGGAGGGAGGAATGACACTTATTTTGTTGTCTCTATTTGGAACAGTTTTGCATAATTTTGTTTTTGGATTAGCAACTGAATAAGCAATCATATTTCAGGACTGTTTTAATTAAGCGGTATCCGTGGCAAACCTCGTTTGAATGAGAATAATTTTCCGCCGTCTCAGGGTGAGGAGCGAAGCGAAAAGGATATCTACGGAAGCCGCATTTGGAGGTTTGCCATTTCCTCTCAGAGTCGCAGAAAATCTGAACCAGTTTGGGCTGAGTTATTTATAGAGGCAGGCAGGCAGGCAGGCACAGGTAAGAAAGAGCTTGTGATTTAAAGTGTCATCAACAAAATTAGCATGTGACTACAACTTCGCATATTAAACACTCGGACAGAGGTTTTCAGTGAATTAAATTGCGTTCAGTGGTGGGCTTTTGACAGAATCCCATTCACTCACTGTAAAGGCAGAGCTACCAGCAGAGCCTAGCCTTTAATTCCATTAGCGAACCTGCCCGTTCGGCTCCCCCTGCAAAGCCGCAGAACCGCTGACTGTGTGAAACGCCGCAGAGCTCCAGCAAGGGTATCTCGGGCCAGGATACAGTGACACTGTGACTCACTGATCGCGGATAACGAACTCGGCCCCGACAGCAGGCTGCCCCCGGGGCCCAAAACACCAGATGGTTCAAAGCGCTCCCTCGTGATGTGTGCTCCGCCGCTATCAGGGGGAGGCTTAAAAACACCGGGGGGCACGTTCAACAGGTGCTCCGGAGCACTACGCTGACCGGCTGACTGAAGGTGAATTCCACAGCTAGGGGTTGTGGGTAATGTTTCATAGCTGCAGACGTTACCCCTGGCCATGTTACTGTCTGACAAGTAGGAATACCAATGTGACCAGTATTGATCAGGACAGATCTTGAACTTGGAAGGTGAAGAGTATGAGAGAATCCCTTACAAACCGAGAAGAAAGCGCAGAGGAATTTCAGCAGACAGTTGGCACTCATCCTTTCAAAAAAAAAGGAAGCAATTTGAAATGGGTCCAGTCAGTGACAGGATAAAATGAGGGATTTATGTGGTTTCATCTGTCTTTAGTCTTAGAATAACAACCTCCAGCAGAAGTGTTGGGTACTTCAATGCTTGCCTTGCAAGGAGCTAGAACCAAACTGTTGAGTGGTTGTGCTGGACTCCATTGTCCTAAGACAAAAGAGAAATGAAGGAACCATTAATACAGAATGCCTCCCATAGGCTGGAGCACACCCTTACGATGGCGTTTGGATTCCTGCCCATCACAGCATGATTAAAGGAGCCCATCAAAGAGGAGTGGGTTCGGAGCAGTAAGATGCCCACTCTCTCACTGCCTCTAGTTTATTGATCTCCAGCATTTTATGCTTGCTGTTTTTCCCCACCATACAAATTAGGTGGCTTTCAAGCCAATGCAAGAGGCTGCAAGGGTCTTTAGCCTGGAGCAACATTACTTCCTGTTAGTCAAAGAATAAGAGACAGGATGTTAAGACAGTTTTTGGGTCAATGTGTAGTGTTTGTGTCAGTGAGCTTGTAATGTGTTCCTTTTCGCCTTACATGCACATATATACTATCATTTCCCTCTGTTTGACAGTGACCATTTCCATCTCTCTCTCACTCTCTCTGTCTTTCTGTCACTCTGCCGTCGCCACGGGCAACGGAGCATGCAGAAAGTCCTGCTGGCGCGTTACCCTGGCAACGGCCTCGCAGCTCTTCGACACACTTCGGCTCTACCTCTCAAGTGCGCCATGCCCCCACCCCCCTTGCTCAAAGCTTTATGGGTAGGAGGAAAAAACACAGCCTGTTCTTCTGCCAAAAACCTGGGTGTACTCCTCAGTTCTGTTTTACAGATTCTTACAGGTTCTGTTCAGAAGTCTGTTGTTGGTGCATATTTTTTTTTTTTTTTGAGGAAATGTGCAGAGAGATCATTAAAATGGAATAAGAGGTGTGCTACAGACGTGAGTGCAAGGCTCTGACCAGTCTAGAGACGTGTAAAATGGCAGATCACAAGCGCGTTCTTCACAGAAAGCAAAGCGTGCAGCGCACTGCTCTGCGCCGATCGGAGCTAGCACGGCAGAAGCTCGCCGCCGCCGCGTCAGAATGCCAAAGATTAAAACACCCTCGTGCGTTCCTCTATGGGAGATCTGTCCACACAGGAAGATTTTTCACCCCCTCAGTGTAATTGCAGCTGCACTTTTTCACCTGCATGACAGAGTGTAGCTTACTCAGCCACCCTGTGTGACTAACAATGTGCTAAAAAGGCATGCCAACATTCATTATATCCCACTGCCTCATTGCCTCAGTGTAACTTTTTTTAACAATGCAAGGCACTATGGATTAGGTTTTTCTGAAGTGTGTGTGGACACATTGTAGCTAGCTAACTGATTTAGCTGTATTGCTGTATTACTTGCTAGCGTGCTGGGAAGTGACCACATTATGACCACTTTATCATATTAGGGAGCTTTCTGTCAGTGTGGTTTTAATGGTACAGATGGAATGCTCTGTTGCTGTTGTCTGTCTGGAAGATGGCAAACATCACTATCACACTTTGATTTAGCAGCAGAATATCAGCTTGCGACATAGCATGAGGGGGAAACTGCAAAAACAACCTTGTTTTGACTTTGTTAGTTAAAATAATTTCAGTTTTATTTTTGCATCAGTGCTGCTCTGGCCTTGAGCCTCGTCTGTGCTTTTGTGCCATGGGTTTAAAATGACTGTTGATGATTAGTTAGGCTACACAGTGGTTTCTGAACTAGAATGTGTCCCTGCCACCAAATCTAGATGATCCGCCAGAGGTGCCCTGAAAGTAAAGCATTGACCTGAAATGGGAAACTAAAAGTAAGGAACTGAAGGAACTGAAAACAGTTGAAATGGATCAGAACACTGGAAAGCTTGGAAGCCTGTAGGAACGATAAAAGGATTTTCCCATGTATTGCTTCCCATATTGGATGCCTGAATTGGATGCCTACTATGAGTAGATGACAACTAATAGTAATTTTATTAAGAATAACTGTTGTTGTTTTTTTTATTTTATTACTCCTAGATACAGGTTTTTAAGTCACCTAGTCCTGTCCACGCAGTGTTCACCCCAGTTTTAGCTACCCACAGGAATGCCACGTGTTCATACAGGCTCAGTGATCACTGGCCGGAGGACCAATATACCATCACTGTTTGGTGCTGGGGACAGGGAAAAAGGAGAAGGCCATGGAGAGGTTTATCATGTTTGTCCTGAAGCCACAGGGGGAATATTTCAGTTGAAATCAGAGAGAAAGGAACATTTGAGTATTTAACATGAGGAGCGTGGTCCCTGCTGTTGAGGTTGCGAGGGGGCATTGCTGCAGCAAGCCCAGAGAAGAGAGAAAGAGAGAGAGAGAGATTTTTGAACACACCAAGGCAAGACCTGCTCCCAGAAGTCTGATACCAGCTGAAATGAGAGGCAGAGAGATATGGTGGGGGGTCCCAGGGTCACAGAGAGGAGGGAGGATTTCCAGTTTCACCCCTCCTCCAGCGGCACGCACTGCAGCCTGGGCGGTTGGTCGAGTCGTGGAATGCCAGCCTGCATTAGGGCTGTGTGGGGAGAGGGGGGAGGCCAGGCGGTCACTCTCAATTAGGCTGAAGGGCAAAGCACAGTGCGTGCCAAGACGCGTGCACACACACACACACACACAGACACACACACACACACACACACAGGCACAAACTTCGTACAACTTCATCATTTGACCGCACGGTGAGGAGTGGATTCGTTCACTCATTCCCAGTCTGGGTGTGTCACTCACCCGCACATACAGATGGATGTAGCACAGTGCTCACACAGGGGGAACACACACAGAGGCTGCAGTGGAGCGTCTGCACACACACACACACGGGCACGCTAACGCAGGCTGCGGCCTTTGTTCACGAGGATGCTTTCATTTGCATTCTCTCACTCTCATTCTTTCTCTCCCTCTTTTTCTGTGCTCTTTTTCTCTCTCTCTCTCTCTCTCTCTCTCTCGCTCGCTCTCACACACGCACACACACACAGAGGAACACAGTGCTTCTCTTCCAGTTTCAAAAGCAGTAGGGCAGTCTCCCTGCATCTCCCTACCAGGTCCTGAGCCCTGAAATTCCCGAAACCAGGACACTACACATTCCTACAGTGTCTCCCATGCATGAACAGCAAACCAACTAAGTGTAACAAAAAGGACCCAATAACAGTACTCCCTCATAATGCAATGCCCTTTTTCTTATGAGTTGGCCTTTTCTCTGGACACGATTGTGTCCTATTTTGCACAGTTACTATAACTGTTATCAGTCAGAGGTTTTAGAATTTTGGAGATGCTTTTCAAAATCTTGTTCTGTTCTCTTTTTCTCAGTCAGCTCCAAATCAGTCTGTTTTCATCCTTCTCTTGTAAATTTCCTCTCTGTCAGTTTCGAAGCGTCACAGTGTGCTTCCAGCATTAGTCTGGTTCATGCATTCCTTCTGAGCTCTCTTCTGAAAGAAAGGCATTTTGTTTCATATATTTATCGTATCCCATATCATATATTTATTTCGCTCTTGTGACAGAGTTGTACCCTCTTAACGCCTGACTCAGACCTGTACCTCAGAGTCATAGGGTTATAGTGGTTTTACCATTTCTACATGAGAAGCAGATGAATGCACCCCATGGATACTGCACCAGTTAGTCACAAGAGTGAAACTCCAGGCCATCTCTGTAATACTTGTATATGTTTTTGGTATAGCTTAGTTAGGGTTTGAACTTACAACCTTTAGAGTACTAGGGCTTAAACTCACACTGTTATGCTGTTGTCATGTTGACCAGTTGGTTAGAAGTAGGTTAGAGTAGCTGTAGTGAGTCCCACATGGATTTCCAACCCAGCAGTCAGGGGTAAGAAGATGGTATGAAGTCGTAAAAAGACTTGACTCCCCCTCCCACATTGTCGTCCCGCCTGTCTCAGCTATATTTGATTCCAGTTCTCTCTCTCTCTCTCTCTCTCTCTCTCTCTCTCTCTCTCTCTCTCTCTCTCTCTCTCTCCCTCTCTCTGTCTGTCTCCAGGTGTGTCCCGCTCCAGGTGAGGGCGTCGGTCGGGAGCAGCCATGCCGCTGGTGAAGAGGAGCATCGAGCCCAGGCACCTGTGCCGGGGGGCCCTGCCAGAGGGGGTGACCAGCGAGCTGGAGTGCGTGACCAACAGCACCCTGGCCGCCATCATCAAACAGCTGGGCAGCCTGAGTGAGTGCGCCGCCCTGCTGGCGGAGGGCAGAAGTATTCTCTCTCTTACCATGAGAGAGCAGGGCAATGGTCAGCTGGCATTCAAGCAATGTGGTGACACAGGAATTTCCAAGTTGCATTTTATCTCTTGAAAGTGTATGCTGTGTACAGGCTATGCTGTTCACACACAGGGTGGACAAAACACAGACACTATGACAGTGTTGCCACTGGAGCTGTGTGAAAATCGGTCCCCGCCTTGCCATTCTGGATTTCTCTCCTCTCCTGAGTGTCTCATTTTTGGGAAGGAGGTTGGGGTGTCTGACAGTGAAGTGGGTCAGAAGTGGGTTTGTCCGCTCCAGTAACTCCACAGGCGCTGCACACACAGCAGGGGTGCAGAGAAAACATTGGGGATCTTCGGGGGTCCAACGCCTGGTCAGCACGGACCCCCTCCCCGCCCTACACACAGACAAACACAGACACACGCACACACACACACACACACACACACACACACACAGTGCTTCTGACCCACTTCTGCTGCTGGTCTAGCTCGATTGAATGCATCAGGGGTCATCTAAGTGAGCCACTTTGCTTTGAGCATGGGATCAGCTCCTTGGTGCATTAGACTAGAATTTCACTGTTTAATCACTTAGTCACCACTTTGTTCACTGACTGGTTACTGCGGGTTCTCTTGTTTGCCTGTTGTGTGGTTGTAGATTGAGGTTGGACCTCATGAGTTTGTTTGGCTCACCATTTGATTGTCCTGGCACCTACTGAGGAATGTGTCGTCAACACCTCCCATGTGCCTGGGAAACTCTATTGACTCTGAATGGCAAAATGCTGCTCACCAGACCACTAGGTCAGCTTCCTTGATTGCGACCCGACAGGTTATAAACATGAGATATGACATCTTTATCAGACAGGTTAGAGATTCACAGAAATGCTTGATCGGATTGTATCTCCATTTCAAGGACACCCCGTAGGAGCGTGATGCTCAAGGTTTGCCTTGGTCAGTTTCATGAGGAGTGACCTGGAATGCACTTTCCCTCTGTCCTCATCATAACGTTCAACAATATACGTTTGAGAGGCAGTAACCTAATCCGCCGTGCTGTCCTGGTGCTATTATCCAGCCCACTGAATAATAGATGCTTGTTTGTGTGTATCACAGTAATTAGACTGGAGGGGACTATATTTACTCCTGGACGTTTATGTTTAATGGATGCCATTCAATTATCCCCTGGTTTCAACCTGAGGTCTTAATGACTTCTGATCCTTGCAGAGGTTCTGAGCTTGGATATACCGCCCTCCCCCACTTCCACCCTTTGTGACTTCAGCCAGCTGCCCTGGAGGAGGCAGCAGTGCACCCTGTTCCAAACTGACTGTGCGTGTGTGTGTGTGTGTGTGTGTGTGTGTGTGTGTGTGTGTGTGTGTGTGTGTGTGTGTGTGCGCAAATGTGTGTTAATGCAGGTAGACATGCTGAAGACATCTTCGGGGAGCTCTTCAATGAGGCCAACAGCTTCTACATGCGCATGAACAGCCTGCAGGAGAGGGTGGACCTGCTGGCTGTCAAGGTTACCCAGTTAGACTCCACTGTGGAGGAAGGTGGGTGTGGCTGGGGTGTTGGGTGGGTGGGGCCAGCATGCAAAGTGGGTTTGCCTAGTTAGAGCAGGTGTGGATTTATTTTGAAGAGGGGATGGCAGTTGTGATCTGTTGAGATGCAGGTGTCTAGTTATTAATACTCATGACTCATCATGCTTTTGAAGTTGCGTTCAATTTTACTATCAATAGGTATCTGTCAAAAAACCTTGTCTGTATGGCCTTTCACTGCACTCTCTTTTTGATCTTTTTCAGTAAAATCGATACTTGTCTTTTTCTGTGTATTTTATTCTCGGATTGCATTATCTTTTGTTGGGTACCTGCCTTTTTGCTTTATTCCGTCTAATCTTTTAAAAACCTTTGCGATAAACACAGCGTGCACCGACCTGTCATTCTCTGTATCTTAATTTTGGTCTTTTTTGTGTAAGGAACTGTCTCATCTCTCGTCTGTTTTGAATTATTCATAGGATTCTGCAGCAGCGCTCACAGTCTGTTTGAACAGAACAGCCCCAGTACATATTTTTCCCCATTTAGGTCTGTTTGGCTCCCAGGAGCCCCTGTCATCTGTCGTTGGTCTGAGCTGCTGTGTTGTGCTGCGCATCGAACGCGGTGTGAATTCGTTAGCTGCTGTGCCACTTTGGGTGAGACGGTAGCTCTGTCTGGCCCGCTTTAGCGTATTGTCTAGGGCGACTCCTGTTCCTGTGTGGCAGAGGTTGGGGATCAGCTGAGCTGTCAGGAGACAGAAATAACCTGCTCCCTCCCCGCAGTGCACGGGTTCCCCGAGGCTCCTGTTTTCCTGTTTGCTCACCGGCGCCCCCTGGCTGCTCCGATTGTGGAGAAAGGAAAGAAACGCTGGCGTCTCCGTAGCAAGATCTGTGAAAAAGAATTACTGTGATGGTGAAATGTAGTTTTTTAGAGACAGACATGCCCTTTCATGTAAAAGTTCCACAGCATAAGAAACAAAGCGAGATTTGATTTTTCAGCAACAGATTATGATGTTTAATTCATTTGCTGGAAACATTTGAAATGACAGCATCCAATCACATTAGTCAGCCGAGGCAGCGTTCCTTCCATATGAGTGATTCAGTTGAAACAACTCAACTTGCCCTTCAAGGCTTCACTTCTCTCCCTCTCTCTCTCTAACCACTCCATCTCTCTCTCCCTTTCTTTCTCCCTCTATATACCACTCCCTTCTGTCTCTCTCTCACACTCTCTCTCTCTCTCTCTCTCTCTCTCACGCTGCTATTCTCTCCCCTCTCCCTCTCCCTCTCCCTACTCATCCCCACTCCCTTTCTCTTCCTCTCTCTCTCATCAGATTTCCAAAGAAAGCCCCAAATAATGATAGCGGGCGTTCGGGCGCCATTAGAGAAAAGTATGTGAGCATAAAAACAAAAGGTCTGCCCATTTGACTTTGATGTTTGCCGAGGCGTATCAAAAGCTGAGGTGAGATAAGAGGGGCTTTGGGGAGGGGAGGGGCGCATGTGGATTGCATGCTGATGAGGGAGCTGGTTCACAGAAACAGGAGCAGATAGAGGACTACACTGCCTCTCTGTGCTGTTCCTGACCTGGGCCCAGGGTGAAGGTCACTGGACTACAACCAAAAGCCCCCATCAGTTTTCCTGGTCACAGAGGTCTGTAGGGAACACAGAAAGAGTATAGTGTATAGTTTTACATTCATTTTCAGTGCTTTTTAAATTCTGTTGTTAGAGATTAAGATGCGTTTGGGCCCATCTGTATTTGTTTGTGCTGAGAATGAGTCAGCATTGTGGTAGGTTCTGGTATAGTGTGGTCATGGTGGCAGGTGGTGGTTTTGGCTGGGGGTGGGTTGGAGGGGGTGTTATCTCCACAGAGTATGACAGCGCAAATCTGTAAATCAAATCAAAACTGTCATGACGTCCCAGATCCCTCAGTTGTTATAAACTAATAGCTTGTATCTATAAGCTGCATTCAACCTCAGCTCGATGGCCCCAGCAGACACGGGTCCATCAGTTTTGTTTCCATAATGTTAAATTGAGCACAGGTATCTCCTGAAGGACATCAGAGATTAACCCTTTCCTCATCCCCTCCTCCCTCATACCGGTAAACAACCAACTAGCAGCCTTGTAATGCAACAGATAAAACCGAGCACCTGCATACTCATTCAGTTCAGATCAGCTCTATCAAAGTAGCTACATGCAACTGTGCTTGCCATTTCATACTTCGTCATATGAAAAGGCGAACACACTTACTTCTGCCAAACATATAACCGCACTATGGCTGTACTGAGTACGAAGTAGGCAACTGTACCTGGAGTGACTGGCTTTCAGACCACCCCCTCACCTCCTCCCCATCCACCACTGGCCTAAAGTGGAGACAACCCTGTGAGCACATTCAGATTCAAGTGTCCTTGGGCAAGGGCAGGTAGAAATGACCCACAAATTTAAACCCTGAAGTTACTACAGCAAATTTTGCCAGCATAGTTTTGAGTCGTGCCCTCATTCTGTTGTCTCCATCGGTTTTGCTACACAGAATTAGCACAGTGCCATCCCCTAACAAGAATGGCTGAGGATTAAACTCCTTATAATGATTCACATGGTGTCCTGTGTAATCATAATCCTGCATAATTTTCTGCACCTCATGTTTCTTTCATTTTGAGCAAATATGACTCTCACAAGTGAAGTTCCCGTCAGGTTCAAGGATGTACAACTGTCCAAGTTCCAAAAGTACTGGAAATGCTGGAATACAGTGTCCTCCGGGAAAGTCATAGAGAAGTCATGAAACGTTGCCAAATATCTCACTATCCTTCAAAGGACATGTAAAATTGCCCAAATCGAAACAAAAACATTCCTTTTTCTTTTATGCAGCAAGCAAAATACATCAAAATTATTTCTAGCTAACACACTAGCTTGATATCAATAAATATCAAATCTATAAATGCCAGTATGCTGCTCCTACTAACAAATTGGATAGCTTGTACAAAACTGCAAAGTTATTTATAAATGATTTTCCCTGCCAAGAGCAATCGCTGGTCTGTGGTCATGCAGACGCAAAAGCAGTGTGCGTCAGCAAGCATTTCTCCCCAAACTTCTATCTTGAATTTAGCCCTGTTTCAGGGGGAGCTAAGTTGCAGAAGTGAAAATAGTCCTTAAATATCTTACCTTTGTTCTTAAAACATCAGAAATAAGTCACAAAATATGTCGGATTTGAGGTGGGGGGGTGCCAAACTGTCTACAAATGAAGCATTTCACAAATGCTTTGCCCTCTTAGTCGAAGCTCTCGGAGTGTACGTTCATCTGATGTGACGTTGTCTGGCCGCCAAACGACCTTTGACCTCTATTCCTTGCCCTGCGGGCCTGCCTGCGGAGCAGTGAGCAATGAGTCGAGCCTAGGAGAGAACCCCGTGCCCTCTCAAAATGGCTTTTTGAGACCCCTTTTCAGGGTGGCGCGTTTTCACCCCTGACGGTCAAGCAGCCCCAGGGTCAAAGTACAGGGGGACAGAGCAGGAGACCAGGTCTGTCAAGTTTGCGCAGCACACAGGGAATGGTGTTGGGAGCCCTGACAATGCAATTACATATGCAGTCATAGACCCGTGACCTCACTCTTGTGAAAGCTGCCATTGATTTGCTGAGTAAATACTGTGACTGAAAGGGGTCATACAGTATGCAGTTACACTGAAAGAATGAACAGAATCGCTTACAGTGCACATGTTTGTCATGTGTGATAGGGATTTGTATTGTTTCGGATTACCAAAAGGATAGGAGTACCAAAAGCTTCACAAAACCCCCGAGTACGGACAACAGTGTGGGGAAACACTCGGAGTGTACAGATGGGCAGTGCTTTGGGCTTTGGTTAGGGCTCCTACGGTGGCCTGTTAAGCTCAAGCAGAGCTGCGGTGCATGGGGAAGAGGACACGGAGCCTGGGTGTGGAGGAGGCATCGGCAGCGCGGCAGGAAGGGCATGTCTGGCATCTCGTCTCCGCCTCAGACAGACAGACCCAGACAGACCTGGAAGAGGTCCCTGAATAATGAAAGACCTGCCGCAGGGCTCCCTCTCATTGGTCAGCTGTTTCCCTCCTTTGTTCCCTGTGTTCTCCCTGAGATGGCATTGTGGAGCCCACAGAGACATGGGGTGAAGTACAGGGGTTGAGGATCAAAGGAGCATCCCAGACTCGTTACATTATTTATCCACTTGGCAGACACACCTGCAGAGGGTGCCGGGCAGCAGTCACAGGTTAATACTCAAAGGGTTCTGTGAGCCGTTCGCACAACAGAGCTTTTACGCCAACAGGTCTTGTTGAAGGTGTCAAAAGTACAGATACTGATACTTTTTTGAAAAGACAATACATTTCAAAAAAGTGTCATGAATTACACATTTGGTCGTACCGAGGAAGCCGAACACGGAACTCACCGTAACTGATCCTTTTTCTTCTGCTAAACACATCCAGTAGGAGTTAAGTTGAAGAGTTATTTCAGTAAGGAATTAGTTGTTCGTTCTATGCAGGTTACATTAACCTCACCTGCTCTGTTTGACATACAGTGAAGTCAATGTTGTAGTATTTTGCGTTTTTTTATTTTTTTTTTGGGGGGGGGGGCAGTTGCCATTGTTAGATATCTTGAAACTGAGTTTATGTCATATCAAAGTTCAAAATTCTGCTATCGTAACACCCTTATTCTTAACCTGTTAGCTCACTTCATGGCCACCAATATTAAGGAACAGATCTTGCAATCACTGGTTCAGTACCCGGATCGGGCACTGCTGTTGTACTTTGACCACGTAAATTGCTCGGGAGAAGGCCGATAACTAGGCGAAGGAATAAATGTAATAAAATGTAAAATGAAGATACAACAGCAGCGGCCCATGTGTAGCTCAAACAAACTTGCTAACTGTAATCTGGCGCTCCAGATACCACCGCGCCCCATGGTTGCACCCCTGTGACGCTGGCAGTGCGTCTTACGTCCTGTGATCTTTTACACGCTCCGCCTCAGTACGTATCGCTAAGACCGATGTGAGAGAATGGCCATCTGGAGTGTCCTGGATGGCGCCCATCCTCTCCGTGTCATTAAGGGGAAATCCCTTTGGTTGAAGGGATTGGATCATCCCCCCGCCACCGACCTTTTGTCGCGGATCGCACTCTGGCGCTTCATACGCTCTCGGTCAGTCCAATCGCTGTCGGCCCGGCTGGGGGCCAGAGCGGGGGCTCCACGGGGAGTAATTAAGGGCTCTTAGAGAGGGGCGGCCCGCGGAGGTTGCGACTGCCTTGATTAAAATCCTGGAAGGCCAGTGCGAGAGGCGAGAACGCAGCTGTTGCCGCGACTGCCATTAGATTAAGGCTCTCGCTCTCACTCCATGGGCTGAGCTGGGCCGATCTGGGCCAAGCTGGGTCAGCTCGCTGGGCCGGGCCGTGGGGTCCATGGCGGACTGTCCGAGGTCTGCGGAGGTCCCTTTTTTGGCGTTCGTGGTACATTTGCAGGCGGCAGCTATGAACCAAATGCTGGGTCAGAGAGGCAGCTATTTGCTCATTACAGCTGAGGCCTGAATTCCTCATTACAACTGAGCCTGTTTTATTTTTTTGGATTGGCGTTATCCTTGTTCCACCTTTCTGTCTTTTCTTTTTTTTCCTGTCTTGTGTTTTTAGTGTGTTTTTAATGGGTGAATTCATTCTGAAGAATGAGCGATGCTTCACATTTTAGCGTTTAGTGTGTCTTAATGTAGAATCACTTCAAGGGCAATGGTGTTTTCAAGGCAGAGTGATTAATGTGTGGTGAGTCACCAGAAGCTTTATTCTGAGTATAATCTTTCAGAGAACAGCCCTGTTTGGGGTCCCTTGGTGCATCAGTCAGCACAACTGTGCCAGTTTCTCATTTTGAAATCGTCAATGAGCATCTGTGTGTGTTTGTGTGTGTGTGTGTGTGTGGACACAGTCTCTTTGCAGGACATCAACATGAGGAAAGCCTTCAAGAGCTCCACCATCCAGGACCAGCAGGTGGTCTCCAGAAACTCCATCCCCAACCCTGTGATGGAGATGTACCACCGCTGCGACAAACCCCCGCCTCTCAACATCCTCAGCCCGTACAGGTCAGCTTGCCGACCATGCGTCAGCCGGGGGGTTGGGGGGGAGGGGATGGATCAGCGCTCTTAACACCCCTCAAGCCAAAGTACGGTCAGGGATCAGTGAGCCCGAGAGCCAGGCTGCTGGGGTGAGACAGGCCATGCAGAACGTGACACGAGAACAACCTCCATCTGTCAGCTTGTGTACCGCTTCGTTTTAAACAGGAAGTAGATTACCGATAAACTTCAGCGAGTCCCAGGGTATTTAAGATTCACGATTCCAGAAGTCTTTATTGCCCATTAAATAGTGCATAAAATGGAGGCTTGTCTTTGGCTCAAATCCATAACTAGCAAGCAAGTAATAAACCGCAAACAACCGCATATTACAAAAACGATTCCTAGCGACACTTCCAAATGACAGAGCAGCTGTTGTGCAGCTACTGCCAGGAGAGCACACTCTCCACAGCCTGATCTCATTTCCCTCTTAAGCTGGCCGAAAAGATCTTTTACAGCAGATCTTATGTGCAGGGGGTACTTTCCATATGGGAATAAAATATATTGTAATATATTAAGAAATGGTGTCCAGCCCGAAAATATATTTCTAATACAATGAAAATATATGAACGCAAATCAGAAATATATTGTAATATAGCATGGCAATAATGTAACGTATAACGTAAGGGCAATAATTTATATTTAAAATATATTGATTGAGCTAAAAATATACATTAAGTATTTTTAATTAATGTATATTTTTTGTATGGGTTTGAATCTCTTGAACCTTGTGGGAGCCAAAGATTAAGTAGACTTGGGTCATTAAGAATGTGGAGAGGTTTCCTTTTTGCAGCTTGGAATTGTAGTTGTACAGCCCCAGTCTTGTGAGTTCCTTCGGATGAAGTTAGGCTGTTGGCTATTAGGCTACTTTAGTAACCGTGCGGATAGTAATTGTTCATCTGTCAAATGTGACATGCTGTCTGCTGTATGTGTTGCCTCTCTCAGGCTGCGTGGTGATGCACACCCGGGGGGTGGGGGGTGTGCACAAGGGTGCTGTAACGGGGTGTGTTTTCCTCTAGGGACGACAAGAAGGACGGGCTCAAGTTCTACACAGACCCTTCCTACTTCTTCAACCTGTGGAAAGAGAAGATGCTCCAAGCCACAGAGGACAAAAGGAAGGAGAAGAGACGTCAGAAGGTGTGTGCCATATATGTGTGCGTGTTTGTGTGTGTCATAAATGTTTGTGTGTTTGTGTGTGTGTGTGCGCGCGTGTGTGTGTGCGCGCGTGTGTGTGTGCGCGAGTGTGTGTGTGCGCACGTGTGTGTGTGCGCGCGTGTGTGTGTGTGCGCGCGTGTGTGTGTGTGTGCGCGCGTGTGTGTGTGTAGGTGCGTTTGTGTTTGCACGTGCCATACATCTGTGTCTGTCCAAGGTGGGGGGGGGGGGTGCACCTGTGTGTACGCATATGTCATACATTTGCGTGTGTTTATGTGTCACAAATGCATGTGGATGAATATGTCCTACATTTATCTGTGGGCTTTATATCCTCACTTCAGCTACTGCTTCACACAACTGCTGTGTGTTTACTGGTATGAATAATACATACTGTAACATAATAAAGTCTGCATAAACAGAGCCCCTTTGTCTCTTCAGTGTGGTGGTTGTTTTTATGATTTATGTGACTAGATAGGAGTGCTTGACAGTGCATGAGTAGTGTTGGAGTTATCCAGCGGGACCTGCAAACCCCGAGTTCTTAAAGGATCTTGAAAGTGCCCTGTCTCGCAGCGAGCGGTGCAGTGCTGCTGCGGTCTCCCTAAGCTCTCTCTGCCTCGGTGCCAGATTTAAGGCTCTCTCTCACTACTCATGTCATTTCTGCCCATTCTCTACCAGCTGTAATGCCACATGTCCTCATTCTCTGTCACTCTCCCACCTGTCAGCTCTTTTGTCTCACATGTTTTCTTTCCTGCCTTCCTCCTCCAAATCTGTGGTTTCTTTCTCTCTTCTCTGTCTGTCTCCCTCCTGTTGTTCTCCCCTGGCTAAACGCCTGTCGTTTTTCCTTTCTCCTCTCGCTCACCTCGCCTGTCTCTCTCTCGCTCTATCCTCAGCTCTCTCCCCTCTCTCATCCTCTGCATCTGAGTCTCTCTCTATTCTTTGTCTCTTTCTTCTCCCACGCATCTCTCTTTCTCTCTCTCTCTCTTCTCTGGCTTGTTGCTAGTTACACTGTAAGTGCTCAAGCCTCCTGATACTTCGAAACACTCGATTTGCAGGGCAAGTTTTCCCTCCTTGCTTGCTTCCTGCACAGTTTACATGGTCATTTTCCACCGACTGTGTTCTCTGTGAGAGCACCGAGAGAGGACCTTTATGTCCATCCCAGCCAGGTTTTTCCCATGAGGCATAGTGAGCCTCCTGTTCTGTAGTAACACTGTAACTGCATCAGCAAGTGCCTTTTGAAAACCCAAAGCAGGCCCCAGTGCAGCCGCTGAGTGGCACCGAGGGCCTTTTCTGTGGGTGCGGCTGAATAGCGGCCCTGCACCCCCCCCCCACCCCGTGTGTTTGTGTGTGTTCACCGTTCTGGGCGGAGCTCCCGGTCTAACCCCGCAGGCGCTCCCCCCCCCCACTCTCTCCAGGCAGGCGGGCCGGCCCACTCAGACCAGGCTAGGCCCCAGTCCAGAGAGGCCTCACACAGAAGTCCCCTGTGCAGATCAGTAAGAGACCTACCTCTGCTACCTTTGTACTGTGTTTGTCCGCCAGCGCGGCCGCCCACCCGCAGAGCCGTAGAGGTGTGTCTTCTCTCTCGATCCCTCCTCGATTGGGTTCCTTTTTGCTGTAGCTCCTCCACCCCCCCACCCCCCACTCCCCGTGTGGTTTCTGACGTAGTGCAGTTCTGCCAGGCTCACTGCTGTGTGTGGTTTTAACCTACTGTTTTTAATGTAAGTGAATGATGGTCCGATCCCGGTTACTGAACGAAAGCCAGCCCTTTCCTTGGGGGGTTGGTGTGTGTGATGGGGGGGGTGTTGGAAAAAGCTCGCTCCTGGAGCGCGGTCCTGGCTCTCTCCTTCTCTGTGGGCCTCTTTTAGACGTGAGGTATTGAGGGCTACTGTCTCTCTTTCTTTCTGTCTGTCTCTCTTTCTCTCTCTCTCCCTCCCGCCTTCTCCCCCGTCAGGAGCAGAAGCAGGTGGAGGACCCGACCCGCGAGGTGAAGAAGGTCCGCAAGGCCCGGAACCGGCGCCAGGAGTGGAACATGATGGCCTACGACAAGGAGTTCCGCCCCGACACCCGCTTCACGCCCTCGCCCTACCATGGCATGTCCTCAGAGGGCTCCCTTTCACCCGACAACAGGTGAGTGTAGCCCCCCCACGGGGCTCCAACCTCAGGATAAACATTAGAGCGCTGCACTTCCAACATACTCCAATCAAAATGCTGCACTTCCAGCATACTCCAATCAGAAAGCTTCTCTACAAATGCTTTCCAATCAGAGTGCTTCACACGTTCCAGTCAAAATACTGTTCTTCCAGCACATTCCTTTCAGAGCAATGCACTCGCAAAGCATTCTATTCAGTGTGCCTATTCAGTGTGCCTCTCTGCTGCCCTCTGTGGGTGGAACGAGTGCTCTTCACTATATCTAAAAAGAGTGATCTCCACAGGCCAATAGTGGTAGTAGGCAGATGTTGATTTACAAAGACATGATCATAACAGCAACACAGCTGTTGACAGGCGTTAAGTAAACAACACATTCACTCTAAGTGAAATGTTGGACTTTATAGTGACTGCTTTTGGGTAGGCTTGTCAGAATTTTTTTCACAGTTTAGTCAGAAAAATTAACGTCTATTTTCAGCCCCAACATTACACAGCCAGGAAGCAATGAATCCCATCAATCAGAAAATATGAGTTTTTCTTTGTGAACTGAAAGATTTTTCCTGAAACATGTATTGGGAATGCTAACTTAATGATAAAAGAAAACTACAGACTACCAATCAGTCATTTTGCATTACAGGAGACCGTGTTCATTTTAAACACAGATGTATATATGCGTAAGTTGTATGGAATTAATAAACACTTGTTAATCTGCTGTTGTTCAAAAAGAAGTGCAAACACTTTACAGCCTACAGCACCGTATCCCAATGGATACACTAATTCACTTTCATTTTCAGCTAGAAAGAGTAAAAAGATTTTCAGATCATCAGTCCCTCAGCTGAATTATCACTCATGCATAACTTCTTTCTCAAATATAATTTCTATTCAGTAGAATTTTATTGCAGTTATATTCTTGTTCGTAATCATTGTAAATGACATTTAAGAAGTTCTTTTTAAGAAGTGTTATATGTATGCAGTTTTTTCCTCTTCAGACGGGCAGGCTTGTGGTGATGACTGCAGGGCACATGTACGGCTTCCTAGTTAAATGCCTATACTGAAAGACTGTCACTGCACGTGAATTAATATCTCAGCTTTGACCTTCTGTAAGTTGAGCTTGTCAAAGTTAGTTCAACACAAGACTAATTGCCTTGTCACAAAATACCAGTGGAATATTAGCATTAAGTTTTAAGCATACTGTCAATGGTCTCAAGCTATATTTCAGATTTTATCAATGGAAGTTTCTTCCATGGTTTGGAGGTTCAGGGTAAACATTAAATGGATGGTTATTGATACAAATCAACTCCTGGCTAGTCTACTCTACAGCAAATCTTTTAAATCAATTTCATCTGCACACCAGTTGGCAAACATATTTTTGAAATGAATATTTTGCACTCGCTTGAGCTATGTGAGGAGAACATTTCTTCAGAGAATGAGTATCTCAAAGAGAAAAGTAGCCATTTAAAAGCATGTTCACCTCTCGCTTCCTCTCTCCGTTTGCCCCCTCCCTCTCTCCTCCTCCTCCCTTCTTTTCTCCCTCCCCAGGTCGGTGGCGTCAGACGTGGGGGAGCACTCCTACCCCGCCAGCCCTAACCACCCCTCCCAGCAGGTCAGTGGGTCCAGCTCCTATTCGGCGGCCGAGGGCAAAGAGCTCCTGACCGCTCCCTCCCAGACCCAGTCCCTGGACCGCGTCTACCGCCCCCCCGTCTCCGCGGCGGGCAGACAGGCCAACTCCCTGGGCCGCGTGCAGCCCCCCCACGCCCCCCCGCCCGCCGACCCCGCCCTCAATGGCCCCCGCCCACAAGCCATCAAAGACTACAGGTCTGTGCCCTTCTTGCCCCTACCCCCTCTCCCCTCCCCCTCTACACCATCATAGCATTACCTCTCATTGAATACCCAGTTTTATGAATGTCGTGTTCGTGAAACATTGAATGTCAATACACAGAATCATGTCTTAGGTGTGTTTAGTGTAAGGTAGTATTTCCTTGCTGTGTGTGTTAATAAAGGTTATTTATAATGCATATGTGGCCAGAATAAATTTCAAAACTTTCTCTCAAACAGTAGTCATGAACCCAAATTTTTAATATCAGTGGTTTAAGTCTGGGATGGTACTGGTTACTATATTCAGTAGTAAATCTGGTTTCTTATTAAGTTATTTAACAATGATTATTGATTAATGATTAATGATTGAGTAATGAATAAATGAATTAACACTAATTAATAATTAACAAATGTGTTTCTGTTGCATCCATAATTTAGTTTTATAGAAAGTGGCTCATTTAGGTCAAAATGTCACAGCTCTGTTTTGAGGAAGAGGGAGAAAGAGGAAGAAGAGGGGGAGAGATCCGCAGAGAGGAGCAGTTGATTCACTGCGTGTTTCTGTCCCACAGCGGCCAACAGATGCCAGAGTACTTCATCCCGCCTGCGCCCCCCCCACCTCCTCCTCTCATCCCCTCCGCCCAGACAGCCTTCGACAGCCCCGCCGCCCCTCCCGCCCTGCCCCCCAGCTCGGTTGCCGCCATGTCCCGCCCCTACAGCCCCTCCCCTCCGCCCCCGGCACCCCCTGCCTCCTACGTCCCCTCCCCCTCCCATGCTCCCTCCGGCGGCCCGCCGGTGGCCCCGCCGCCGCCCCCGCCCGGCCCCCCGACCCACGCCCCCTCCCCGGCTCATGCCGCTGCCCCGGCCCCGGGCGAGGCGCCCCCCAGGAAGGGGCAGGTCCCCCTGATCCCCATGAGCGACGCCCGCAGCGACCTGCTTGCAGCCATCCGCAGAGGTAAGAAGCCGCACCGGTGGTCCTACCAAACATACCGATTCTACCAAATGCACCAAGCTCAAACCTAATCCTATATGGCAGGGATCATAGGCACATTGGGAGTATAGTAAAAATGTGCATAGTATACGTATGTAAAATATACATATTCATGGTTACAATATTATATACTAGCTAACATTTTGGTTATATAAAACCTTCAGCAGAGGGTCTGATGCAGTATTGTGGCAATAAAATAACACTGTGCAATAAAAGAACAGTGTGATTCATGCAGGAATCAGTGTGCCATGGTTATTTGTCTGTTCATCCTTGACCTTTTGTCCTTATGCACCTGCAGCAGTGCAAATGCTATTTTCAGTTGTAAAGTATTTACAAAAATGAGCAAATGCCAGTGATGCAATATAGAATGGTCCAGTACAGTCCCCCCTCTTATCACAGAAAAAGGTGGGGGGGGGTGGGGTGAGATTTTATGAAGGTTATTTAAGGGGCTAAGGTTTAAAGTGAAGGAAAAATGCATTACCTCACACGTAAGAAAGCTCCTGGACAGATGCTCTACTGTGACAGATAATAATAATAAGAATAAGAAGAATAATAAGAATAAGATATTCAGTTCCTGCGTTTCTTCCATCCTCTTTCTCTGATGTTTCATTGCTAGCAGTAGATTCCGGTGTTGTCATTCCTCTGCTAACTAGTAATGATCAGAGTCGAGACCACAGGGACTGTTCATAACAAGCCAGCGAATCAGAACACTTCTAGCTTCAGCAATGGCAGAGGTGAAATTTTCGATGCAACGTGCACGTGTAAAGGTGTGTAAAGGCTCTCTGGCTCCTGCGTGTTGGGCGCGGTGCAGCAGGTGATTGTGGGTAATTGTCCCTCCCTCTCAGGTATCCAGCTGCGCAAGGTGCAGGAGCAGCGCGAGCAGGAGGCCAAGAAGGAGCCCGTGGGCAACGATGTGGCTACTATACTGTCGCGCCGCATCGCTGTGGAGTACAGCGAGTCGGACGACGACTCCGAGCTGGACGAGAACGAGTGGTCAGACTGAGGGAGGGGGCGACGTGAAAGGGGGAGGGGTTTTGGGGGGGAGGAGGGAGGCACACACCTAAAATCGGCTGCTTTTTACAGTGTATTTTGACGGGGTGTAGCACTGTACATCTGATAGTGTAAACTGCAACATGATCCGGAGAATGAAGAGAGGGAAGAGACACACATGCATGCACACACACACTCTCACACATACACACATACTCGCACTCAAAACACAAACGCTCACATAAGTACACAGTCATACACATACTAAACCACACACTTACACATAAGCGCACACTCATACACATATACAGTCTGACACGCCCACTGAAACAAACACACACACACACAATTGCACACACTCACACACTTACTAACACACTCCTACACATATACAGTACATCAGAAAATCAGCAGAATATCTGGCCACCCTTTTTCAAAGAAATGTGTGTGTATGTGTGTGTATCTGCTGAATGGCGTGTTTCACTCTGAAACTCACCTGCTGCCAGGGCTTCCTCTGGAGCAGTTCAGCTATAAGCATCTGGCTCATGAGAACACCACGCCACTCTGCTCCTGAGCCCGATGATAGGTTGACGTCTGTTTGCCATCTGTCACCCCGCTCTCCTCCTCTCCTGCTCCCGATTTTCTGGTAACCTTTTGAAATATGTCCTCACATTCATTAGTGGCCATCTGCTTGCCCACACTGAGACGGGCGATTTTAGTCAACATTCCTATGCGTACTCTGGAGCGTGTGAATAGAGGAGGGCGGTATGAGGCAGCGTAGGATGGAGCTGCTGGAAAACTGAGTCAGGCTCTTCAGACCAAGGGCTGTCTTCCTGCAGATGCCCACATACACACCTTCCCACACACACACACACACACACACACACACACACACACACACACACACACACACACACACACACACCCTGTCTCCAACCCACAAACACACACACACACACACGCACACGCACACGTACACACCCTGTCTCCAACACACAGACACATACACACGCAAGCACAAATCTCAGCATTCTCTGGCCCTCCTTTCAGAGTTCACCACTGATAGTTGCACTTTGCTTAACTGTCCCAGTGGGGTAGTAGTACCTTCTTGGGCACTGGATTTCCAGGGTAGGCCTCGAGGCTGTATACCTGCACGGTGTACAGCTTTAGAACAGAATGAATACATTTCACAGCTGTCTGAACGAACCCAAGAAAATACCCACTCCACAGGAGTGGCAAGGCGGTTGCCTGTAATTTTACATTACGCCAAACGTGCTAGCAAGCCCGAGTGTGGGGTTTCCCCAGGCGATGGAAAGACAGTACAGAAGGATGTGTCGTACTCAGTGCGTACTGTAGCACCCCCCTCCGTCTCACGGTTCTTACAGATGACGTCTGTACAACCTAAAACAGCCAGAGAGCATCTCTACAGCCTGCACTTGCCTTTGTGCTCTGACCACGCCCCTCGCTTTTGAGTCAAACTCAACTTCACTTGTAGCAGCACCTCTGAGAGTCTCCAGATCTGAGCCAAGCCAAAAACAGTGTGCAGTGAAAAATCTTTGTGGAAAAAAATATTTGTGAAAAATATTTGACTTTTTTCCCAGAACAGTAATAAACTTCTTTTGAGAAGACGTTTAAGAGGATAAGAAAATATATCTATATCTATATATACATGAGTATAGAAGTTTGCATATAAAGTATCAAATAATATGAGGAGTATGTGTACTCTTTAGGACAAATCAGTGAGAAGTTGCTGTATTTGCTTTTATTGTTAAACGCGAAGCGAACGTCCCCCCCACCTCCCCCCACACACACAGTATTGTGAAATCAAAGATGCAGTATCCCTCTTGCGTCACTTTGGTTTGTTTTTTTTAAACCATCTCGAATGGGCATCGGAACAAGTCGCAGACATTAAAAAAAAAAAAAAACACGTAACGGTGCAAGCTTATTCACTTTCGCGTTCCTGCGTTTTTTCCCCCCGGTGTAGCTGATGTTTCCGTTTGCCATCACACGCAGTTGCCTCTGCTAATACGACTAACGGTTTACATTTGTAAAATGTATACATCCATGCGCTTACATTGAGCCAACAGCCAATACTCTGCTGATGTGCGCACCTTCCGTTTTCTCGGCTCTCGCTAAAAGCGATTTTCTCGTTTGTTTTTTTTTTCTTTTAAGGGCTCGGGGCATTTTTGGGGATAGGGAAGCGCCAATGCTCTGTCGCGTTGTTCTTTCGTTGTCACGGTTACCATGTGCCACAGGGATAGCTGAGAAAAGGGACACTGCAACTTTCGACCATACTGAGTTTCCATTTTAACTACCGAGATGTATGTTCTGCCTGCAGTTTCTAAGTACCTCTCATGTGTTATAAATGAACTGTTGCATAGAGTTTTGGTAAGACTGCTTGTAATGTAAATTTGGGTATCTAGATAAAACATCTCTGTATCACATGAGCAATATGTAGGCAAATATGCATGTATGAATAGCTAATAAAATGGAACCAAAAAAAGTGTAATATTGACCTTGTTCTGTATTTTTTTTCCTTTACAGAAAGGTACCTAAGCATATCTGATATTATATTATGTTACATTACTTTACATTACATTACATTATTAGCCATTAAAAACATTTATGTACTTACAGCTGAATTGTGTTTCTGTTCAGACAAAATAGGGAGCCTAACAGTACACCAGAACAAGCCCTGGATAACAAGTTTAATTGTGTGTTATTCTGCTGCATCTACAGTACCAGATGGAATCTCTGGCCAGTACAAGTCAGTAGCTGCGTGGTCGGGTCTGTGTGTTTATTCCAAGCAGGAAACCCCATTAAAACGAGCCTCCTCATGTCTGGAGTGGGTCTATGAAAGACGTGCACCTGCTCCAGACGGGAAGCACTCTCTCCTGCCTCTAATGCTTAGTGTTCCAGTCAGGTGTCTGCGACAGCACCGCAGTCACGACCGATAGGGGGAACCGCAGTCACGACCGATAGGGGGAGAAGCGTGACGTCAACGCAGCTCTCTACGCAACGCGCATTGCCCCCCCCCCCCTCTGTGGGCCTATTTTTGGAAGTGGAGCGGAGCAGAGTGGTTAGTCCCCCATTTAAGACGGTTGAAGATGAAACCGGCTCGGGGGGGGGGATAGAGCTCTCCTTTGGCCCTGATGACGGAAGATTTGGGGGAAAGAAATGCAGTCTGCAGTGAGTCACCACTCGGAAGATCTAGAGAGGCTGAAGTCTCAAAGGACAAGTTTAAAGTCACACATTCAAAACCCTCCCTAAATGCCCTGTCTTAACATAATACAGAAGGGAGAGGTCCAGACAGCTGGAGCCACAAGGTTGGGAGTTTTACCTCTTGAGAGAGGCCTGTGTTCAATATGCTGAGCTTCTCTCTCCTCAGCTCGTCTTTAACTGGCATTCCTATCTAAAAGAGAGCATAGGCTCTTAAAGTTCTACGTCCTTGTAAGTGTTGGTTCTCTTCTTAGCGTCCGTGGGTTTGGTTCTACTGGGCTTCACTTACACAATGACTCATCGTTTGTTTACAGAACACAGATATAGGCCCAAACTCTGAGGATTTTCAAGGATTCAAATGGGAGCTGCTGTTCTGTAATCTCTTAAGTTGTCTTTGTGTCACTTCTCTGTTTGTTGTGTATGTTTCTTGAATAGCCCTTTGTGGCTCATTTAAACATTTTCAGACACATCAGAACAGGTGCTTACATGTCGGTCAGTTGTTCGGTCTGTCTTGGTTTGTTAATATATGTCCATTGGTCTGTCTTCCTGTCTGTCTGTCTTTTTAGGGTATCTATCTCTGTTCTGGCACACACAATAGTTTCATAGTGTTTTGTGGTATCTTTCATAGTGCTTGTCTCTGGTGGTAGCATCATCACGTTCTGTTTGCTTTATCATAGATGGGCGAGAGGGCTGTTACTTTGCGCCTGGGAGTGAGTGTGGGCGTGTGTCGCTGATGTCATCGTCATGCAGACAAGGAGAGTGGAGGAGAAGCGCATTCACATCTCCCAAGCCAAGCTGCCCTTTGCATTATGCTCCTGTGGTCAGCAGATGGCGCCCTTCCCCACTGTAGGAAATCAGAAAGGTGACCTGAGAGATGCAGCCTGTGATGCACAGGGCTGTCCTCCCCTCTCTGCACAGGTTACATGGTGAAACTGCTTCCCTCCGCAAGTCATGGCGGTTACATTATTTCCTTTTTGAAAAGGTGGTTGATGGTTGAGCCGTCTGCACAAGTGCCTGCCTCAGCACATCGGCTATTCATAACTGGAATATTTGGCATTTAAGACCCTGATGATTGACAGCTCGACTGCACTGTGAATGGGGCAGAAATAAGAAAGGAGAGGAGCAGAGGAATACTGATAATCTCAGCAGGTCGGCAACGTTTGGTTCGCGTGCGGATCCGGTGTCCCCCACAAGAGAAGCACGCCTCACACTCTGATGGCTACCCCAGTTCTGCTCTCAGTCCGGGGAACTTTGACAAATCGCCTTTCACAGTTTTGCACCGCTGCTGCCTAACTTCCTCTGAGCAACCGACTCTGAAATCAATCCCAACAGAAGACGCGTTTAACAGCTTAGAGAGCAGAGCCGGGCAGCCAAGCAGGCCAGACGCAGTCGCTCTCTGCAAGGCATTATGTAAGAGGTGTGACGTCATTTGCTTTGTGGCATTAGGCATGCGGCTTAGCCTGCCGCTGCAGAAACGACAAGCGCAGGTGGGATGACACGCTGGAGGAGTTTCGGCTGTTTCGCAGGCGCAAGAAGTGACCAGAGCCGTCAACGTTTTACACGAGCAACATGCTCCAGTGCCTGATGGGTTTCCATGAGACACTTAAAGAAAACGGAGCTTCCATGCCCCCCCACCTTGCTCAACCTGTAAAGTTAAAGTATGGCCTCGGGCTGGCTGGGAACATTTCACCCAACCTCCATGCCCCTTCTCATACTTTGCAGGAGCCAGTCCGATTCACAGCCCCTCCTCACAGACCCCCCACTTTCCCCCGGACTTAGCGGCTTACTGGCGGGAGTGTTATGCAAGTTGTGAGGGTTGAATAATTCATCCTCTCCTCTTTCATAGTTTACTCCTGAATTTTACCTCCACTGAAGAATAAATATATACAGGCCCATAAAAGCTCACCAGGACAGGCATTCATCTAAATTTACTCTGTAAAAAAAGAAGCAGGTCGATATGTTTGTTTTTTTTTTTCTGGTTTCGTTTTATTCTTGAAATTATTTTTCCTTGTTTTTTTCTCTTTTATATTTACAGTAATAAAAATAAATCATTTTCAGCAAGGAGTACATTCGACATTTACAGTGCAACAGTGTGGCATTACCCTCTTTTGTAAAGTGCATTGTACTTGCCATCATAACAAAAACAAATGACAGGATATGTCTGTTTGCGCCATTTTATCAGAAAACTCTGCTATTGATCCATGTCCATGATCATGAATAAAAAGAAAAGGATTCTTTATGAATGTTGTTCCTTGACGTTTGAAATCAAGCTTCAAGGTATGATTAAGAGACATTTTCTCTTAAGTGATGAGACATTTAAATACATACATTTAAAACAGTGTTAAGACTTCAATGGCTCTTAGCTCACTAGTAGAAGTAGGGAGTTTCATTCAATGTAATAATTTAAGTCATGTTGGACAGAGCTGTTTGATAACAAGCAAGGAGATTCAGTACTGGGACAGTTTCAGTCTTTGTTTTGCCATGGGGAAGAGTGGTAGTCTACTACTTAACGGTGTAGAAGGGAATTCAAGTCATTTTGGCGAGTGTAAAATTTTAGCCTTGAACCCATAAAGTTATTTTTAGAACAGACCGATTTATCCTTGGTAGAGTTCCAGAACAATGAAGACTTGTCTTTGAAATGACCTCTCTGTTTTTCCCCTCTCTCTCTCTCCATGTCTGAACAAGAGCTCTGCTCTGAATGAAGCAATTCGGTTGTCTTGAGGGTGAAGAATTGATTGCTAACCTCCCCCCAGACCCTGCTCACCAATTCCACTGAATACAGTCTTCCAAAACGAAAGCAGTTAATGACCTAATAACTGCATACTGAGCAGCTGAGCTGTGCCACGCCCTTTCCGCTTGGTGGTTGTATTCTCTCAGGTGCATGTACTGTAGGTGAGTTGTGTGTTCCTGTTCGGTTGCGTTCCCTTGTCTCCACCCCGCACAGTGGATAGGCCATAGATGGACTGCCTCTCTCCATCGTCCATCTGTCCGCTCACTGGCCTTGCCAGGACTCCCCTGTGCAAAGCAGGAGGAATGGAGAAAGGCAGCCCCAGTACCCAGACACTGCGTAGGATGTCCCCCTGACCCCCCCCTCACTTGTCTTCCCCAGGCAAGTACACTTGCACAGCGCACGTGGACTGAATCTTCCCCCATACAGCACACACTTTCTTTGAACATGGTAACAGTTTACATTTGCTCTAGTTCTTATTCCTCATTTTTATCGTAATATTAAACAGTGTCATGATGAAACCTAATGTACAACATTAACCACATCGTTCAATAAATAGATAAATAAGACTCTTGTGACAATAAAATGTGGCACCTGTAGCATTTCCAATGCACACTTTAGGAAGGGGAGACTTTGACCATCAGTACGATTTGGAGGATACAGTTTGTACACACACACATGCACACACACACACACACACGCATGCATGTGCACGCACACACTCACAACAGAGGTTACTGAATTCATGAATGTCTTCATAATGTGTATAAAAATATGTTTCAGTACAACTTTGCATAAGAAAAATAACAATAGTCCCCCTGAACCAACAATATGTTTGGCACCCCGTGAGATAAGTTATAAGTACAATACACGACATATTGGCAATAAAACATTGATATCTGTCATATACTTGTTGCAGAAGGACACCAAGGAGATTCAGGTGACACAGTTTTTTTTTTTTTAGAAATCGCAGGATACAGTAAATATGGGGACTCAAGTATGTCCGATACACGTATACTCATACACGTACACACAGAAGACTGATGATCGCTATTTGGGTACAATTTAAGTGTTTCAGAAGGTTAAGAACGGCCCCAAACATAGCCTCCATCAGTGGTGACAGCTGCTTTGCACATCATCACAAAGCTGTGCAACGTTTTCACCACTTCTGCTAAAGGCCATTGAATTTCGGTCACCTACAGTGTATTTGATCTGGATTCCTAGCAACTGCTCGTTGCTGAATCATTCCACCCATGGTTGTTTTTCCTGTGTGCTTTTAAGAGAGGATGATGCCATCACTTGAAAGTCAATGGGCAATGTTTTCATGAAAGCAGCTCAAGCCAGATTCTGGACCTACGGAGATACTCCACCAACTGTAACCATAGGACCAGAATTGTTTTGTGTCGACAGGCATACCACAGGCAAACTAGAGGCTGGCAGTGCGCGCTTAGGTTTCCAAGCCAAAATGGATTTTAGACATGGAAGAAATTACTTTAAGCAGTGGGGCCATCAAAGCATATTGCCTGTTATAGCCAATGTGACATGTTTGTGTTACATTATGACCCACACTTGCAAGATTTTAAGGTGTTATCAATGTCGGTGCAGACATGAAGGTAATGCAATAGACAGTGCAAGAGAAATTCAAGTACATCAGTATATATTTGAAGTATGTAACATGTGGCATGGCCACTGAACTAATTCTGCTTCACGTGTAGAAGGCATGTTCCATTATGAACCCCCTTGCAAAGTCTGAAGGTCATATTAGTACGAGATGTAAAGAATTGGGTTCCAGGCAGGTAAACTTCCCATACACAGTATGGCCGCAAAGCATGTGATCCAACTAGCTGCTATTCACCTGAATAAGGTTTATTACTAGCAGCCCTTGCGGGTTTTGCAGGTCACAAACCAGGACACATGGTTTTCCTCTCTACAAATGTTTTTCATAACTTACATGGCTAGCAACCCATGTGAGCAAGCAATCTTGTTATGTGAGAGACAGACACTGCCATGCACAAGATGGCTGTCAAACTCTGACACATATGGTAGCAAAATATGTTATGCTCCTATATTGGCCATATTGTGTTCAACCTTTCAAGATGGAAAATACTTTACTCACATGTACATACTACAACCAGTAAGTGCAGCAAATTTGATCTGGCATTCCTGTGAAACATGCTGCCATCAATATTAGGTTTAGCCTTTGAGCACTGTCTTCCACCTTCATATCAAGTGTCCTTCAAATCAGTTTTCCTTTTTTTGACATATTTTTGGCTCCCACAGTAAAGCACAGAATGAAAGAAAAAAAACTTGCACACACAATAGGCATCTGCTAAATATGGCTTGGAAGCCCAATACGCACTGAGTTTCAGACTATCTCAACAGATTTAGACTGGAGGAAGGAGAGATCAGTATGGGTACGCCAACATGCACTGGCCCACCAGTTTCCACAAAGCCACTTTAAGCCACCAGTAGTCCATCTGAACTTGTGCCTGTAAACCAGGGATGAGTAAACATGCTTGAGATGGTAGCAATTTGCCTATGAATGCAAAACAATCAAAGAGGTAAACAATCACAGCCTCAACTGCGCCTCAAAAAGGCTCGGACTAACACTGACACTTAAAGGTCGCTGACTACACTCTAGGCATGTGGGGGTCGAGTGTTAAAACATTCTTACACACATTTGGCTATTTCATACACAGGGGTGTTACCACAGTGTAATGTCAGCTGTGGGAATACCCATAATTCCATCAGCAAGTGAGAGAAAGCACGGGCTGCCCCGGATTTACCTGGTTAATTTTGTGCCTAGCATACCAGACCAATCACACACACACACACACACACACACAATAACACATTATACATTATTGCATGTGAGGGTTTACCAAGGCCAAAAGGATATTTAGAGAGACTGCATGTCGAAGGAAGGGGGGTCATTGGCAACAACTGGAATTGCAATGAATATTTGCTTCCCCCTTCTAGGGAAAGGTGTAGAAAATTCTATTCTGATTTTTTTTTTTTTTTTTTTTTGTAATTATTTTTAAAATATTACATTAGCTCATGTGCGCCATTTTTCAGAATCAAGTTCTTTTGTTGTTTTTTTTTTTGGTAACAGCATAAAATAATTAACATTGTACACTATATAGACGACTTCGTATAAAAAAGTAATGTTTCACCCAAGCGAGCTATAAATAACAGGGAACGTTCAAATCATTGTCTACGTCATCAGCCGTTAAACGATCAACCACGGTAACCACCTCTAGATATCGTGAAGACTGAGAGGAACGTCACGCATATTACGATGACTTTGCATTCTACTGTACAATAGATACATTTGCAGAAATTCGTACATAAGCTTCTCATTTCAGACACGTTGGGCTGTAGCCGTGTCTGCTACAGCATACATTATCACGCTCTCTGTTCTTGAGACATAGCGACTTTGCACATTGCAATATGCTTGCATTTATATCACCATTTGTGTCCACGAGCTCACAGAAGCGGACCTGACTCAGACGGAATTGTAATCTTCGTCGGATTTAACCGCGGGTCGAATATAATGCGTCTCAATTGGCAGTCACTTTTGCACCGTCGAATGAATTCTCATTAACCTCGGCGTCTAAGCCGCAGCGACGCCGGAAGGCTCGTTTTCAAACATGGGCGAAAGTATAATGCGATACGATCAGAAGGAAAATGGAACGAATGAAAGCAAAGGGAAGATACACAGCAGACATACTCGTTCAGTCAATCGATATGCTTTTATACGTTACAAACCCCATAAAATATTAAACAACATTGGATGAACATCAATTTACTAATTAAGTGGCTGGTTATCACATTGTCTGCGGTTGGAAGTCATTGTAAACAAATAAAAAATTCCCACCAGACTGGATTAAAGGCTGTTCAACGCATGAAAATATTCTCCCTTTCCGGCCATCTACTCCAGTTTGGGAGTATGCAGATTAAACTTTGAAATTCACTTGTTAGAATATAAGGCTTTGCTACAAGAAGTTTAGGTAAAAATGTTTGGCATCGGTCGCGTCTCCGTTCCATCCTATATTGCAGTTCAGTCGTCGCGAATAGACTCTTATTGGTTGTTCAAGGGCAGATATTAAACCGATAATTTCAGCCGTGTATCACTAATGTGCAAGTGGCGCTTTCGTGACCCCGTCTTACATTTGTATGCAACGTAGCCGCCGCACGTAGAACGAAGCTTCTCGGAGGAATAAGGTGATGCCGCCTTGGACGCGTTCACCTGGAAAATAAATTTGGCTGTCAACACAGTTTGTCATTCTCCACCAGAGGAGCGCGTTAAGGCGCGAAAATGCTCTGCTTTTCTGTTTTCCTCTGGCGTGTGTAAATTTGTTCGGAGTTAAATACACTCAAGCCCGACGGGCCCAAATGCGTTAGGTCGCTTTCTGCTATCCATGGTACTGAAATGACTCGTAGTTCGGTTGCTGCAAAACCCTGTACTCCGACAGCTCTACCTACATCACTGATGCCGTGTTTACACAGCTTTATCAAAGACTGGGGACCGTAAACGACTTTTCAGCCTTTTTAAATGAATTCATTTCTGTGTTCTAGCATTAATTGGCCGATCCGGTCCCTTTCCTTTGCCATATATATATATATATATATATATATATATATATATATATATATATATATATATATATATATATGTATATATATATATATTTTTTTTTTAAATGCTTGATTTAAGTGCTTAAATGCGTTTTCGCACGCATATATTGTTAAAATAGGCAGTCATTTGGAGCTTTGCTGACATTTTCGCCAGATATACACTGCTGTCAAATGAATACTTAGGCATTACAAAGCGGATTTTTTCAATATCTCGGCGACTGAATAACTAAAACACACAGAAACAAAATGACACCGTTGCCAAGTTAAACAGATACAGAATACCGCTTTCTTGTAACGCCAAACCCTCTGCAGCAGAAGTGCCTTGATCTTATTTTCTAAATTGTTTATCGCTTTGTTTGTGTTTCTGTTGGGACATTAAATACGTTGAGCAATACAAAATCTTGCAGATCTGCGAATTTGGTCTCCTTTTGGCCTAGATATTTAGTTGAAAGTGTTGTCATATTCTAACGTGTTTATGTCTGTGAAGAGTCTGCAACACACCGTTGCACCGTCGTCATGCCATTCCTACAGACATGTCGCTTCCGGTGTCTTCCAGCCAGATTCCTTTGCTCCGCCGAAGTCACAGAGACAGGAACTACCATTGCCAGCCAGTTCCGTGTGCAGGAGCCTCTCCTCCGCAGAAATGTTTTGCAGCGACTAACGAAGCCCGACGAACACCGGTTTTCCTTAGGGGCCTAAGTGCATGATTAAAATGCGATCTCTAATAAGCCACACTTTTCTCGTTTGTGCAGAAAACAGGGGATACGAACGTGCACGAAATGCACATCACTCTCTTTGTGATTGGATCCTCGACACCTCATTACCAGCAAAAGGGAAAAGGAGGTCATGCAATTTTTTTTTCTTTTTTCCCTTCACGATTGTTATTATGCATATGTACGCCCACGTGGTACCGTGGGTATGCTCTGCCAAACATGTATGAAACTGAGAGAAAAAATAAAAATGTAAGAGAGCACTATAATTAGACCTATATAACTCGGGGCTATACGTCACTTGACGTCCTTGGTCGTAAGGAGAAGTTGGAAGGGACGCATCCACAGCACGCCAGCCACAGAGATTTCTGGATGTCGGGGTTTCTGAAGGCGTAGATGATGGGGTTGATGACTGAGCTGCACGTGGCCGGCAGGACTGTGGCATATGTGTAGATTATAGGGTAGGTGGAGTCCGCCACGATAGAGTACATTGCGAAGGGCATCCAGCAAAGGGCGAAGGTGCAGAGGATGACGGAGAGCGTGGACACGCCTTTGGTGGTGGAGATGGCCATGAAGTGATGCTGCACCGCGATCTGTTGCGCGTGTCGGAAGGCGATCTTGCAAATCTGCAGGTAGAGCTGCATCATGAGCGCAAAGATGAGCAGGAAAGTCACCGCTAGGGCGACCGCGTTGTTTTTGGTCACCGGGCGACAGATGCTGCAGGTGGACTCGTCTCGCAGGCAGTTCCAGCCCATCAGCGGCAGCAAACCCAGTGCGATGCTCACGAGCCAGATGAGTATCACCATGACGTAGGTGAAAGTCACTGTTCGCTCCGTGTGGTAGGTCAGCGCATTGTACAGGGAGAGGTACCTGTCCACGGTGATCGCCAGGATGTTGAGCACGGAGGCGGAGAAGGCGGCGATGAGCAGTCCCACCGAGATTAGCGTCACGAACTCAGTGTTCAGCATGTAGGTGAAGATGAAATTCAGTATGAGGCCGAGTCCCGCCAGCAGGTCAGCAAGGGCAAGGCTCCCTATGAGCACGAACATGGGCGCGCGCAGGGTGGGCGTGTAAAAAAGGATTGCAATCACGATTGCGTTTTCGCAGGCGATGAGGGTCCCGGTCACGCACAGTGCAATGTCCCAGGGGCTGACAACGACCGGCCGCATGTCGGAGGTCCGGACGGGTGAGGAGTTTCTCACGTCTTGGAAATTCCAGGTTCCCGAGTTAAAAGAAGAGGTGTTTTGGAGTTGGTTGCTCATTGCTGCAGCAAGAGAGTGAATCATAGCTGTGAGGGGGGGGTGGGAGGGAGGGGGCGCGGGTGTAAGGAGAGAGAGGGGGAGAGAGTGTGTTTGAGTGATACACATAGAAGAGGGACAGAAAGAGTCAGCTTTGATATTCAAATGGAAATATAAGGCTTTGATAATAAAATGAAGTATACATCACTCTTTTAATGAATATACTAAATAGCCCCACCCAATATAAGGACAATTACCGTAAATATTTCATTTTTAGTATTTGTTAGTGTCAGTAAATTACTTTCACTTGATGCTTGGTGCCAAATACAATAAACCCTGTGATACATTATCTGAAAGACTTTCCCATTTCGATCGACAGCAAAACAAACATTGACACATTTATTTTAAAACACCGCATTTAACAACGACCACGTTTACATCCATCTACAAGCAGTGAGCTAAAACAACACGCTGATAAATTAAATAAAATCTCAGGAAAAAAAAAATCTACTGCTTCAAAACCCACCCCTTTGCATTAGAAATATGCAATGAAGACAATAACAAGATTAGATGTAAATATTGTTCAATTGAACAGTAACTGGTTGTCCAATAATGTATTTCAACATACATATGTCAAATAAATGGAGTAAATGTCCGTACTTTCGCGGTGAAATCTCTGCTCTTTGAATTCGCAATCATGCTCTTACGCGCTTGACGCCAAGCACAGACAGAAATCGGAAGAGCTAATTTTAAACTCCGCGTGCCTGCGTTTCATTCACAAATTTCTCCCCTGTACCCATATATTTACGCTTCGTCCGCGCCTACAAAGGACTCAGAGAGGTCATATAATAAACCCAAACGATAAGATTCTAGTGCAGACTCGATACAATATTTCTCGTTACAGTGGTTATAATAATTAGCAAACTGTTTACATATGAAGAAACATTCATACATAAAAACCCTTATCACCAACGAGAGCATCGGTGCGTATCACCTCCAAACAATACCCTAGTTCCATCAAGCTGTGATGCTTTTTTTTCCGAATCCAAGCGCAGTCCGTGACAGGCACACAAGAAAAAGAGATCGAGATGGAGACCGAGAGGGGAGACACCTATAGAGAAAGAGATAATTACCAGTTCTGTGTCGTCCTCTTTTACCTCGCGTCGTTGGATGAAATCTTTATTTTTCACTCGTAGAGTCCTTGGGAAAAGGCACCTTATTCCTTGGTTAACATTGCTAATAACGCTGGCAGTTCGCTGGCACTGACTCTCGGTTAATATTCTACCCCCATTGGACGTGCCGATGATTCTCACTTCTGACGTCAAAAGTCTTCACTACAGTCATGAACGGGTCTGTGAATCAGAGGTGTTATGGTCAAAATATCAATCACAGGAGTGATGTAAAATCGCAGAGATTTTTGATCATTAAAGAGCCTCGGTGTGGTGATAATTGAGTTTCCTTCAAAACGTCCACTTGTAAACATTCGTTTCGCCCCAAGGTCGATGCAAGCAGCTCGTATGCGCAGACAGACTGGATGCGCTGTTACCCACAGCTGAGTACCGTTATCATCATGTACGGCCACGCCAAAGTGATCTGTAACAATACCGGCGACAGTTTTCGTGTCCCCTTTTTCATACACTATGTCATTCAAAATCTCCACGAAGAAAATGACACGGTCGATTTTCAACCGTTTAGCTTTTTTAAACGGAGGAACCCCCATGTTTGACTTCTGTGTTGTTTTGCGTTGACTGTGGGTCCAAATTCATCGATTTATTACGCAATTTCTGAAAGGCTTGTATAGCCTATGTGCGGCGTGAATGTAGAATTGCAACAACGCTTTGTGTTGGATATAGGTACATGTAAGATTTTTTTTGTATTGTCACCATTTATGTTTTAACGGTTGCTTCTATCAAATATACATAATTTAGTGTCTTCGATGACCAATAGTCGATGAAAAGTGAGCAATCGCGCCGGTAGACTAATACTAATCTCATCGTCGTCTGTGACGAGTTTCTATAAACCTGACGTGGGACACAAGAGCCTAATTTGCAACGACAGCTTAGTTCTTGTAACCTTTAAAAACGCCATACGGTTGATGATTATTTGGATTGTCACCGTTTAACTGTTTTTAGATTAAATAGGAACGTATATTGTAAACGCGACCGTGGACGTTTCGGTTTTTTTGGAGATGGTGAAGAATGGGACCATCACGTGGTATGTTACCATCAATATCAGCTCTGTATGTGGGAGGAATACCAAGTAACTGTTTACTACGTCCCGCTGCAGTTTCATTCATAATCTTACACAACCAAAATCGGGGAAGCTATTATTTGGATACTTGGGTTCTCAACTGCCGTTTCTTTAAATGGAGATGGGTTGTCCCGTGACAGTACAAGCCTACAGGCAAACTACTGTAATAATCACTCTTAAGGATATTAACGTATCATTTCAAAAAATCTGTCGTTCCTTGTTTCGTTAACCGTAATGGTTATTTGTTTTCTTAGAAATATGCCTAAACTCTACCTACCTCAATGGTATGGCCTACAAATTACAGTGAAATATAAATTTGTGAACGACAGCGCATATAAGTGTTGTCTATTTGCAATGCAAACTCAAGACATATCCGGGCGATATCAAAATGATTCCCAGCTAATTAAATCTGGCAAAAAAGTAATTCGGGTTTGTCGAGATTTGTCAATACGTGTGCAAGGAGGTTGACCCTATTCTTCTGCTGATCACATCCTCATTTTCCGCTGAAGATACTCCCTCTCTCTCTTCCCCCACCTACGCTAAGGTAGGGAGCACGATTCTCCTTCGTGCAGTTGATATGTGACCCCATTCTGCAGCTCCTATTGCGCCGTAAGTGACTATCAAGCTCACAGCTCTCTCGAGATGTGGAGAGTGGGGGAGTTGTTCTGAGTGGGGGAAATCTTTGTATGTCAAGGAACATGAGCTACGAGCCCTTCATCTTCACTCTTAGGTGGCTGTTCCCCTTTCACAACGAGTAATGCTGGGTCAGTGACGCCACAACACGCCCTGCTTTGCCACAATCCGAATCTTACACTTGAGAAAGCATTTCCCACGTTAATGTACACCGCGAGGTTTCTCCTATGCGTATTAACAGTGTATGCAGCAAAAAAGCCAACAGCAGCATGTCTTATTTGTCGCCATGGAGGAGGAAGAGTGACATACCTTTTGACTATCTTACGTTGCTACTACACATGCTTTTATATTTTGTATGGAAAAGCCAACGTCTACCTGTTCAGTAAGGCAAGTGCTCTTCCTACAACTGGGCTCCTCAGCTTGTTTTTTTCAGCAAGGCATCGTGGGTAAAGGCATCTTTTTGTCCTACCTAATATGCAAGCCTTCCTCATACTGTCAGGGTGTCCATACATGCTCTAATAACAACACAGGCATCTTCTTAATACTAAGGATACTATTGTACTCCACACTAGAGCCGTACCAGGTGTGAATCCAGGTTCCCTGACAGGGGGAGATATCACCTCATGCTTATTCTGACTGATGGACTAAGATGCATTTCTTTTTGGGATACCAGTCACTAACGTGTTTAGATCATGAAGTGCCCGTTGTCTGTCGTCCAGTGTCCATACATTTGCAACTCAGTCTCAGATAGCATGTTTGTTCTAATGCACCATGAATGTTATCATTTCAGTCATTGTACAGGATTGTTCTGGGGGCAAATATCTCCAGACTTTTTTTTTTTTTTGGGGGGGGGGGATGTTTTCGATAAAGGGGTTTTCCAATTTTTGCTGACTTTTCCAAAAAAAAGCATAATAAAAGGAGATAAGGTAATGATGTCAAAGCCAATTTCCCCCCAAAGCCACCCTCACAGTTTTGAATAAATGGTTTTACTTCAGCATGGTGCTACTGTATACATATAAATTGTGTCAAATTCCTCAAATATATTTTAAAAAATATACATGGATCAGTGCTAAATGCTAGTAACCTACTGAGCCCTTTGCTCTAATTTTCTAGTTCCTTCTGACATCTCTTGGCTGCATGTCATTGATTGTATTGATGAATATATAAATAAATAACAGCTCTCCTTCAGCGAGACATATTGTTGCCAAATTCACTTCCGCTCTGTGATTTCTGCTGACCCAGTCCAAATGAGGAAAGTCACGAGTCAGCATTTTGGCTGTGTGTGTGTGCGTGCGCACGCGTGTGTGTGTGTTGAGTGTGTGTGTGCGTGTGTTTATGCATGCATGTTTGCGGGTACAGGTATGTGCATATACATGTATGTGCATGCTTGTGTTCACTTGTGCATGTGTATGTGTGTATATACTGTATGTATGTATGGCTTTATACGTGTGTGTCTGGATATGCATGAATGTGTGTATGTATGTGTGTATATTATGTGTGTGTGAGATTGGGTGCTCTGTTTTTTTCTTTTGTAGACACTACATTAGCGTCTTTGAAGCACCTGTCTGCCTTGCTTTCCTCTCTCTGTTCAGAAGTCACTTTCCTTCAGAGAGGCAGAAGAGTGCCACTTGTATGCTTATGTGGGCTTAGCTCCAGGGCTGCTAGTGCTGAAGTCAAACACAGAGAGAGAGTCTCACAAGCTGGTGAGACTGTCAATCTAATGCCGGACACTTTTTTAAGGAAAACATGAAATGCATTTGTAAAACTACAGAAATCCCTCAGCAAATTGGTCAGTCCTGCAGTTATCTGCTGTTCTGCCATTGGATCATGTGACTGGTACCCTATTTATCATGTACCACAAGATCATGTATTTATTGGTCTATCCTAATTTATAGATCCCTGTTGGGTAAAGACTGCCCCTTCATTTGTGAGGATAGGTGCATGTGTCCATTCAGCTTTACGATTTGAGGACATGTGAGCTCATTCCACCGGTCATTCCAAATGTCCATGCAGTCTTTGATCGTGACTCCTTTGGGATGGGATATGCAACAGACAGAGACTCAAATGATGTAATTTTATATCAGTTCCTGTTTTGCACAAAGTTAACCCTCTGCCGACCAATTGATCTGCACTGTGTACCTGTATTCCTGCTCTCATTCTGTTTGCCGTTTTGCCAGCTTCATGGCTAGGTTGTTATCAAAAATGAGGGCTGGCTATCAGTGAACTTACTGGGTTAAAACCATGTCAAAAAAAAAAAGGTAAATAGCATACGTTGGTCAGGACAGATTTACTGAACTGTGCTAGAGAGATTCCTTTCTTTGCTGGGCACCCCTGCATTTGCACTTTGTAATCTCCCAGGCTGACATGAAAGTGGAGATCCAAGTTGTATAGCGTATTTATTCGCTTCACAGCTGCAAGGCAAATTACAAAGCTTAAATACCACACATTGTTCATTTACACAGCTAGGTATTTATTGAGGAGAGAGAACTTAAAATATGTTCAATTTTATAACAGCTGCACCACACCCAGGATCTGAACATGTAATCTCCTAGGAATAAATCAAGTTTAACAAGCATCGCTTGGTCTTTTAAAAATCCCCCTTCATGGCATTTCTTCACATGAAGTCACAGTCATGGAGGCCGGCTTCAGCTCAAGCTTGTCCTCTTGTAGGCCAACAATACATGCTCAGGCATGTAAATCTGCTGTCTGATTTAAACAAGCACTTTCTTCTGAGAACAGGCTGCTGACAGCAGCTCTTCAAAATGCAGTACGCTGGCTATTTATACACTATGATGTCAGAAATTTTCCTGTTGGTGTTTGTTGATGTACCAGATTTTCATTGTTTTGTTTTTCTGTTTTTCTCAGGGCTTGTCACCTGGTGATGTAGACTTTGTGGCATAATGCTTGTGAACAAATGAGAGAGAAGAGGCTGGCGCCCATGCAGTGGCCTTGTCAGCGCAGTATGTTTCTTGTTCAGAGCTTGTGACCCACCAGCCTTTTTTCTCCTGGAATCAGTCTGCCCTTCTCCAGCTACGCCCTTTCACCGATAGCGTGTAAGAGCTTAAGGACTCAAGGCATTGGGAATCAGTCACGAAAGAGACTGAGGGTTTCCCCTTCATCCCCAGCAACATCGCTCTCTCTGACAGATGCAGCTGGCCTTGATGGATTTCAGGCTATTGACGACAGGTATAAAGAATCACCTCCCTTTAATGCCAGAATCAAAGTGTGCCACATTACACTTTGAAGTAGCTGCCGCCTTTAGAGAGAACGCGCTAAAACAAATGCGATTAAGCGTCTGCACCTCGCTGCTTTGATTTAGCGTGCATGTGATCGTCTGGCTTATTTCAGGACCAATCACCCTGGCCAAAATGAATCAGATTCCAATAAAAAAATGCCAATGATTTTGAGAATAACAGGAACAAGCTTAAACATCTGTTCACGTGTACTTTCAACTGAGAATTAGGCCTGGTTTTAAGCACAAGTCCAAGTTAAGTACAAATTTCACTGACTACGACCCTTATACAAAACCCCTGCAGAGAGTAAGTCTATTCTTTTGCACGTTTGAAGGCCAGTGGAGGAGTATGAACGTGGGCTGCATTCACCGACTTGGATCTTGGAAACTGAAAAGGAAAAAAGATGGCCAGTTGCTGGAGGCACAGAGCTGTGAGCTCTGAGACAGCGTGAGGGTGACACTGTCAGCTTTTCTTTCAGGCAGGGCATCTCCCCCTTAGATCTAATAGATGGTTAGACAGCAGTCTGTTGCAGCCCATACCCTGAAGAGGCAGATAGCTCTGCTGTTTAGCCTCCCTGTCTGGTGCACCAGGGGCAAAGCCTGATTGTTCATTCATTAACCCAAATTAACTTCCCCTGCCGCCCGCCACCCACATCTCCCCCCCCCCACTCCCTTTCACTTTGTATTCATAATGAGTTTCACTGGTATGATTAACATGATTACAGAGGCATACTCCAGGGAAAAGTATTTACAATATAACCATCCAGAAGGTTAAGTCACTGACTGGATTGTCTTCAGTCTGAGGTACTGGGATACTGGCGTCCATTCTTGTTTAGGTGGGTGAAGAGGGCTTCTGAATCTGGGTTAATCACAGGTCCATTACCTTGTTGTTGTTGCTCCCCAATGAGGGCTGTTGTATCTTATTGTATGAGAGTAATAAATGCATAGGAAATTATAAGAAAAGGACAAGTTCTTGCACGCACATGGAAATGCATACCTTTGCCAAGCAATGCTTTTAAGCTAAGCCATGTAACCCCGTATAGATACATTTGTGCTGTCAGGAGAAACTAATTGTGTCGAATGGCTCGGCCAAGTCCTCATTGTGTGAACTGTGTCATGATCTGTGGCTAATTACCATCCAATTAGGAAAGCCTCTTTTTGTGCAATACAAGAGATCCTCACGGTGTGTTGTAAATGAGGCTGAATTTACAGCTTTAATTAAAATAAATGGTAGCTGGAAAAAGCAGCTAGATTTTCATCTGAAAAGAGGATAGTAGAAAACGTTTTATGTCTCTCTAAAATCCCTTCCACATTTTAAGAAAGAGCCTCTTTTGAAGGAATCATTTTAGAGGATTGAATAGAGGATTGTTGGATTGCTTCTGGATTGTTTTGCATATTTTTTAGCGGTTTAATATTTGGGGTGTTTTCTTCTTTTCTTCTCCATTCTTAACTGGGATTAAGAACCTCATCTGTTCCACTGGATTCCATTCTATGGTTGTAAGAGGCAGAGGCCACACAGCTTAAGACCCTGAGTGGACATGACAAATCTTCAAATCACTAGTCTTCTGATAATGAAGGATTGTGCAGAGCCTGAATTATAGGAGATACTCATCTCTGCTACTTTGGGGACAGAGTAAACTGCGGGACCATTGTTCTCTTGGCACATAGTACACATGTCTTTAAAATGAAAATTTTCAAATGACAAAAAAAATGTTGTTTGGTGGTATTTTTTCAGCATTGTTGCGTAATACCTTTGCATTCTGGTTCAGTTCAGGTCTTGGTGACGTCTTGTTTACAGCGAGGAGTTGTCACAACGGTACAGCGGATTCGAAATGTGTCCTGAGATTAGTGCTGGCAGAGGACTGTCGGGGCGTAGGGCAAACTGGATGACATGCATTTTTTTTCACTGTGCTGGCAGCGTGAAGGTGTGGCTCAATTATGATGACGGAACTGAAGTTATCAGATAACCATTAGGGTGAAATGCCTGCCTGTATAGCAGCCTCTGCCACTGGTAGGTAGATGTGAGGCATATAACTGTAAAGTGCTTTGAGTACTCAAATGAGTAGAAAAGCGCTATATAAATGCAGTCCATTTACCATTTAAATGGTGAAATGACTGAAATCTCGCTCAAAAGCTTTGGGACCACAGTGTAACCAGGGTATGAGTGCAGAATGCTGGTAAACAGCAAGGAGAGCTGGACTGCTGTAAATACTGAGATACATTGCTGCAGGGATGCCTCCACTCCTTGCTCAATCTATCTGTCTGTCTGTCTATCTGTCTATCTATCTATCTGTATAGATATACATGCTGTATATGTGTCTGTGTGTGTATATAAACATGTATATACGTACACAGATGGCACAATGGCTACATCTCCTTTCTCTATCATTTAATGTGATAAACACTGTGTTCCTTCTGCACTGTGTCTGAGCTGCAGATTTTAGAAGCAAATCCCTGTGCCCTCCTTCCTCAAATGGGAAACGGAAAGGGGAGGAGCCTTCAGCAGGAGCCTGGCAGACAGAGAGCGGGAATCTGGGCAGAGCGTTTAAAACCGGGACGGTGCAATGCCTTGGGGACGGGGGGGGGGGGGGGGGGGGGTTTGGGGGGGGGGGTTCCTCAGAGCCAGGTACTTCTCTCACAGCCTGGCACAGACTGCTCCAGAATTATTCATCTGAATCGTCAACCCCCCCAGCGCCGCCGATGCCACTATTCCAGTTTCCCCCGTCTGTCTGCTTCCCCTCTTTCATCTGCCATGTCTACGTCTTTGCTGTGTGCTGTCAGACACGGGGGGGGGGCGGGGGGGAGCATGTTTCATGACACACATTACCAACCACTTCTATGCATTTGGGATTTTTAATTTGTTGTGTAATGCAGGGGGAGAGCAGCTGAAACACCAGTCTTTAAACATATTGTGCATCAGTCTGTGCAGTCAATTAGACACATTATCAGCTTCAACTTGAAATGGTTGACATTTATATCACTATAATAACTGGCAGGCGGGTCCACTGTCTGTGATAAAAATAGTGTTTTACACAGATATTAAACAGCTGAAGGGCAACCGAGCCAGCTAAAAAAGCATAGTCCTTTGTTCCACATGATTTCTCTGTTGCTGCTGCTGAGTTAAACCTGGGCAGAGATCAGTGCGTATTAAGCAGTCTTTGTAAAGTCACAGGTGGGAAAGCCCAGCAGTGGTGACCATAGTATGTAGTAGAGAGATGGTGCATATCCTAACCACATCCATCCCCCTGTATTTCTCGGCCACTCCCTCTTTGTCTGCGGGCCTTCCCTGCCCAAGTATCTGTTACTACTGCTGGATGAATGGCCATTGTGGGGAATACACCTACCAAGTAAAGAATAGCCCTCATTTCTATGGCAGGGACATCTGTTTAGGGAAAACCTCTGCACTTTAGCAATTGAGCCCACTAGCCCTGGGAGGGAAGTGACCAAACTCTCCAAGGGTTGGGGGACTCATTCTGTGGATGTCCTCAGCTCAACTCCTTTTCAACGGCCGGAAAGCAGGGGAAACTGCATCAAAAGCACAGCAGTGTCACAACTTCATTCTAAAGGCAGGAAACCATCAGGCTCAGACCACATGTCAAGACGGTGATTACAATGCCTGTTCGTTTTGTCTCGACTTACCGGCAGAGGCATGGCAGTCACACCAGCAGGTGACTGTCGAAGGAGCGTTGTGCCGGGGCCACGCGGGAGGGTGAGGGTGGGGCGCGGGGGGGGGGGCGGGGCGGCGGGGGGATCGTCGGTGTCGGCGGCGTGTGGCGGGAGCGAGGCAGGGGGCCCGACCGGCAGCTGGAGAGGCCACTTGAAATGACAACGGCCCGTCGTTTCACATCACCGTCTCGCTGCGAGCAGAGAGGGGGCGGGGTGGTAAAAATAGCCAGGCCGTATTTATAGCCGCGTTGAAGTTTAGAGAACAAGACAAGACCTGGGTGAGAGGGAGAATCAGACGAGGCCAGCGATGCAGAAGGAATCTGGACTGTGGGGTGGGGCAGGCAGAGGTTGAGGTCTAAACAGGGTGTTGAAGGTAGGGCCGTACAGAGGACAGCATTTGGGCAGTGAAATTTCTTTGCCCAAGAATCATGATTTCCTCAATATCAGACCTTTCATGTTGCAGGCCCCACCTGTGGCTGAATGTTCATTTCATAGTAACCATTTGAAGGCCATGATGACTCAGGTCCACAAACCATTTCCCTAACCCCAACATCATAGGGTCTCACAAGTACATACAAGTAGATTGGAAAGAAGTAGATTGTTTCTATTTCTATGGAAACACTGTAAAGTGTATATCTGTTTTTTTCTAGAGCGGGGGTGGCCAAAAGGACTGTTTGAGATGGGTTCCTTTTTGATTGGGTAAGGAATACATTTGACTGTTATGAAGGCCATTTACAGTTTCTAAATTTATGGAATAATGCATGCATTTGCTATATATCATTTGCATTTTAATTTGTCTCTTAAAAGGCACCCAAGGTAATTTTCTGAAAAGCAATCAATACATGATGTTTAATGTACGTATGTCATTGAAAGTCAAAAGCAATTGTTAGCTCTCCAAAAAAGATAATGAGCTGTCAAAATATGTCCAGGGAAAGTATTTGTACCGTAGGTACAAAACACACTTCATGCAAATGTCCCTCACATGGGTATTCAGTAAATGCTTGCTAGGGTAAGCCAAACATTTTATGGATTTATGTTTTTCAGGTGACTACCACTGACACCTGTTAAAGTTAGCAGAGCAAGACTAAAGAGCAAAGACTAAAGAGATTATCATTAGCAGTGTGCCATGACTGAAATATGGTTAAATACCTTAAATACCTTTTAACCAGAAACACTACTTCTGCCCTGACCTTACCCCTGTGCGTGCATTTATTTCATCAAGGAAGGAGTGAGTGACAACCGCAACATATCTGTGGGTGATCACATGACCTTGCCCTCACGCAGACACACTTCCCAGATACACTAATTAGCAAACATGAGCATGACAACCTTCATAAATAGACGGCCCCCTGCTTAAGACACTGTCTGCTCGGGGCAATAATTATCATTATTTATTTCAGTGGTAGACACCCTCATCCATGGCAGCATACATAGCACACACGTTATGCATTAACCATTTGTACAGCAGCCATTAACAGATGCAGTGCAGGACAAGGGCCTTACTTAATCTTAGGCTGGCCTGGAAAATGAACCCGGCACCTCATGGTTATAAATCACTACACCACAGTGCCATTCTGTGATATATTAAGTAATTATGTATGTTTTACTGTTATTTCTGTTGATGTATATGTACAGGCTATATGCTCAATGATTAAGCCACTGGGAAAGGACATCCGCTACAAGGCAAATGATCATTATGGTACGCCCATATTTGCATCCAATATGGTAAAAGGTGGTATGACTGCACCATAGTTGTGTTGTGTAGACGTCCTTAGATCTGGAGGAGCATGACTAAACTGCAATGAGCCTCTTTAAGTCCTGTGACCATGCTGTGTCTTTGTTAGCAGTTCTGTTCTAAAATACAAAAGGATATGGTGCCTTCCCCCTCTTTCGGTGAGGCAGGGGAGATGAGCTTCTGTGAGCTTCGTTGGACGACCAGCGACTTGATTATACTGCTGGTAAGTGGATGATGCTTAGTAGTTTGCGCTCTACAGCGCCCTCGGAGGGTCGCACTAATTTGTGCAAATTAGACCACTGCGAATCAATCTAGACTAGAGCAATAAAAACGTTTCTGTCACGAAGGAAAACCTGCGATTACAATCAATCAAAACGGACTAATACCGCATCACTTTTCCTCCTCAAATATAGTGAATAATTAAAAATGACGATTTTAAATACATAAACATTACTGCAAAGTGAGGAGTAATCCACAAATAAGATGATGTATTATGCGTTTTTGGAAATTCTGTTTCATCGGTTTGGCAAAGCGTAAACGGAGCCAGGCCACAAAGCAGTTCTTTGGAATTTCACTAGATGGCAGCCAAGAGCTATTTTATCCAAACATTAACGCTGAAGCTATCCGTGTTTGACAGTGGTCATCCTCCTGTGGTTATGTCTCTTTTCATTTAAAAAAGGGGATTTACTGGTAAATTTTTGGACTTTTTGGGGGGTATTTGAAATGGAAGTGTTATGAAATTTTGAACCCACGCATAATTTGTTGCACATTTCCACTCTCTCCAGTTTGTTTCTTGTTAGCACACATTTAAATGTCAAGCCACTTCTTCTCCCTGTCAGTTTGCAGTGTTCACACAGTGTGGCTCCACAGCGAACGCAACAGATTGCTCCAGGGCACACAGAACCTTTTGCCCCCCACTTCACGCTAACCAGCTCCCTCCGCAGAAGCCGTGGCCTCCGAGTGCGTCCCTGATCCCTGGTCCTCAGCGCGAGTGGAGGACCCCATGGAGACGGGAGGGTAGCGAGCATCTGAGCATCCGTGCGTTCACAGCCCGATGAGCTGGCCCTCTGCCACCCTGCAAACTCCCCACGGACAAAGGTGTCAAGTGGAACCCAAGACTGTGAGAGGATTAAGAGGAAGAGCACCGGAAAGGTGAGTGAGGCTGTAACATGCCACCCCCCCCCCCCCCCCCCCTTGTCTAAGGCACCCCCCCCTAATCTCGCCCTCAGGCAAAACTCTTACATGCAGAGTTCACAACAACACTTTACATGAAAAATGTGATTGGTGTATTCCTGGGGTATTTGCTCCAGTTATACAGATTTTTAAGTATTTTGCCAACAATTTACCTGTTTCAGGTGTGTGAGGAACCCCTAATAGTAGTCAAACAGATATTCCAAAAGAACTGTAAAAATGACATTGTTGGTCGACTGTATGAGTACTTTTATTCTCCTAGAATGCACTGACATTTAGGGTACAAGTACATGTTTTGATTCCACAGAGGATAGGTAGCTGATAAAATGGAGGTAGCAACCCGTTAAATGTCCTGCCATCTGTGTCACACCCTTAGTCATACCCACCCGGTGACATCACTCTGAGTGGTGACGTGGTTTCCTCTCTGCTATTGCCACTAATTGGTGCGGGAACCCGGTGTGAAAACAGATGTACAGACCAAGACTGATGTACCTTTCCCACGAGGTCTAATTTCCCTCAGTTAGTCATTGACAACTGAACAATATCCTGAAGTAGTTTAAGTCATTCTAGGCCTTTAACCTGGACACCTGAGTGTCTACGTAAAGTAAATGAGCGAGAGTTTGAATGGTGTTCAAAGGTCAATGTGTTACCTATCTGCAGTACCTATTTATAAAAACAGAGCATATGAACTCTGCTTCAGACAAATTCTGTGAAGTTCAGCTGAACGTTACAAACAGGGCGTTTCACAAAGAAATGATATTTTCAAAAATTTAGCTCAGATAATTCATAGTTCTTAATCTTCATTAGACCCGTAACTAGTGCGTTACTGTTCGCACGAGGTTTGTGTAACACAAACTCTAACTTAACATACTAGCCGAAACTATTCGCTAATAGGTTCGAACGTTTATAAACAAACGCATGATTTTCGCTGGAAATAAAGATCCTTACTAACAGCGGACTACAAAATGTTAGTCTGTATATATCGATTTAGAAACGGGTTAATTTCCCGCGCTTGATATAGTAGGGGGTCTGTTGCGCTTCACTATTGATCATAAACCTGAAAGAATGTGTATGTGCAACACAGTATAGAAAATAACAGACCGTTTACCGTTTATACGATATGTCGACATAGGCTGAGCGATCAAGGCAGTGGGAGTAGTGGATATTTTCTATGGGGGCAGCCGCATACTTTTGTGTCCGCACTGTAGCAATGACTATACCATAGATTGTTGTTTGTCGTCTGTTTAAACAGAAGAACATGCCCAGACACGAGAAAGAAGACCGGTATGTACTTCAAAATAGTATCTGCCGCAGTGTACGTAATTCAATGCGGCTGATGCATGCTTCAAGTGATCTGCAATTGGACATGGTAGGAGGTTCGTTCTAAACAATCTATAGCTAGCTAACGAACAAGAAATTTGGACTCGCTGACATCTTTTCGGTTACAGCGAAGGCTTTCTTAATGAACGGTCCATCAGTCTGAAATATTGACGCACTAAAATACCGAATTGGTGGACAGGAAACTGCGCGAAACGCCAGTGACTGTGCCCTTATTTGTGGTTTATTTATCCATTTTGTGTTTTGATCCTCCAGGAAATGTTAGTCTGCGCTGCGTCCGGATGATGTAACCACCTGTCGCAAACGCTTCGGTTGAACAGGTGAGGACCATTTGTAACATATTAGTGTAATATTGTAATGTATCTGCCGTGCCCTCATTTCTTTTGTTTGAGTATTTCTATGTAAAGTAAAAGAAAACTTCGAAGACGTTTTGACTCGGTTTATGCACCGAAGGACGATCAAGGTGGCTCTGCATGCATTCTCATAGTCAACCTACTGCCACAAGCTTGCATAGCCATACTGAACCAGAGCTATGCATAAGTGTGTTAGAGTCGACTGGAGACATGAGTGTTCATGTATGAAGCGAGGACCCGAAAGCTACAATGAAAGTGACAGGTCACTACAGCATAAGCGGGGACGCGCTTACAGTAGTCAACAGTACAGCATTCTGCCTATGCGTTGATACGTCAGTTACAAATGCTTTAAAATAAGCGAGAACGATGGGGTTTTCCAAAACAAAAGAAAAAACATTAACGGCGTAATTTATTATGATTACCACGCGGCTGGAAACGGCGAATGAATGAAAGTGAGTTGCACATATCCCCTGCGCAGCGCCGCGCCGGGGTTCGCATTGCCTGCGCTCAGTGAGACACGCGGCTGCATGTTGTGCCGGGGGCACGACCGAGCGAGTACAGTAGTCTTTATCATTAAACGAAGGGAACCACAATTATACAGCTGATTCAGATCTCATTTTTATTCAATTTAAATAACAAATGTAGGCTATTTTTGGATTCTGCATCCAGAGGAGGAAATCGAATCGGTTCAAATGAATACGCGACTGCATAAGTCGGGGATTTGGTCGCTTCATTGATGGAAATCGGCAGCCGACACTGAGGGAACGCTAAGCGGCTTGTAACAATAACAGGTAGCCAACAGGAAAAGTCTCAAAAATGCATTATAATCAAAGGAGGCGTATATGCAATAAGAAGCTATCTAATATATAAAATCACGGACAAAGCAACTAATGTCAGAAATGCGCGTAGCAGTAGTAATAAGGATAGGTCATTGGTGTTATAACGACTGTCGTTTAAAGCAAATTTAAAGAATTTTTAATGTATTTAGTTGAGAAATAATGTTGCTAAATTGCAACTGTTCGTTTCATCAGGATTGGTACATCTAGGAAATGATGTAACTGCCTACTTGTAACGAACAATCGTTCATTTCAAGATATAGGCTTTTCATTAAAATGCTAACGCTCATTACGTTCGCGAGATCACATCATATCCTGAAAATGAATACATCAACAATTCAGGGGGGGGGGGGTCAAATAAGAACTCTCCACGCTCTCTGAAGTAACTGTGACAGTGACATCTGTAAAGAATTATCCAAGTGACAGCTCTGCATTGCCATCATTTCAGAGCGTTTCACATCTTGTTTGTGCGCAGATTCTTGGTGGCATTTCGCTACCATAGCCTTCAGCAGCGTGGCATAAGTCTGTTTTTACGTATATTCGCCCTCTACTCATTCTACCTGGCAATTCGAGCGATATCGGCATGGCCGTCCTTATGCATAGCTGGCCCTTTGAGATTCATTCGACACCTCGGGTGTGTTGTGTAGATGCGCTGATAACGCCAGGACAAGACAATTTGCATTGAAAGAATACCTTCAACGGAGTTAGCAAGCGGTCGCTATGGCGCGTCTCTTTAACAGTGAGCTCAACAAACAAGTGACACGACACCGCAGAATGCTCGAGTCAGAAAAGAGGAACCGATACTAACACTGTTCTTATATTCTCTTAAACCCGCCGAGACGAGGACCGGAGTCGGAGGGTGGAGAACGTGTCATAGATTTTAAGATACAGGCTAAACAATCCGAACTATAAACTCTTCCATATTTCACGATTTCAGAAAACGCCACCGGAGGGGTGAGACAGCTCTACCCCCGTGTCCATTCGACCGACCGACCGACCGACCATGGCAGCTAAACTGAACCCGAACGTCCTGTACGTCCGGGAGCCCCGTGAGCAGGACTCTGACCGCCTGGCGCAGGCCGAAGCGGGCGAGGAGTCCTCCGACAGCGACGGCGAGCAGGAGGAAGCCTCGCACAAGCTCATCAGGAAAGTGTCCACCTCGGGTCAGATACGCGCCAAGGTAAGGAAACGCGTTTCCCCAGATGTGCCGTCTGGGGCTTCTCTTCGCCGCTTCGTCGATGTATTACGTTGCTCGGGTTTGTTTGTCGTCCGTTTAACACATCGACCTTCGCAAAGAGCTCATTTGTTCGCACTGAAAGTGGCTGTTCGCCGCTGATTTTTTTTTCCAATGCACATGTATTTATTTAGTTAATTTGCACATTGCATGTTGCGGTATTTTCATTGTTTGTGCTAATGTGCTTTTCGGCCACACACGTGTTATCTGCGCTGGTCAGGACTTGCCTTGTAGTATCCCCGGTACTTCCCTCAAAGCAGGAACAAGAGACCTTAGTTGTGATTTGTAATTAATTTAGTCAAGGTTAACTGTAGTACCGAAAACTGAGATTCCAAACGCAAATTAAAAGCGTTTTAATTAATTAGCCGTGGAACAGAGACTAATAATTTGTTGCATTTTTTTTCTATCTGTGTTTATTTTAAAGACAGTTATGTGCGATTTGATTATGTGCACTTCGTTGTGACCGATTACTACGGCAGTTTTCTTTTTTGATCTGAGGGGAATGAGGGGGCAGGGAGGGGGTGGGGTGTTGGAAAAGCTTCATTAATGTTAATTAAGGGCTGCAGAGGATGGGTGTAATTTAAGGTCTTAATTACTTAGCAGTGGCAGGGGCCAGTGACTCAAGCTTAGGAGGGTCATGTTTAAAACGTTTTTCATCAGTACCAGGGCTGGTGGAAGTCTACTTCTGTGGTATTCATCAGTAGCTACAGGTTCATCCGTGTGCCTCCGCAAGTCAAGGATGAGGCTGCCTTGCTGCTCTTAATTCCCTCAGTGTCCTTTACACTCCTACACAGGTGCCTTACAATAGTGCTGACACATTAGCAGGGCACAGTGCTCCTTACCATATCACCACACATTTTGTATTTATGGACCAGATGGTCAAGTCAGTGTGTTTCACACTGAAAATTCATTGCTGAGGTTACAAGTGTTGTGATCTCCTGACTTGCCATAATCATTCTTGAAGGGGCGTGGTCTAGGACAGAACCTCCATAGCCAGCACAGCAACACAGACAGAACCGTAGCCCTCCATTACCAACCGGAACCTGCAGGACAGGGGACAGAAGGAACACAGGAGCTGAATATCCTCTCACAGTAGTATGTCTGTGTATCAGCTAATTCAGTGTCACTGCTCTGGAAGGGAAACTGGATGTTAAACAGAAGATTGTTACTCTTTCTTTCTCACATTACGAGACCGGAACTTCAGCCGTGTCAACCCCGGCTGACTGCTGACAGTCGTCTCGCTTGCTGGAGTTCCACAAAGTTATGGGGTGGGCCACTCTGGGTGCGGCAAAGCATGAGGGTGATCTTGCACAGGGACACAGCTGCTCACGCTTACTGCTTCACACGTCGCCCAAAGAGCTGGGGGGGGGAGCAAAGTGACCGCTTAGTTTGCAAATGAGCACATGCGTGGAAACTGCTGCAGTTTGCGTGTTCGTGTTCCTCAACAGGTAAAGTGTGTACCCCCGATCCTGACAGCTGTGGAGGGCACTGGGAAACCTTAAACTTGTTAACGATAGAGGAGGATGTCCCAGCTTCTTTGAACAGTCCTGTAATGTTTTTAGCAGTGCCTGAGTGAAGTTAAAGTAACTAGGGGCCACATCTGATGTGCGTTTACTTCGTGCTTTAATCCGGTGCATTGCACTTTAGAGGCAGATCATGCCGGAAAATACCGCAGTAACATACAATAAAAATTACTTGTGTGTACAAATGAGAGCGATTCCTTGACAGGCTCCACAACATTAGAGGTGTATGTGTCGACCAAAGGAAATGCGAGAGGGTTGTGTCAGAGTGGGTTGGATCAGACGCAGAATGGCCCAGCAGTTGCGATACAGAGCCCATCTGAGCATTTGCTCAGTGTCCGTGGTGACCTCTGACCTCTGCATGCCTCTCCCTGAGGCTGGGGGGGGCCTTTGCCCTAGCCCTACTACCATCCGAAAATCTGAAAAGCTCATCTGACGCATACGTGCTAAATGGAGTGGGAGTCTGCCGCGAGGAGGTGACACGACGCAAGGTGTTAGGAAGAGGGAGGGGTGGGTTTTTCGCACCATTTCGCTCAGCAGAAACGCCAGGTCGACTCCAGGCCTCGCGGCCAGTTTGCCGGCTGGAGGGAGTTTGGCCGGGCGGCGCTCTCCCTCGGGTAGGTCAGACCTCAGCCCAAGCAGCTGGGCACGCGCGGGCTCGGAGCTCAGCTGCGTGATTAGGTCGTACCCACCTGTCCTCACGGCGGAGATTAACCTGGTCACCGATCTCCAGGGATTTAGCCTCTCCGACAACAATAGCCTGATTACTGCACCTCTGCGGATCAGCGGCAGTGCCTTTATTCAGCTCGGGGAACAAGAGGAAGTGCAGGTTTTTTTTTTTTTTTTATGAAAGATGATCACACAGATTTTACACACTTTGAATCACAGTGTCCACCCTTCCTCCATCTCAGATGATTCGCAGTCAGTTGATATCCATAATTGTACCGAAACCCATTTAGATATTCAAACCAATTAGTAAATCGGTAAATACAATGTAGCTTTTGCTACACGCAGCAGTGTAGCATAGTTGTAAGAAGCAGGGCTTATAACTGAAAGGTTGCTGGTTCAATTGTTGCTGTATCCTTGGGCAATGTATTTAACCCAGAATTGCCTCAGTAAATATCCAGCTTGCATAAATGGATAAAGTTGTAACCTATGTAAATCGCTCTGGATTAGAGTGTCTGGTAAATGACAATAATGTACTGTGAATGTACTTATTATTCAAGATGCAAGTATATTTCTACTTATCCACACATGTGTAAGCTTTATCAGGCGTGAGATTCAATTAGCTGGTGATGTTATATCAGTCACAGATGGCCCACTGGATCAGGCCATAGCGTGGCTGTGGCAGTGGGTGTGACAGCCGGGGCATGTCGAGATGGGTAGGTTTAGTGGAATATTTTTTGGGGAAGCAGTCACCGGCATCCGGTAACAGGTTGTTGCCACAGGAATGAAACGTAAGCCTTCCTTTCTTCATTAAATGGCCTTTTTTTTGCCTCCAGGGAGAGTTACGTAAAGCAGCAGATCCTTTCTCCTCAGGTTTTGTTTGTGCACCACGTACGGACAAAAGAAAGTACAGTGTAGAGGAAAAGAAAGAGAGAGAGAGGACAGCAGCTGCATTTATTTAGATGAACCCCCCCCCCCCCCCCGCCCCCAAGCTCTGAGCAGAACCGCCACGCTCACCACAGAGGAGCTAAAGGAAAGGACTTCCCGCAGCAGCAAACTAATTAGCCCTCTCTCAGCAGGGCGATGGGTGTGCGGAGACGCCGCGTTTCAGAGAAGTAATGCTGTTCAGCGTGTCAGCATTAATCTGCCCCTGACAGTCAGTGTGGAAGCAGCGCCCTGAGAATGTATAGAATTCAAACTTGTTTTTTTCATGGTTTGTGAAATAGCCAGTGCGCCATGTTGCAAATCTTGGCCCTCACTCCCCCCCCAACCCCCCACCCCCCCCCCCCATCCCCGCCGAAGCACGTAATGATATTGATGTTGGTCCAGGTCTGCATCCTCCTTGGCATTTTGTCACATTGTGCAGGGCTTGGCTCTGCTCGTCGCAGTCAATATGCCCAGTGGTGTCTGCCTCAGGTCTGTAAAGGCAAGGCCTGCTTTGGAGAGGAATCAATTCTGATTCTGACCACGCACCGGTGTGTCACTCGGACACCCCGGGGTTTCAGGTTGACTCACCGTTTCCCAAAATGTCGGTTTTCATCTCAGGGGCATGATAAGTTGAGGACGGATGACTAAAAATGGTAAAAATACACCGACTTCAAAACAAAAACTGTGGTTTGAAGAGCCGGGTTGTTTCCGACTCTGGGCCAAGACAAGCAGTAGATTGTTCATCCTCTGCTTGGTGCGCTTGTATAAGCTATATTGACTACAAGTATTGACTTGGCATGACTGGCAAGGATAGCAGTGGAACTTCATTAAAGAAAGACAGGTCCGGTGACTGAAGGTTGTGCTGCCTTTAGCCAGCATGGCTCTCACGTTCAGCCAGGAATTTCACGGCGTTATCAGGGAGACCCACTTTCAAATTCAGTAATCTTCTCTCCCTCGCCACACACACAGGTGTATGTCCGTCCTTTCAGTCCGCCTGTCTCCATGGTGCCCACAGCTGTCTTTATCATGCAGTTGGTGCAGGGTTTGTGTAAGCTCCAGGGAGAGTTGGTATGCACTCGCTTATCTGGGAGCGCAGTGCCTGAGTTATGGTGGCAGCTTTTAGCAGGCCTCTGGGAGGAATCCGCTGCTCAATACTGGAATGGCTGGAGCGGGAGATGATCTATCCGGAGTGCCAGCAGGGAGATGGATGCTCTGCCTCTCTGTCTGGGAATGATCCAGATTAGGCGATCCAGCTAGGAGATTGGAGTTTGCATGGGACAGGTGCAGCCATATGTATGTGTGACACAGCAGATGTGATTTAGAATGTGCGTGCTTCCTGGTGGCTGCCGTATTTATTGTTTTTTTTTTCTGCCGTGGCAGAAGCATTTTGTTGCCATCTAGGCAATGCAGTTTTGTTCCATAACTGCAAAATGGTTAGAGCTGCATTTTAGTGCTTTGGACACATTTTTAGTCTTACTTAATCTCTTCAGGCAAATCCTGATTTTTTGTTGTCATAATATCCACACACAACCAGATTCCATTGTAGTTGACAGTTGGCAGGTCAGTTGTAGTGTTCTTAGAATCTGTTACCTTGTATTAATAGTAGCTCTTCATTTGTTCACAGGAGAAGGGAACCCTGAGAGTTCCCCCCTGAGATATCACCTGTTTTTTTTTTTTTTTTTTAATAGAGCCCACTATCCTGCATCTCTTTTGACTCCCAGTGTCATTCTCATACTCAGTGGTATCAAGTTTCCAATGATGGAACTCAAACCCAGGGGTTGCTGGGAAATTGCCTTGCCACATTGCTCTGAGGATGGGAGCGGCTTACAGGTGAGGGGAGAGTTTACAGATCTCGTTCATCTCCCTGTGACTCGGCTGGACTTGTGCAGCCGATAGACAGGCATAATTCGTCAGGGAGAATCGGCTGTCACTCACACATGTGAATGGGTGGAGTTTCCAGGAGTGGCCAAGGGGCGGGGTTAGCGACCAAAAGGCCATGTGCCATTTGGAGGTGAAAATGGTCTCACAGAAGCTTCCTTAGAGCAGGAAGTTAAACGTGTCGGTCACTCACGTCTTTCAAAGCTGGCGTGACAGGGGGACAGTGCCGCATGGCCGCCCGTCCCTGTCCAAGAGAGTCAGCTGCTGCGGTGGAGAGGCCTTTGGTTTTCAAGGACGTGCCTCATCTGCAGGAGACCGCTCCTGCGTCTGGTCTCTCCCTCTCCCTCCCTCCCTCCCTCTCTCTCTTTCTCCCTCCCTCCCTCGCTTCCTCTCTCTGTCCCTCTCAGATCGAGCCCGTATCTCAGTCTCATCCCGCATTCAGATAACAATTTCAGTTGAATCAAATCGAACGATCATTGGCATGACAGCGGCATTTTATTATTTCTCCATGGGCTGTATCTCGGGGTGGTATAAATAATATGAAACGAGGCGCAGACATGTGCAGTTTCTCCTCTGCTGTAGCCCCCCTCCCCTTCTTTCCCTCTCCATCTCTGTCCTTTTCTCCATCTTGCTATCTGTCTCGCTCTGCCGACTTCATGATTAATCCTCAGACGCCCCTGACAATCTGTTACCCACAGAGGAAAAGTTGTAATGATGAAAATCTCCAGGATGCAGGGAGACAGGCGTGTTTCGGCGGTGTCGGTGTGCAGTGGGTGGGGGTGGGTCACATGACACCCAGAGGGACCACAAATCCGATGTCTTACATAACAGACACTTAAGCAACGTCTTCCCAGGGACTGTCAGAGTTCTGGCTCGGTGGGAAATCAGACAGAAATAACTGATAAAGGAAAGACAGGGGGAGAAAAGCGTTTTCGCTTGGGAGGTGTGTTTTTTCTCTCCTTCTCTTATAGGAGGGGTCGAGCACCGTGACCGTGACCATGATGAATGGCTTCTGTTTGCAGTTCTCCCTCAAAGGGTTGGTTTTGGGGCGAGCGTGGCGGCGCGGGGCCGCGCTCAGCCGCACGGGGGCAGGTGGGAAAGAGACGGAATGGGGAGCGCCGTGCTCACTAATGGAGATGGATGGCCTTGAGCACCACCCCCGTCACCGTGCCGAGAAACTCGCCGGCGGTCACGAGGGAGCGATGTGTTGGAGTCCCTCCCCTGTGGCTAGCAGCAGGCCTCTGTCACCAAGTGGGGAAAAAGCATTAGCTCAGAGGCAATTCAATATGTTTTATTATCTTACTCTTAGTGTAAAACGTATGCTAATACATATGCACTGACCATGTCCAGCAATGGCGGCTAACTCTCCAACAGTGTAGCAAAGAGGCTCCTTGTGTTATTTCACTCTTCCCATTTCAAGTTGTTTTACTCTTACCTTTTAGCAGATACATTGATGGATAGACACACAGATAAATGGACAGATCCGAGTGGGGCCAAAACTATAATTTTAGTGCTCTAGAGGAAGCCAGTAAGTGTGTGAAAATGAAACCCAGTCTGTGTCCCCTTTACAAGACTGATTTTTCTTTGCCTGGTAGGTCCAATCAAACACTTCTCCTGGATTAGTTCCTTTCAATTACAGGCCTAGGTGACCTTGAAGCAGCGTTTCATGTTTTTTTTTTTTTTGTTGTTTGTTTGGGTTTTTTTTTGTGAGTTTCGAGTCTCTTGGCTTTTAAAAGAAGAAACCAAAAACAGGAAAGAACCCTATTTTTACATTTCCTCTTTTTTTATCTCGAGACACTTGTTGTCACTGAAAATAATGTCTCGCTGGTTCTCGACAGTGCGTTTCAAAACCCTCTGAAAAAAAACGGAAGCAGCTGAAAGCAGGGTGCGTATTACGGCAGGGGACATGTTCTCGCCCCTCCCAGTGATGGGTGCCGGACTGCACCGACTCCACAGAGAAGGAGAGGCTTTTGGTTTATGAAAAGCGGGCTTTTATAGTCTTTGGGAAAGTTTGACCTTGACAAAGGAGCTGAAAAGTGGACTGGCATGGGCAGAAAGGCCGTGAGTCTCAATGCTTTCATAAAAAATGGTTAGAAGACTCTTCTTCTACACTTAGAAATGCATATACCACTGCCTGCCCCGGCTGTCAGTCATGCCCCAGTTAATTGTACCTAATTGTCGTGTTGAATCTGCAGGCCTGACTGTATGGAGAAGGACTCTGCTGTACACTGACATACAGTGTGGTGTGAATGGAGAAAAGAGTGCATACTGAGAAGTCACATCTGCCAGTGACACCTTTCGGGGGCGTGCTGCGAGCCGATCTCCCGGCACCCGTCCCTCTCGGAGCTGAAGTGGCGCCAGCGAGGGTGCGGAGGGGGGCTGCGACTGACAAGCTCTCGCGCCGGTGAGGGAGGGGGAAAAAAATCAGATGACTAGTCTCCCAAAGGGGCGCAATCAGCGGCTATTGTTCTGTGGAGGGCCTGGCCGATTCCAGGGGTGGGGGCAATCATGGCCCCATGTGCGGTGGTGGCCCCTGTCAGTGAGGCGGCTGTGTGTGGGGGGGGCAAACCCATGGCCAAGGGCCCGTTTCCCTGGTAGCGCTCCGTGGCCTCTCCACCACATTCAGCCCAAGGAGTCAGAGCTCAAACACTCCGTCTTGCTGGAGAACATTTTACATGCCTAGAAATGAGCCTTCGTTATCAGCTGGAAGAAACAGGGTTGCCCATATGCAAGTGTGACAGTGCATATGTGCACCCTGGGGTTTGAACTGGAGAGAACACAAGTCCCTGATTTGTCCCTCTGTGTCCCTGTTTATCCTTTTGACAGGCTTCTCCATTAGTTTCCAGAACATTCTTTCCAGTCGCTGTGGAGACAATTGAAATTTGAAGAATGAGAAATGTGAGGTGTGGTTCACACCCGTGTGTTGAGGTTAGAGAGAAGCATGTAGCACAGCTCTGTTTTTGGGGGCAGTCTGGTCCGGGGAGGGGGGTCGGTGTTGACTCTGCCTGCAAAGCTCCGCAGAAAGAGCAGTGAGGCTGTAACTAGGTTGAGAACAATATGAGGCAGAAGCCATGAAGGAAGTGGTTTTCAAACCGAGCTTAGTTTTTTTTTATATTTAACAGTTTAGTGCAGTGTTTGTCAATTTATAGGCTTACTGGGGTATTTTTGGCTGCAGCAGGAAGACGTCTAGTTTCAGGAAGACTGCGGGTTTAACTGCGCTCATTAATTCCCGCCATTACCACTGTGCAAAAAAAGAAATGCTGAGTTTGTCAGCAGTGAATTTAGCAATTACAACGTAAGTCAGGTCAGCCTGCTTCAGAGGGAGTGTGTTGAGCACGTCCCCCGTGGTATTTTTGGTTTTGACTTTAATAGAGCGCATTTCTATTGATGAGGGGAAAAATAGCTCAAGGTTGTGTTGCTGTCCTGCACAAAGCGCGGCGCATAAAAAAGCTCTTTGGTGCACACTCCCTCAATCTCAGGAAGCGGAAGAAATGTGCAAATTGGGAAAAGGGAAAGGGCATTTTTCTCTCCGGCGAAGGACACGGGGGTGAGGCTTTGTCAGGGCGTCCTTTGTGCCACCTCCTTCTGAGCCGGCCGACCAGGGCGGCCATTAACAGGGGCGTGACGGACATGGACAAACGACCCGAGGCCACCGGGCAGCAGCGACTGGCGACGTGCAAGGAGCGTCGTAAAAGCCGCAGTCAGAGAGGTGTGCGCTGAAGTGGGTTTGCTTTTTCTGTTTGACGTGCGCCACGCCCTTTCATACATGAACGAGTGCTCGTGTGTGAGAGGGTGTGGCCGTCTGATACAGCAGAACTGAAACGGCTGCTGCCACAGATATGCAAACAAGCTGCTATAGACGCACTGTAGCGTTCAGACTCAGAATGATTCTGATACAGTCTTATCCAGTGTGGCTGCCCTAGCTCTTTCATACTTTTATACAGTTGTCTGTTGCTGTCAAAATAATAGGTCAGTCCAGCCTATGGTTAGAGTAAGTGGTGTTGTGCTTTTTATTGGAGGTGGTAAAATGCTTGGATGAAATAGAGCCGGGAGAGGCGCGCCTCTTGCCAGAGTGGGGTAGGCTGCCAAAGTGCAACTCATTGATAGAGGACCTCATTAGATTACAGAGAAAGGCAAACGGGACAGGTACCGTCTTTGGAGTTTTCCCGATGAAGACGGCCAAAAACAAAAAAGCTTTGCAATCTTATTAGCGGAGGCCGCTCCTCTTTCTCCATCATCCTTAATTAAAAAAAACAGCTTTTGTAATGCAGTAAATCAGTTTTCAGGTTTGATCTGCCGGCCAGCTCTTTAGTTCCGGAGAGCCACCTTCCCTTTCTCCCGTTCTGATTGGTTGGCTGCTTACATAAACCCCGACCCAGATGAAAAGTGGAGCCTGTGAAGGTGGCCCCAACCTTGAGCTAAGTGAAAACCCATCTCCCATGGTTATGGCTTGTGCTGAGACTGCCCTCATCTCCCTAGAATCGTCTTAGTAATGGCACCGGTGCCTGCCACTGAAAAAAATGTCCAGATATGTTCTGTCACCGTGACACGATCCGAATGCAGACTCAGGTGGCTGGGACATTGGTTGATGGGATACGGCGCCTCCCACAGTGCGGGACTCTGGTGGGTCTTTGGCCTCTTATTTCCCTGAGTATGCCCCGGTTTTTTAGGAAACCGCATTTGGTTGTTTGCCGTCTGGAACCAGGCCAGCGGCAAAAGGAGCCTGCTCATTCGGCTGAGTGGCCGGCTTTGGCACGGGGCACAAGGGAGCCCAACAGCCCTGACACTTTTAGCGGCACAGCGAGGCGCCCCCCGGGAGGCTCTTCGTTATGACACGCCTCCACAAGGAGACCTTTAATCAAGGAACCGGGACAGGGGTGGGAGGCGGCGAGGGAGAGAACAGGTCACCCAGCACGCGGTGAAGAGGCGGATGAGAGGTCGCGTCCCTCCAATCAGAATGAAGGAGAAACAATGGCGAGGTATCAGATCCCCCCATAAACAAAGAGCCCGAGACAGGAAGAGATTGCCGCTGCATTGCGTGGACGGGCCCTTTGTTGTAGGCTGCAAGGCGTGATACTGCCTTTTGTTTTCGATCTGCGCTGGAAAATGCCACAGCGCACGAAAACCACCTGAAGGCGTGCGCCCAGCAAAATTACATAAGCATGTTTCAGCACAGATTTACCCTCTTTCTTTTTAAGGACAGAAATGGAGAGCTGAGTGAGGTATTCCTTCTTCTGTGCATCCTCAGTTAAGCGGTCTTTGACACAGGAGCCTCCCGGATCTTTGCTATGACAGGCCCCTTGCGTTTGTAAAGAGTGCTCTGTCATGCTGAGTTCACAGCTGTGAGAGAAGCCACACACACACACACACACACCCACCCACCCACACACCAGCTCCTGCTACAACAGGGTCAGGCCAACAGCTCCATTTGATAAATATCCCCAAGGATGAACATGAGAGGTCAGTGAGTTCAGATCTGGGGTGAGACCAGACTCCTGTACCCATGAGCTAAAGCTGTTTTTAAAACACAGCTCCCTCTATCTAATTGGTTCACAAAATATGTGAATGGTGTGCAGTTATAATCACCACTAGTCATTAGGAAAAGAGCAAAGCAACAGCATGATATCAATGAATGATGTTTGGATATCTTCCCTCATAATTATGGCTGAGACCCCTCTCAGAGTACACTATTCCTGGCGTTTATGAAAACGTACAGCGTGCGCGTGTGTTTTTTCTTCTATTCCTCGTCAATCTAGCGCGTGACTTCTTCATTCCAGCTCTGTGTGTGCAGATTGGCGGCCTTTTGTTGGTGTTTCAGAGAGTGCTTTAAGAGGATAGAACGAACCCTGTAGAGTGTGTTGCATTTGAAGTTGTGTGTTTTTGGTGACATTCGGGGAGTAGGTGTGAAGGGGTTTGTGGGACGTGGGGTTTGCAGTGAGGAATCCCAGGCTGTTGTCAGGGTACACAGCAGCACCACAGGCTGAGGCAGATGGCATGGAGTTTGTGTCGGCCTGTGGAGTTTGGCGACTGGGGGGGGGGGGGGGGGGGGTTCACCCTACCTCCCCATTTGTTGCATTGGGGCTGATAGGCAGAGGAAGAAAGTGGGCCCCAGGGGTAGGGTGGGCTGTGTGGGTACTGGGGCCGGGAGGGCTGTTCCGCCTTTGCTGCATCCAAAAGCAAACCCTCGACTGTGCCAGAGCAGCCAGGGAGGTGGATTCGTGCCACCCACGCCACGCACCCTCACACGTTCCCACTCTGCAGCTTTTTAAGGGCCCTTGTTCAACTTTTTTGAGTCTTAAAAACGCCTGTGATTCAGCAGTGCCCGCAGAACCATAGACCCCTTTTTTAGTCGGGAACCGGAATCATCTGTCATTCCACACTCAACAGCTTGTTGAAAGGCATCTCTGCAGTCAACAGGACAGTGGACATCACTGGAATTATCACAGACGAGAATGTACAGATTTCAGGTTCGAACGCCTGTGCTCATATAGCGCATCGTACCAAAACTTTAAGCACCACAGTGACGGACGGACTCATCGTCTGAAGAAGCAGGAAAGCATCTTCACCCAGTCATAGACAAGCGTCAACAGTGTAATCTGACCACTGACTGCCACACAAGGCCAGCATATCGCCTGGTCTGTTCGGAAAAGTACATTAGGAGCACACAAGGCTTGTCCCACCACAGCAACCCAAATTCTTCCCTTTCTTAATTGGTTTTTATGTTGTTATATCAGTGCGTAGCTAGCTCTTTGCATTTTCAAAAGCAGAAATCAATATACAAAAGCATTTATTAGAAGTTGTGAAAATCAACACATAAAAATGTTTAGAATAAACCTGTGAAGTCAAATCGGGGTTTGTGCTTTGTTCCTTTATCGCGAGCCTCTGACCTCCTGCTACCGTTGCGCTAAATTGCGACACGGCTCGGCCCCTTCAGCGCGATGAAGATCGGTACAGACGTCCCCTGCCCTCGCGGCCGTGCCCTTCTTCCTCCTGATAAGAGGGTTAGCGTCACTAGTGTCACGGGCTTTGTGTATAAACAGAGCCGGCAAGCTGATGTGGCCTGCAATTACCTTTCAGTTTTAACCTGCGTGTCACCTACACCAAACCATGCACAGGGGAGCTGATGTCACGGAGTATGCTGTGCCTCTCTAGGGACCAAACCCCACAAGATGCTTTCATTGTACGCTGAGGGGATATATCTTTGATGTCTGCACAGCACACATGTTGTGATTTCAGCCCAAGTTTAGCTCTTTTAAATTGCCCTTGTGAGTTTGCTGCAAGATTGCCACGTTTACAGGTGAATTTGGGCATGTGCGTGCTGAAAACGAGTCTTGGAAGTGCTCTGACTGTACTGTGTGCCAGGTCCAGGTGACCAATGAATAACGCTCTTGCGAGCACCTTAAGAGCTGTGCGTGGACACCGAGCTTTTATCAGATTCCTCTTCACTGCGTGGTTTCGTAAGCAGTGAGTGGCTGCCAAGGGCCAGCAAAAAGTAATCACTCAACAACGTGCCAGAAAAGAACGGCTCTATCCTCTAAACTGTTGGTGTTTGAACATCTCGGCACAGAGCACCGAGAGACCTGTGGAACGAGAAAGATGCAGTGTACACGGCAAACAAACAGCAAGCTGGAAACTCAAGCCGGACTGAAACTGGAGATGAAGAATTTATGTAGCTTGTATTTGTGATGAGGCAGAGGGTGGAGGGGGGGTTGTTTAATCTGTCTGAAAGCAGCTACCAGCACAAACAACACGACCGCAGAGCGAGAGGAAAGGCATAGCCAGGCGGTGGGGTGGAAACAGCTGGTGTCTTTGTGTGTCCCTCAGTTATATTAGATGATTTAAAACATTATCCGGCAGCGTAAGTGACCAGTGGGATGCACTGCACGGCTCTTTAATTCTGCTCAGGTCCTGATGGGCTGAAACATATCTCAGTACCCACCTCCCAATTCAAAAACCTCAAGAAGTGTCAAGCCCTGACTCTCTCTACCTGATGCACAATGGCCTGTATATGTGTGACCTTTGAAGTGATTTGCGCTGAAAATGACATATTCCTTACTGGTTGTGAAAATTAAACTGTACAATATTTGTGAGCAAAAAAAATAGTTTCACGGGTTTAGCTTGGTCCTAGGCCCAGATCAGTTGCCAGTATTCAAAGTATGACCAGTTCAGTTGCGTAGTGAAAGTGATACTTCAGATACTTAAAATCACAAGGTCAGAGCAGAGCACAGTGGGCCAAAAACATCTTTTTTAGGCAAATTTATACTAAGTACTTACATTTGAAGTTCTTATTAATCACATTAAGCAGCCCTATCACAGGTGACGGACAGAAGAAAGTGCGTGCAAAACTTGAAGTGCTGTTTATCGTGAAATTGCTTTCACTTTGAAGGGAAAAACCAAGGGTGTGTCGAGCCTAATTTGTCCCCCTCATCAAACAGCCCTGTCAGATTGTGTGAAGTCAGCGTCCGTAAGATACGTCTGTCAAACGTGTTTGTGTCCGCTCATCACCAGGTGGCTTTTATCCGTCACAGGCCTCCAATCAACAGAACCTGCGCAATTAGTCACGGTGTGTTTTCTACAGTGGTGCGCGTTCAGAGCTGTTAGAGTGGAGGTTTGCGAACCATCTGAGTGCTGCAGCTCTCTTTCAGGTAGACTGGCGTTCCGCCCAGCAGGAGGATAAAGTTAGCTCTGTAAACGAGGCTGTTTTTCTGTAAATGAGGGCAGAGTACCTCAGAGTACCCTCATCGTCAGAGACTTCTCACCCTTCCTTTTACGTTGACCTTGGAGCTTGTGGCGGAGTACAGGTATAGGTATGGGTACGGGGGTGGGGGGGGGGGGGGGGGGCTGAGGGGCCAGGGAAGGAAGGAGGGCTGTAACTTTGCAGACAGAGACGGCGATCGCTCCGCCACTCGCCCGGGCGGCAAGAGCGCGTGACTCCGCCCCTCTATCCCGAGGTTGCCACCACCTCCACGACGGCAGCCCCCACCCCCTGCTGATTGGGCGATCCCAGGTGTTCCGCGGCCGCAGTGCGGAGGCATTATGCAAGAGCGGCGTGTGCGGGGGCGGCGGGCGCGAGCGGTGCAGCCGGTATCGAAACTGACCCCGGCAGGCTGCTGAGGAGCGCTCCCTCTCCCTCTCCTTCCCTCTCCCTCTGCCTCTCCTCACGGCCCTCGCACGTGGCTCAGGGCTGTGGTTATTTATACACCCCCCCATATAAACGCACTGCGTATTTAGAACACGTTAGGCCTTTTGTTTGCACTGCTGCAGTCATTAAGGCTGGATTTTGTGTTAAGTTGGGAAAAGATATCTCGCAGTCGAATGTGTGAATCCTTGGAATGTCTTTGCAGCATTTCATCACAAGAGAAAATGAGATTTTGGTCAGTAAACCAAAGGTCAGATTTTACAGTAAGTACTGTATTATATTGCATTATTGAGATTTACCAGATGCTCTTATCCAGAGTGACTTACATTGGTTACAATTTTTACATGTTATCCATTTATACAGCTGGATATTTACTGAGGCATTTCTGGGTAAGTACCTTGTTTAGAGTACCTTGCCCAAGGGTATAGTAGCAGTGACCGTATGGGGAATTGAACCAGCAACCTTTTGGATACAAGCCCTGCCCTTTACCACTATGCTACATTGCCTCCCCTGTATATGAGGAACACGGCATGGGCATTGTGCTATATTAATTGTGTTCAGCTTGCATTAGGGTACACATCTACATTGTACATCTCAGCTTTTAATGATGAGATATTAATAAATGTAACCATATTTAATATATTTGGTATTAACCAAAGGTAACAGATGTCTATAACTGAGCAGTGTCATTAAAGAAGGCTCAAAATGGAATAAACTCAATGTCAGTAGGGGTGGTAAGGGTTAATGTGGCATTGTGACAGTAAGCACTGATGTTTTTTTTTTCCCTGAGTGTAGTTTACTAAGTCACATGACTTCTATGCTGTGGACTCTACAGGAAGGGGGGGGTCTGCGGCATTTTATCACCCAGCAACGTGTCAGCAGTGAGTGCTTTGTCACCCAGACACAGCTCCTACCAGGGAATGCCTTAATCACAGGCATTCTGCCAGCAGCAGGCGCTGTGAAAAGACACTCAACACATTCACCTGTAATGACTTCAGCTTAATTAGGACTCACTAGTCAAAAGTGTGACATAACGAACGAGTGTGACTTAATGAACTTGGCTTGTAATCTAAGAGGTTGCAGGTTCAGCTCCCTCAGTAAATATCCAGCTGCAGAGATATGTTAGTCGCTATGTCACCCTGGACAAATAAATAAATGATAAAAAAAAAATGTTGTGCAAAAGGTGAGGATGGGGGTCATGCTGTTGGCCAGTCCGTCCCAGAGAAAATGCCACTCCACTTTCCGCTCACATAGTGTACCTCCCCAGACCTCTACAGGAAATCCCTGCACCGATGGCCTTAGGGCAGTGCCTTTCCCTGTCCATGTCACATGCTCTGCCACCGTGCTCTGTGTCAGAGCGGCCCTCTCCATTTCCGGTCACATGAAGGGATGCCGGTGCACATCTCCAGAGAGAGATCAGTACCAAACTCAGGCAAGCAACCCTCAGTGGTTCCCCTTTCCACATTTGACTTGCAAACTGGCACGGAAGTCAACGGACAAAAAAAAAGGTGGTCGAGCCACTGGTGTTTTTTTTTTTGGCCTCTGATTGTCCTCTGTTCAGATTGTGTTTTGTGCACAATTCAGGAAGGGGGCGTGAACATACTGGCCTGATACTGACACCACAGTTCACCCCTGGGGAGGGAACCTCCAGTTGCCCTCATGCGGCAGGTTAAATGGAGTAGACTGGCCCATTTTTTTTTCTGTGGCCATCTGCACTGACATCTTAATAAATACGGTTCAATTAGCCAGCCAGTTAATTAATTTGGTGGTCACCGCTTTGGCGGGACACACGTGCCCTGGCCTCATCACAGTGTCCATGTCTAATTGAGGCATGGATTCATTTATTCACATCTGCTGGGGTATATACAGAGAGCTGAATGTGCTCTTTATGAGAACACGTTTCCAGCTCTGCTGATGTACAGTATGTGCTACTAATGCAGCCACTGGCACCCTGAGGGGGGGGGGGGGGGGACTGAGAGAGGGGTAGAGAGAGAGACTGAGAGATGGGTAGAGAGAGGGAGAGAAAAAGAGGGGGTAGAGAGAGATACAGACAGAGAAATAGGAGGTAGAGGGAGAGATAGAGAGAGGGAGAGACAGAGCGAGAGAGAGAGAGAGTGACAGATAGAGCGAGATGGAGAGGGAAGGAGGGATAGAAGATGGATAATCTGCTGGATGATGTGAATCTGAATTCCGGGCACGTGGCAGCGCTTTGTATAAGGGGACATTCTACAGCAGTAAATGTAGCTGTGTATCACACACCAATGTGGGTGACTGTTTTTTTCATTCTGACCCCGTCATTCTTTCCATTCTCTGTTTTTCTGCGAGGGAACGTTCAGGGAAGATGAGTGGGGGGAACTTTCGGTGGCGACCCAAGAGCGCTTTTCGGAAAGCGGGCCCTGTCGCCCAGCACTTTAGCTGCAGGGAGACCGGCCGGTGTGACCGAGCCAAAATCCCCCCCGCCCCCCTCCCCCCGCAATCCCTTCCAACCCCCCTCCGCCCACCGCCTCGCACCTCCCCAGGCGCCGATGCAAATGAGGACCACTCGAGAGGGAGTGGGAGCGAGGGATGCTGGGGGGGCCGGAAAAAGAGGAGCTCTGAGAGCAGGGGAAACGGAGGCGTGGCTGATTTGCATGGCTGATGGGAGAGTCGAGCACCCTCTCACCCGGCTTGCAGCGGGGGTGGGGGGGGGAGCCGTGACCACCCGCCGCGCGGAGTCATCCACAGAGGAGCGCATTTGGTCACGAAGGCGAGGGTAGCCTGAGACCCAAAGTGACCGCCACCGCAATGATCCCGTTAATCACATTATTGATTGGAGAATTCACCAGCGGGATTATGAGGAATATGTATGCTTGAAGTAACAACATTGATTTCCAACTGTGTGACATAGAGCTTGATTTACTGAGGCAGCTGTGGGGAAAACCATGATGGTCAAGACATTCGACAATCGACAAACATTTGGACCTTGGACGTTGGACATACTTGTTACTTTTTCCAATACCATGTTAAGTGAATTCAGCAATCACCATACACTAATGAAAACAAAAGTGTTTGTATTGCAAAACTTGCATTTACTTTTTATTTACATTTATTTTACTCAAACATAATGCAAACCCTGTGCTGCTTGCTTGAATTCAATGAAATTTTTTTCAGTGTTTTTTTTTTTTTCACTTTAGCTTCTTAAAAAAGTAACGCGGTGTTCTGTCTGACTCATTTTATGTTATCGTAGCTGATTAGCCCGCTCTAATGTGTGTGAGTTACACCCACCTGTGTGCAGTTCTGAAGTATCACAGCGTGTGCGCCAGGCTGTGTGAAAAGCTGCCGGGACAGGAGGACACCGGCTCCCTCGTCGGCACCCCTCTGGCCCAGGGGCCTCTGTGATTGGACCTCTTCCTCTGAATCACTTCCTGCCACCCTGTCGTCGCACGCTCATTTGATTTAATTTACCAGGAATGAGCTAGCGTTAATGTAGCTTCCTATTGCTGCTGATGTTATTGATGTTGTCATCCTCATTACCGTTATTTATGACATTTTGGTTTCATAAGTGCAGCAGTGAAATTACACGCATATTTACAAATACACAAATGTGCAATGGTATATAGAGAGATACATACCATATGCATGTACAGTATGTATCTAAATTACAGACATCTACACAAATACACAAACACGCATTGGTGTGTATACATATATATATATTTATATATACACTCATATATATATATATATATATATATATATATATATATATATATATAGAGAGAGAGAGAGAGCGAGAGCGAGATTATATTTAGCTCTCTATATATCTTTCTTTCTCTTTCTCTCTCATAATCTATACATACACACACACAAAGTATGTATGGAAACTAACCTAACACCTAACAGATCACATTCGTCACGACATCCCCAAGTCTGAACATGGTTCCACAGCTTTTGCAGACACAGTGAAAGCTTTGCCAGACTTAGTGATGTGGGAAGGGAGGATATTCACCGCCTTTTCTGGGCTGCAGAGAGAAGTGTTAATGGAGGCCTGGGGTTGTGTATATCAGGCCACAGTGTATTATGAGCCTGGGGTTGTGTATATCAGGCCACAGTGTATTATGAGCCTGGGGTTGTGTATATCAGGCCACAGTGTGTTATGAGCCTGGTGGTGTGTATATCAGGCCACAGTGTGTTATGAGCCTGGTGGTGTGTATATCAGGCCACAGTGTGTTATGAGCCTGGTGGTGTGTATATCTGGCCACAGTGTGTTATGAGCCTGGTGGTGTGTATATCTGGCCACAGTGTATTACGGGAGCCTGGTGGAGTGCATTTAGCTTCAGTGTGTTGTGCAAGCCTCTTTGTGTGTATTTCACAACAGTGTGTTACAGGTACCTGGTGCATTTGGCTGAATTTGGAGTGTGGAGTTATCAGAATCCCCACTCTGGCCACTTTGAATGCAGGTCCTTTAAGGAGGCAGTCGTTCGGGGAGAAGTCCAGTTTTCAGCCGTGGTTTTACTCTCCTGTGCGTGACGCAGGGCCCACGGCACAGGGACACCATTTTGTCCCACTGACGCCTCGCGCCCGCGGTTTTCTCACAGCCGCCACGGTCCCTGTTGAGGCTGCAGCCAGACGGCCAGGGAGACGAGGCGGAGGCTCGCCCCCCACCTCGTACAGCCGATCGCTCTCAAACAAGCGGCACAAGTCTGAGCAATTAACCCCCCACCCCCCCCCCCCCCCCCCCGCCGCCGGCTGGGGCTTAATTAGCTGTCTGATCAATGCCTGCGCTGATCCTCCAGAGGCTCGGCGAGACAGCCACAGCGTGGCTGCCGGGGGGGGTGGGGGGGTACCAGGGTTGAGAGGGGCAGCTCCGTTCATTAGCAACTGCAGGTATTAACGAGATGTTTCCGTGAACCCTGAATGAGAGCTAATGCTCCTAATTGCAGCAGTGTTTTGTTTTTTTTTTTTTGTTTTTTTCAGTCCGGTTCCAGATTTGGGTTTTGTGACGTTTGAGCAAGTCTTTCCATGCCCCCTCCCTTCACCCTCTTTGGTTTTCAGTTAGCGTGGCGGTTTCGGCCTTTGTCCACTCATTTCAGCCTCTACTGAGATGAGCTTTATACACGGGCAGCCTTCTTTGGTCATAAACAGTCATTCTGTCATTACAATGTGTGATTTCCCCCCTTAAGCTTAGTCAGAATGCATACGACCCATGAAAGGTGCACATACAACATTTTTTATCTGTGTGGTTTGGCCTCATAATGACAGTGAGAAATACCCTGGGCTCCACACCCTGCAAAAACAGCGTGCTATGAAGAGGACAGCTTTGGCCTGCTGTCTCAGAGTGACGGGCTTCCGTACCTCATCGGCCTCATGGGTCCTTACTGGCTGTGCGGCCTGGCTTCAGCATGGTTGTAACTTGCAGCAGCATGGTGTAGTGGAGATTGGAGAAGAAACTGAACTTGAGAGAGACTTGAGTGAGAGGAGCCAACATTTCTCTCCCTCTCTCTGAGTCTGCCCTTCTCTCGTTATTTCTCCCCCTCTCTCTTTCTCTAGTCACCTCTCTCTGTCTCCCCTCTCTTCTTTCGTGCTCTTTCTCTCTCTGTGCTGCTCACTGCCCCTCTCCCCCTCTGTTTTTCTGTCTCTTTATCTGCCCTCTCTCTCTCATCCTCTCTCTCTCTCTCTCTCTCTCTCTCTCTCTCTCTCTCTCTCTCTCTCTCTCTCTCTCTCTCTCTCTCCTTCTCTCTCTCTCACACACACATACCCAGCAGGCAGAGGAGAGGTCAAGTGTAGGTGCTGCTTGCCGCAGGAGGCTGTGAATTCATAATCGTGAGTATTGATCTGACTAACGGTGCCGCCGGGCTCTCTCACGCCAAAGGGCCTTCTTTGTCTACTATAGCAGATTCTCACAGTTAAGCCACGGCAGCCGGAGAGGGGGGAGAGGGGGGAGAGGGGGGAGAGCAGCCTCTAAGGGTGTGCATTTCCTCCCAGCCTCTACGGGGCTGCTGGCATCGGCACTGTACACCCGGAGCCCGGCTGTGCTGCGAAGGCTGCGAAACCGGGGGCCGAATTGATCGCAACGTTTGCACTGAGTTTCTGTTTCTGTTCTATTTTTACGTAGTTTAGTTTTATGGATTCTTATCAGTTTCAGCGTCGGTAGGAAAATTCACAGTCACAAAATTCATTTCCAAAAATAGATTGAGCGAAAAGCACTTGCAGGCTGCCAGTCACCGTTTTCCTGTTTCATGTGGGCTTTTTTAATTACATTGCGGTATTACAACAGCTACCCTAAAGGTAAATGTCTCCTCACAGGAATAAACATGCAGCTGGTCAGACGGTGTATTGGTAATCAGGGTTTCTTCATTTCAGGACCTGTCTGATGAAAAAATACTTTTGGTTTTAGCCATATTGATCAGCAACTTATACTATTAAATATGCCAGAATCAACCTCTGTGTTCTCTGTCTGTTTTAATGAATGTGTTAAGTAGGTGAGTTGTGTGCTTGCCTGAGAGTGTGAGTAGAGTGTCATCAAACCCCCTCCCCTTTACTCTAATTAATTTTCTTTGTTCTCGCATGGTGTCAGCAGGGGTTTGGTACATGCTGGGTCTGCTGTTCATTCGAATGAAGCTGAGGTGATTGTAGGCATTTAAGATAACACATTTCCTGTCAGCTCCAAAGAGATACTCACAAAGAGCCAACAGTAACAGGACCTGATAAGGCTCGGGTTAAAACGGCACCGTCGGGTTTGGGGGATGCCTGTTTATATTTAGCAAGAGCAAAGCTGGAACGTTCGGTGAGCAGCATCAAGGTCTGTCTGGAAAAGCAGGAATCCAGGAGGCCGGGCTGCTGATGAGAAAAGCACAGCTCTGTGGAAAGCAGCTGCTTCACTTATTTCCCTTCTTGCTGCCGGTTTTCAATTCTCAGTCCTCTTTAGCCTCAATACCTGTCTCGGCTTTACGGGCCTTAATTGCCCCGTGGTGTGCACTAATCTAATATAAAAAAACAAGTATGAAGGCTCTTCTCCTGGACTTCCATCTGTCAATAACTGCATTCATCTTTACTCAAGTCTTCTTACAGTTTCAAACTTCTACGTTGCTGAACGGCAAGTATGCTATGTAATTTAAGTTCAAGTATGTTTTAAAAATAGCACGGCATAAGCCATATTAGACTGTCACCTTTTTTCAGGCGGAAGTGGTGGTGGTTTTTCACCAGTGAAACAGTCGCTGTATAGCGATTGGTGTAACCTAAGTCATTTAAATACCACCTACCACAGGTGAAGTTTTGGCAGAACTATTCTGAGGATAGACATGGTGAACAATGACCTTAGACTATCGGTCGGTTCTGTTCAGACCAGTGCATCATTTTTTCTACTACACATCCCTCTCTGATCTTTATGCTCAGTGAAAGGATTTTTTTAAAACAGACAACTAGATAACTAAATATGTGTTCCATCTGAGCAATTAAATACAACGTAACTGGTGGTTTTCTCCACAGTAAAAAATGTTTTACCATAGCTTTCAGATTCCCGTGAATGAATTTAACACCTTGTTCTGCTCAGAGGAGACAACTGTAGTCTATGCACGGACTTCATTGCATCTCGTTTTGGTGTTAATGCTACTGTCCTTAACATCAAACTTGACTTGTAATGTGCTCTTAATAGAAGAAGCACAATGCTCTGTCGAGCGAATTTATTGGATTGTCTGTTGTAATGTTTGACTGTATAGAGCACAGATCTGGCACTTGATTCACACACACACACACACACACACACACACACACGCACACACACGCAGATGCACAATGCACACATACATGTACACATACAATACACACATGCAGGTACATACACACACGCATACACATGCACACATACAAATGCATACATAGATATGTGCTCACACAGACACACACACACACACACACACAAAACAGAGAGCTACACGGGCCTTTCCCTGCTCGACATTCTAGTAATCTTCCTCGTATACTACGCTTCAGTAGTGGTGGTTCCGGCATATACACTCAGTGTTTGATTAGCGCATTCGAACCGTGAACAAAACTTTCAGAATCATTTGCACTGACACTCCTTAACATCTCTGAAGTAGGCTCTACGTCCTCTCTAATCGCTAACAGAATCTCCCTGTTGTTGCTTTGTGAGTTTTTTGTTTCTTGTCATGATAAGGATCTATGTCCTGAATTACTGATAAGAAATCACCTTATTCTTTAGGTTGCCCAGCAACATTACAGTTGTGGTATTATTGGTGTCAGCTGCATGGAGGGAGGGGGTTCGGGGACCTGATCTCTGCCTGTGATGTCACAGAGGAAGTGGCCTTGGCCCAGAGGCAGCTTGATTGGCAGCTCCCTGCTAGCTCGAGCAGGAAGTTGCGGCTTTTCTTGGTCATAGTTATGGCCACGGTTACTGCCTGTAGCAGCGCGCACCTTTCTCTACGCGCACTGTCTGCGCGACGCGTCTGCAGCAGCTTTCTCACAAGGCCGGACACGCGGTTGCTCTGGGAGACTGCACAGAGGTGCTCCAATTGCCCAGCAGGTGGGCCACATCGCTAACAAAGTCGACAATGCACTGAGCTATCGGCGTTGCTCCCTTTAGACTGCTCTCAGGTCAGGCTCTCCACAGCACGGTGGGGCTCTGAGTTCAATATTGATTTCATGGACCGGTGTTGCCTCTGTTGTGTGTGTGGGTATTATCAATGATCTGGCACTGTGCTTCTGTGCCCCCCACCTTGCCGTACCGACTGCCCCCTCCGTGCTTTTGTATTCTCGTAAGAATGGTAAATGCACATCCTGGGATGCTGAATGAAGGGGATTTTGGGATGTCACACCAAACAGGAAGGGTACAAGCTTGTAAACTCAATCAAAGCAACTGAAGGCAAGGGAAAGATACTTCAGCAGACTGGAATACCCTGCACCATTCTGAGCACTTGGGGCAAACCAGCAGAGATATGGGTTGGGACGCAGCCTGTCTTCTCTTATGAAATGGCGCTTGCAAGGGAAGTGATCATGGTGCCCTGATTTACAGTGTTGCAGTGTGTTTTTTACGGTCAGATTCTTTAGGAGCGCTCTTGTTCCCCACTGCCACGCCCTCCCTCTATGCTTATGAACAACTGTTCATAAACCTTAATTTTATCCTCTTCTTTTTGACCAGCGGCTTCTTGCAGACCACAGAAAATCCCTCCGTACCGAGATCTGTTAGTCTGGTGTGAGGCTGCGATGTGTTCGTCATGGCGTTAGAATGTTCCCCCAGGCGTCGTGGGTGTGAAACAGCTGGACGTCACTGCCGAAGCTGCTGGGGTTTGAATCTGACCACACGCAGCCCGGTTTGTGGGGCTTCAGTGTATTACCCCCGCGCTCCGCGGTGAGGGACATGCTTCTCGGGCGTTATCGGCGGGAATGGCGGCCATCTGCACTTGAAAGACGCTGGCAGGGCGCGCTCCGCCGGGGACGGAAAGGGCAGGCGGATCACCGGGTGGGCCGGCTTCTGTCAGCTTCAAAGGCCCGCACTCCGGCAGAGCCCGGGGGGCCGGGCGCGGGGGTAGTCCCGCTGGGCCGGGAGGGGGCGGGGGGCCGGGGGGGCAGGACAGAACGGGAACCCAACACACCAAGAGACTGAAACAGGAGCCTGACACTGACCACCACCGTGCACCCAAACATTGCAGCCCTCAGGCAACATGACAGCCTGAGGAGCCAGCAGAGTTGGCTTTTTGAGGGATATCTTTTTGCTTTCATGTGTTTCTTTCTTTACCTGTCACCTCCTCTACCTGTCTCATCTCTTTACTTGTCACCCCCTTTACCTGTCTATCTCTTTGTGTCACCCTCGCTTTCTGTCTCTGTTTTTCTTGCTCTCTGTCTCTCTTGCTTTGTCTCCACCTCTCTCTACCTCTCTCTTTCTGTTGATCCTCCCTCTCTGTCTCCCTCTCTGTCTGTCTGTCTCTGTCTATCTCTCTCTCTCTCTCTCTCCTTATGGTAGAGCTTGTTTGTTTTTGGAGAGGATTATGGTCTCAGAAACAGATTTGCACCGTATGGTAGAAGCAATCGGGGGGTAGCGCCGAGTGATTAGGTTTCCATGCTGCAGAGGGCTTAAAAAAAGGGACACGTCTGGCTCGCGCCACAGAATCTATACGATTGCGTGTATATTTTCAGAGGGGCGCTCCGGGGACCGCATGTGTCATGGCCCCGGCCATCTCGCTCTGACTGAGCAGATTAGAGCGCGCGCGGCCGCCGGGTTCTTCATGAATGACTGGCTGCCAGGGCTTATCTGGTTATTAATCTGCCATCACAGCCAATCTGCGCCGCTTTCTGCGTCTACCATCCCTCTCTCTTCTTCTATTAATAAAGAGCTGGTCTATTTTTCAGAGAGGATGTGGTTTATTTAGGTGCGAAGTCCGCCCACAACCCAAAACATGGTCGACTCACGGAGAAGGGAGAGAGAGAGATAAAAAAAATGCACGTTTCATGTATTTCAGAGGTGTGTCTACTCAAGCGCAAGATGGTATGGGCTCTGGGGGTGGGGGTGGGGGGAGATGGAGGTGGAGAGACCGTGTCGAGCAGATGAGGGAGCGAGACCTGAAGGACTTCCGGCAGGAAGACGGCTCACTCTGGAAGTACTTATCTGGTACACAAACGCCAGTCTAATACCCAGTAATGACTGACACATACAGGAACTGGCAACCCATGGGGAGACAGAGAGAGAGAGATATGTCTGTAATGTATTGATTGTGACAAGTGCAGTGGCAGGTTCACCAATAAATGCTGTATGTTGTCCATCTAAATGAATGGACTGGGTCCAGAATGGGAGGATCTGGCCCCTGCAATGAGCCGCGGTTCCCTGATAATCAGTGCAGTCGTACAGGAACTGCTGTGTATTTGCACTGGCAGTGAAGACAAGATTGCATTGGGAAAGCTCCAGCAGCGGTGTACAGTGTGTGTGGGCATGAATGGGCTACTTTGTATGCATGTACAAATGTGTATATACAGATTTGTGTATGTGAGTGTGTGTGTGAGTGTGTGTGTGTAAGGCTGTGTGTGTGGTTCTCTCTCTTCCCTCCTTCGCTTTTCAGCCCCAGTGCCCAGCCAGGGGGCCAGTGTGGAAATTCGCCTGTTCCCATGGCAACCCCTCATGTCACCGTCTTGTGGCGAGCCTTGGCGCTGTGTTAGTGGCTCTCCTGGAACCTTTAGCACTCTCTGTGCTTTGCACGTGTGTGTGTGTGTGTGTATGTGTGTGTATGTATGTGTGTATGTGTGGGTGGGTGGGTGGGTGGGTATGTATTAGTGTAAGTGTATGTGTACAGTGAGTGTGCGGTGTGTGTATGTGTGAACATCAGTGTATGTCTTTGGGTGCGTGTGTGTGTATCTGCATATTTGTCAGTGTGTGGGTGGTTATGTGTTAGTGTGTATGCGAGTGTCTTTGTGTGTGTCAGTATATGTCTGTAGGGGAATGTGTGTATATGTGAACGTCACTGTGTATCTGTGTGTGAGTGACAGTGTGAGGGTGGGCGCATGTTAGTGTGTGTGTGTGCATGTGTGTGTGTTAGATTGCAGATGTGTGTGTGTGTGTGTGTGTGCCTCCAGAAAAGTATAGCAGAGGACTGTGCCCTACAGCACTCTCCCTGCCATAAACAGAGCAAAGAGACCAAACGAGTCTGAGTCCCAGCCCTGTCACAGACCTTCTCCAACATCTCAGCTGCAACTTCATTATATCCATTATGTTCTCTGTATCTTTCTTCATAAGTCTCTCTGGGTAAGAGAGCGAAATGACACAATCTATTTGTAAAATGTACTGCTGATTATTATTACTATGATTTATTTAGCAGACCGTCTTACGCAGAGGGATGTGAAAGGACGTCAGAGCAGGATGTGAATAGTGTAATTCTGCTCTGCTGTCTTCCTCTGATCTGGCCTAACTAACTGCCTGCCTTAGATCAGTTCCTGGTAGATACTGCCAGAGGACCCTGCGGGTTGTGGGAAGAGTGGAGAGGAGAGTGGAGGATGTGGATTGATCGGAGTGGATGGTGTAGGAGGCAGACGTGGGTCTGTGTTGCTGTTGAGTAGAACAGTATGGGGGCACGGATGCTTTAGGCGGTGTGTGTGTGTGTGTGTTTGTGTGTGTGTGTGTGTGTGTGTGTTTGTGTGTTTGTGTGTTGTGGAGCTCAATGTGACTTTGAGCAGAAGATAGAGGGAGAGGAGGGTCAGTTTAACAGAAAAAGACAGATACAAATGACTGCACCAATCACTCGCTCTAATGGCTTGTTGTTTGTACTTCCATCTAGTGGCATTGTAAGGAACTGCAATGATGAAATATAAAGGCAGATGAATTCAGTTCATCGACTTCACAGTTCTAGCTCTGTAGATTAGTTTAGCTCTCGATTGGTGTGTCGTTTAAATTTCTCTGAAGAACCATGCCCTCAGAATAAATGAAAATTGACACAGTCTAAATCATCAGAGCAGAAAATCACAGATGCCAACACTCTGCCCTTCATGTTTTTTTTCAACATTGTTGGCCTCAGCTGTGCTTGAAACATGTTCATTTCAACATTTTGTACCAAGTTGAATTACATTACATAACAAACAATAAGTAAACAGAACAGAGAATTGGAGTGTAGCAGTGCAGGCAGCTATAAGCTCTGGCTCTAGATTGAAATAGGACCCCTTAGTAGGACCCCAGTTTCTTTTGGTCATATTCTTCCCTACTGCATTGCAGATGTTTTTGAACATAAGATTGTGAAGAACTGTCACCAATGCATGGAGTGACAGAAGCCCTGAGTTAGAGAAGAACTGGATGCTGCCTCTTGTCTTGTGCAGACAACAGGGGAGAGACAGCTGGAAGTGAGAAGACAGAATCCAGCATGCTTCCATCACAGCCAATGATTTTCTTTATGTTGATCAGATAGTTGGCTCGTGTGGCTCACACTGAAAATTCTGTCTCTGCCACTGTTTGAAATGTGAATGTTCTGATTTAACGACTTGTGAACATTCTTGTAGGGGTACGGTTTGAACTCACGTCCGTACCTAAGACAGCGACGCTGTCTTGCTACCAACCCGGACCTCCTGGGGGGAGGGAACGTAGGAGCTGAATATCTGCTAATATAGAATATCTGTGGCACTGTGTCTTTGCATAGCTCACCTGCTCAGAGACCATGCGAATCAGTGGGGATCTTGGTGATCTTGATCTTGGTGGAGGCGGTTTAAAAATTCAGGTCTCGATTAATGGGGGCATCACTTGGCTGACCCTGCATCCTGCTCACTCTGTGGGCGGCTCCCCTGAGGAGCTTGTGAGTGTCTCACAGACTGTGTGTGTCAGTCATCAAGAGTTCAGGGTTTGCTGTGAGGTTCAGGGATTGCTGTTAGACTTGAATGTGCAGTGGGAAACACAGTTTTTTTTGTACTTTTTTGTACTCATTTAGTACAAATAAACCTCCCAGCGTTCTTATTTTCTAACTGGTTCACTCAGCTTTGGGAGTCTTTTTTCAGCTGGGGATGATTTGGAAGGGAGGGTTTGTTGTCCATTTTGTAGAAAACGGGTATCACCTTTATGAAAGCAGGACATATGAGGTAATGCCACAGTGCATTAGGCAGCATATCATTTTTTTCTCCTTGCTGAGCAATTCCATGTAATTTTCTTATATTTGCATGCAAATGACTAGGACCAGTCACCAGAGGTGCGCCTCCTTCAGAAACGGCAAAAGATTGCAACAGCTCAGATTGGCTTCATGCTGGAATCACATATTGTACATTGACAGTGATACAGTGTGGTTCAGGCAAAGAAGCTACATATTCCCCAGTGTAGCCTGTGGTTTCCATGATACTTTCTGGATTCTTTACTGGATTCATGCAAGTTTTAAAAAAAAATATTGAATATTTTATAAATAAGTCATGGGGTTTCTTTTTATGACACACGTTGACAAGAGACTCCTTGTTCACAAACAGTGCAGTATTGCTGGGTACACAGGTGCGTGGGCAGGGCAGTGTCTGTATCCAGCCAATATGCGGTAAGTAAATTGAAGTCAATGTTATATGACCCCTTTTCCAAAGCAGGAGTGTGATGATATTGACTTAGATGTCCCCTGTAATGAGAGGCAGTGATAAGGGGGTAAATATAACTCCGCTGTCTGTCCAGGTGGAGCTGAATCCTTCTTGGAGCCACTCCCACTTCCTCGTGGCTTGGCCTGCCTTTGTTCCGCCAGCCAGGTATCTGGCCCGACCGGTTATCCAACTCTATTTATATCTGCGGCCCCTCCCTCGCAGATGTCTGCCTGCACTCACCTGAGCACACCTGTGGATAGGGAGAGTGAACAGCATGCGCTGGAGGGTGGAGAGCAGGGGAGGGCGGGCGTGCGCGATTCTCACCCGCCGATTGGCCGATGGGTGCTGACGGGCGCGCCTGACCCGTCCCCCGGTGGGTGGGTCCCGGAGGCTGGTGCGGGTGAAGCAGGAAGTGTGTCCGCAGATCGGTCGGTCTGTCCTGCTATGCCGAGACTCTGCTCCTCCAGTGCCTGCTGCCTGGCCCCGTTCCTGTGCCTGGGGGGTGCCGGGGGCCTCAAACCGGGGGATTCGGGCGAACTCGTCCCGGGCGACCTCGTGATCCCCGGCTCGGGGGAAAAGGCGGAGCGTAGCCCAGGAGGGAGGGCGGCGGATCCATGCGAAGACACACAGGTTGGGATTCCTCTATCGCTTCGTATGTGATATCTCTGGGTGTCCCCCAACGCACACTCACGCAAGTCCGTCAGCTGTCTCCGCCACTTCCTCCGTTTACCCACTGGGCTTTTCCTACTGCTTTCCTGCCGCTGTGTAACTGACAGCATGGCTCATATCCGAGCAGCGTTTGCCGTGTTTCGACACGCACCCCGTCCGCTCCCCCCTCAACGCCATGTGTGACAGGTGATGTGGGACCTCCCCTTCCCGCCTAGCGGGGACGAGCCGTGACAGCGGGGCCCGATAATGTGATTTAATTGGCTCAGATCTAATTATTTCTGCACTAATGAACGTCTTGACTGAGAGAGACCCTGTAAGGGGAGTCTCACACCTCCGTCCTGAGAGAGAAGGTGGGCAGAGGGAGGGGGGGGGGGGAGGTGGGAAGGGGGGGGGGCTTTAAGGCTCTGTTGAGCACTCAGCCCTTAATTGCTCTATTGATCCTGCCATTTGCCCCATTGATCTTCCTGTTGGATCAGCCTGTGTCTGTCATTCAGGCTGAGTGTGATTTCCTTTTAGTGGAATAACAGGAAAACGGGAGGGAGAGACCTCACTGGGAGGCTTGAGAACAACACTTTGGTTTTTCCCAGTTAGGTGTTTGCTTAAGCAATCGATTAAACACAAGTTCCCAGTTGGAGGCTGTAAGCTGAAAGTGTCACGCGCTCAGCTGTCACAGAAAGTATTCTGTAGGATGGGGAAAACCTACATGTGGGCCCATATGAAGTGACCTGCCCTGAAAGACGTTGTCGTAAAGTAGGGGTAGGAAGTTTCTGGAAGGTCTATGCAGTTTTCTTAATTAGTGGCTTCAGGCTGTGACCACAACACAAGGTCAAAGAGGTCAAGTCAGGAGGCTGAAAAAAAAATCAGCCCAAAACTCTCCAGGAAACATTCGCTTTCAGCCTGCGAACACGTGGCCTTGCCTGTCGGCAGTCCCCCCGGGAGAGCTCGATCGGTATAATGAGTAACCGGGAACTCTCGCCCGGCTGCGACCGCTTCTTCGTTATCCGGTTCTCCGCGACTCGGCGAGTCTTTAATCTGTCCCTCTGCTGCGGGCCCTTGTCTGTCTGGGCGACCGCGGGGGCCCTCCCCCTGTCTGGTCCAGCCGGGCCGGTAATAGCCCAATTAAAGGAGCTAGCCGGCTGATTAGGATGAGGAGGCAGTAGCAGACCTCAGAGCAGCAGTAGCTCTGGCTGGCTGACTAACTGCAGTACAGAAACCTGCCCTGCAGCCAGCTCTGCACATCATTTGGCCCAGAGGGGTGTCACATTCCTTCTAGGATTCCTCTGTGCATTCCACAGGTGCTGCATGCTGCAATGATCGACCGGTCGGCCGATCAATTCTCTCCGTAATGTGCAGCGACACAGCGCTGGCACTTTTTGTTGCCTCTTTTGATTAGGCAGGCTAAGTACTAAGTACAATAACATAGCCCCAGACTGTCTGATTGTTGCATGCTGGTTGCTGACTCATGATCTGACCGATTCATATACACATAAAACAGCTTTTCCCAGCAAAATGGAGGACAGAATTTTCATGTTATGATGCAGAACTGACAGCGTGCCTGTTTCTGTTTTTGGGGTATTTTCCTCTGGTTTACATGTGTTAATCCATGGAAGTGCTTTTGGTGTGGTCTCTGTAGGGGACTCTCTGTAAGACTCTTGAACGCGCATGAGCTCATTTAGCAAGCTGCTTAATGCTGAACTGTGTATCTAATGCCAATGTCTACGTAAAAGAAGGATGTCATTGGCAGAGTGTGTGTGCGTGTACCTCCAGCAGGTAAATTATTTATGACAGTTATTATGATGTAATACTAGTTTCTCTGAATATGTTCATTCTCTCATTCTCTGTCCTTACCTGCTATTCATAGGGGCCTATTTCGAAAGGGATTAGACCGGAAACGCTGACAGATGTACCTTGATATGAAGTTCTTTTCAGACGCCCTCTTATCTCCTAAAATTCCTCCAGTGGTTTCGATGGCACGACCTTTACCTTTACCGGGAATGTAATCACGTGACTCCAGCCCTCCACAGGCCCGACAGCAGTGAGTAGCACAGGATAGCGGAGCAAATCAGGTGAAGAAAGAAATGCCCTCTGTAACACAGGCAGCGGATGTGTACCGATCGCGCTGATTAGCGTGAACACTCAAGCAAGATACAAACCCGGTGGTGAACTGGTAAACTCAGCGACGCCCTGGTCCCAACCCCTCACGGCTGCTAAGCGCTCGCCGCCCTTGTTTCGTCAGCTAGCCGCGCGGGCCTCTCCCAGCAAACAAACAAATTCAGATAACAAAAAAAAATACGGCGTGATTGTTTCATCGTCGATGCACCGTTCAGCCTTTCAATCTGCAAGTTAATGGTCCCGTGGCACCGCGCGAGTTTTACAGTCGCGTCTCAACGGGCCAGCCCGTTTTTCGGGAATGTCCCGTCTCCACGATGGCATGTGGACATAGGGCTCTCCCGTGTCCCCGTGCGCTTGTGAGCGGGCGCAGGTGCTGGAACCGCATCGCTCAAAAAATCTGAGGCAGAAGAATCGGACCGCGCCCGACGAAATGGGCAGAGGGAATTGGATTTATCGTAGGCTGCAGGCAGTCTCTTGCTTTATTAGTCGATATTTTTTTCTGCCACAGTGTTATGGCTGTGAGCGGTGCTGTCCATATACTGCCTGGGAAGATGTTAACAAGCTAGGCTGTCTCGGGCGCTGTACCAGCAGGGATGGGGGCCAAAGCAACAGCCACCTCAAGCTGATTCAGGTTCCTCCGAAAACAGAACTTGTGTGTGGGTGTGGCACAGTAGTACCCTGTCGAAAAGTCCCGTGTATTGAGATAGACTATTGAAAACCCAGTGGAAATTCCTCCATCTCTCGTCTGGATGGGTATTTTAAACACGTCCTGCATTCTCATAATATCGCGTGACATTCGTAGTGCCAGAGGCCCAGAAAATATACTTCATATCAGTGCGGTGTCAGAGCAGATGTGTCCCCTCAGTGTCTTCAGTGAGGGGCAGACAAACGCGGGGATTTTAAAGGGACTGTGTTATAGGTGGGGTTCCTTTAGTCCAGACACCCTTGGCAAGTTGGCATGATAAAAAGCAGATTTATCTGTGCTTATGAAATGCACGCAGTTCAGACCCAGTTCACCATGTACTCTTATTAATGAGGCTTCAGCATATTAATTCTGTTTGAAGTGTGTTTTGAGGAGCAGGAGTATGTCTGTGTGGGTGTGGGTGTGGGTGGGGGTGTGTGTATGTGTGTGTGGAATAGGAGCATGTGTGGCAGGAGTGTGTATGTTTAATGAGAGTGTGTGTAATTGTGAGCGCACATGCGTATGTGTGTGTGTGTGTGTGTGTGTGTGTTAGGAGTAGGAGTGTTTGAGAAATGGGCGTGTGTGTGTAATAAGTGTGTTTGAGAGTGTTCCCTCAGAGCTCTGTATGTAGGGAGCAGTCCCTGAGGCTTCTGAGTCAGATGTTGAGGAGGGAGCGTTTCTCCCTCCCTGTCAGATGCGTCGGCTGCAAACGGAGGTCCGTGCCACTCCTACCTCGTCAATGTCTGTCTGACTCTGACTCTCTGACTGTGTGTGTCCATGCGTCATTCCATGTTTTCATATGTGTATGAGTGTACATGCTTGCATGTGTACTGTATGTGTAAGTGAGCACGTGGGTGTGTGTGCACATTTGTGTATGCGTGAGTGCACGTTTGCAATAGGATTTCATGTGATGGGGAACTGGCAGTCTGTGTGCTTCTCTTTTTGGAGCCCTTCCCCCTCGTTTGGTGGTTGTTCTGTGGAAATGCAATTAGTCTTGAGTGTGTTTTCTTCAAGGGAACATTTTGGGAGTGTGCTCTTTGTTTGGTAAATACTCACTCAGTCCTAATGCCAGACTATGAACCTGATGCCTTTGACTACGTTTAAGAGGAGTCACATTTGCAGGGTGTGCGTGTTTGTGTGTGTGTGTCTGTGTGCCTTTATTTTGTCTGAGGCTGTTGATACATGCCCAGTCACGTGATGACACAGTAGTGAAGACTGGGAAACTCTTTGTTCAGAGTTCCTCTGAAGGTCTGAGCTCAAAGCTCCATAAACCTGTGCAGGTCCCTGCAGAGACGCTGTCTCTCACTCTTCTGCTGATTTTAGGGCTTAAGGTAGATAATGAAGCTTTAATCTGCAGAACCTGCAAGAAACCATGCACCCCACGATAACTATCTCTGCATTGTCTACTAAAAAGTGCCATTTCTGGTCAGTGTTGAACATTGTGTTACAGACAGATGCCCACAGATGCCAGATGTGTGTATGTCATCACTGAATGGAACTCTCAGAATCCAGTGTAGGAGGTAGATGGTATTTGACATTGTAGGAAGCACTATTTGCCAGAGATCAGGCCATCCAGTTCAACACCTCTCGGTTCCCACAGGGCCGTGTATCTGGTGTAGGTTTGGTGATTCTGAACAGACTAGCGCTTTGCTGTTTAGTGTTCATGCTTTTGTCTGCTGAGCCTGCCTTATACCCCTCTATCCTTCTCTCCTGCTCTCTTTCCCACTCCCCATTTGTAGTATGTTACATTGTCGTGTGAAATCATTGTGAGTTAAGAAACATCCTGATTTCCTTGTGGTATTTTCTAGTTAGACGCCACTTGCATTCTCACGAGTGAAAGGTATTGATGAGTTCACGAAAAGTATTCACGAGTTGAAGTATTTTCAGGTTTTTCTCTGGACATTGACCTGCTCTATTCACACGTTATACAGACTATGTACTAGGGAGCTGGCACGGTAAAGTCCGTTTAATGTCCAGTCCGACTGATTCTGACATTTTCTTTCTCACATACAGCTCCTCTGGGTAATGTCTAGGTAAGTTCAGGGTTGCAGTGCATGTCTGAAAGGAGCTTTGGTCTGTCTTTCCCTCTTTTTTCTCTCATTCACCCTCCTCTCTTCCTGTCTGCAAGTTTTCAGTTTTTCAATTCCTGTGCTTTATTAAGGGGGCGAACAGATATTCCTGCTGCCACAGCAGCATGTCAAACAGGGGAAACAATAAACGTCTCTAGCACATGTCTTTATAACCTCTTTAAGTACCTCTCCCTCTCTCTGTGACTCACGTCCTGATTGGCGCGTGCACTGCTGTGCAGCTCCTTGTCTCAGTCCCACTCCCACCTGGGTGATCTGAGGAGCTGTAATCCGGGGGAACAGGAAGCAAAGGGAGGTCAGAGTTGAGGCAGCAGCGGGTAGAAGTGGGAGGGGGTGAGCGGTGGTGTAGTTACTTGAATGGAGAGGTACACCAGGTATTGGATGGAAGACCGGAGTTCTTAAGCCGTTTCTCTCTCTCTCTCTCTCTCTCTCTCTCTCTCTCTCTCTCTTACACACACACACGCACACACACACACACACACACACACACACACCTCCCCAGGCGTTGCAGCTGCTCCCCTCAGAGCCTGCAGTGGCCAGGCTTCAAATAAGACTGCCGTTAGAGTGGCTGCTGATAAAGGCTGCATTAGACACTTCAGCGGACTCAGCTGCCGGCCTGCTCTCCGTGGCTCTTTCTCTCTCTCTCCCTCTCTCTCTCTCTCTCTCTCTCTCTGTTCGCTGCTCCCCTCTCCTGCCGGGCAGGCACCTGCTCGCCTCCGTGCCTCCGAGTCTCCCACAGCACCCCACCTCCCCTTCACACCATCACCCACATACAGGTTTACAGATTTAGCAGCTACTTTGCAGGTGGCTCTGTAAAGACAGGAAACATAGACCTTTCCTTTCCACCTCGGGTCCGTTGAGGTGTCCTCGCTGCACGGCAGTTTAGAGAAGCAGCTAGGGGCGAGGGACCTGACCCCAGGACCCGAGGATCATAGCTTTAAATCCCAGATGGGATCCCGCTGCAGCACTCTTGAGCACAATACGCTCCTTCAGCATCTCTCTGACAGTTTTCATTGACGTTCCAAACAATGATTCGGGAGTTAAATATTCCTGCAGTTAACCAAACCTAGATGAACTGGTTCCATCCACGACCATAAAATCCTACCACCTTCCTTCTGCATCAGCTGTTCACGCCATCCCTCCTCCACCCTGTCTCCCTTCCTTTCTTTTCCCTCTTTACGATGCTCAATTGAGGGATCAACAACCTTGGCCCGTGGCCAGGTGCAGTCCCTTTGTTTGACTACAAGCCAAATGAAAGTATCGTCAATCCCACTTTCTTCGCAACCTTCACTCTTCGGTTAAGTGAAATTGAAACTGATATAAACTGCATAGATTAGCGTAATGCTAAGATGTACGTGGGCAGAATGTTCCGGAGCAGGTGTCAGTCAGGTGGGCTGAGCGGCAGTGACCTGTGTGCGGGGAGTGGGCCCGTGGACTGCCATGAAAGGGAGGGTCGGGGCTGCTGCAAGCCGCTCTGAAAATCTGCGCTTTATGTATGTAACTTTATCAAATGTCGGGCTCTTGGAATCAGCCTTGAAGAGGCGCTCACGACGCGCGGTGAGTCAGAGTGTCTGAATGCGCTGCTGATGTCACTGCGCCTGACTCGCTCGCCCCAGCCGGTGCACAGACCGGAGACTCGCGAGGCAGAGGAGCACGGAGCTTCTGCTTTGTCTCGCTGCACCCCTCTGGGGGGGGGGGGGGGCTTACAAGATTCTAACAGTGGCGGTAGAGACATTTTATCCCACCCCATAATGAGAGCCTGCCCCTCTCTCTCATTCCCCAGGAAAGATGGTGCGGGGCTCTTATTGGCTGCCTGTGGGGGAGGAAGGAAAAAAAGTGGTCGTGTGATTGGACAGTTTCTGGAACGTGGGCAGCGGTAGTTGCCGCGTTTGAGGGTGCCTCCTAAGCAGATGAAAGCCCATGTGCCTTCCGTGTGTGTGTGTGTGTGTGTGTGTGTGTGAAGCGCTAACCTACAGAACACAATAGCGACTCTACGCAGTTGAATGGGGCAGGCTACACATTATACTCCTAGTACCTCTGCTGCCATACTGCCTGCAGGCATGGAAATGGAAGCACCTTCACTCTGCACTGTGTGGAGCTATTTTAACCACAAGAAGGTTAAACACAAGGCCACTACCCCTGGTATTTCAAAGGAATACCTCTGTCTGTCTGGTTTCAGTTCAGCTGTCTGTCTGGCACTGACGGACCTCATTGTCCTGTAAATGTGGTCTTCAGAGTGTGTGTGCTTGTCAGAAACTGTGCATTTTTTCTCACTCCTGTTGTGCTCTCACACTTGCATGCACAGACACACGCACACACTAAACAGTCCACACATACACAGGCTGACACAGTCTATATTCAGAGAAACACACAATATCACACTGTCCTCACACTCACTCACATATACAGTATACACATACACATATACACACACACAGTTTGGATGTGCACACACTCATATGCACACCGCACTGTGATAATGCAAGCACACACACACACACAGCCTGCACTCACATACACACACACACACACACACACACACCACATGGTCTGCACACACAGACACACACACACCACACAGTCAGTACAGAGAGACACACATACACCACATGGTCAGCACAGAAGCACAGAAACACACAGCACTCTCCACACACACACACACACACCCAGCACTCATGCATGCTGTTCATGTAGGAAGTGCACACACTGACAGCCACATCTGTTAGCGCCTGTCAATCTGCTTAATTAAATGATGCTCCATGGTGGCATTCCTTTTCTCAGGAGATGCCCGTAAGAAGATCATTTGCAATGTTTGCTTTTTTCCCATCATACACACGGAAATGGTTCAAGCAATGAGCTGGTTGGGTGAATTTCAGGAACGTAATCACTTAAAGAAATATGTGGGTGTGTAATATGCAGGTTGCTCACGGAGGAATGTTGCCCGGTGAATCCAATGAACTATTTTACAGGGCCAAACGTGCAGGTGCTCGTTTTCAGTGACTTGTGAATGCTGCTCAAGGCGATTAAAGATGGTAGTCGTGCACCTTCAGAACATATACCACTGTTCTTCCTACCTTTGATCCTCTCACTGTCTGAATCAGCTTCCCCAGGGGCTAATAGACATTTGCGCAAGAGTCATACATAAATATATAGATGAGACTATTTCACTGTGTTTAATCCTTTCCTCATGGGCTGGGGCTACCCAAAGTGCTGTAGTCATTAATAAAAGATGAGGACCTGGCTCAGTAAGTATGGTAGAACTCTTGAGATATGAAATTACTACTTAGCCGAAAACCTAATCGAGACCAGGAAGTGCTTAATTATGCAGCCGAAGGCAAACAGTTTGCACTAAATGTGATTTCTGAATGGCTTAGCAGAAAGCTCTGTGAATGAATCTGTCAACACTAGATCGTCCGGCATTTGAGAGTCATGAGCCCTGTGGTGTGTCTGAGGAGCTGGAAGCTTGTGGGGTGACCGTGGGTGACCCCTGTCTCTAGCATGTTGATAACCATGGCGCTCTGTCATAGCACTGTCACACAAGAGTGCATGCAGTGATTTCTTCTTCCAGTGGAAAGATGGGGGGTCTGTCTGTGGTCACACTAGAGAGAACACACGCACACACACACACACACGCATTCTCACATCCTTATTCATACGCGCAGCATGCAGTCCTCCTGACGGCTCTCCCGTGTTTTTCTCTGGCAGAAAAGTGTGAAGGAGGGGATCCTGCTGAAGCAGACCAGCTCCTTCCAGAGGTGGAAGAGGAGGTACTTCAAGCTGCGTGGACGAACCTTGTACTACGCCAAAGACTCCAAGGTAAAGGACGGCAGCTCGCTCGGTCTCCTCTCAGGTAGGGACAGGCCCTGTCCAACTGTGAATTTACTCTCCAGCGGGTGACACATCCATCCCCTGCCTCAGCTCAGTACTCAGGAGTACCGTCAGGCGTGTTTAACTTTCTGGGTTGAAGTCGGCCCAGAGCTGAATGTGTCTCTGTGTGGGTTGCAGTCTCTGATATTTGACGAGGTGGACCTGTCAGATGCCAGCGTGGCAGAGACCAGCACCAAGAACATCAACAACAGCTTCACGGTAAGAATGATCGCACACTCTCTGATACGGGCAGCCACTAAACAGCTTTCCTGCATAACAGCCGACCAAATATCTCAACCTATATCTCAACCTGTGCCTCTCTCTCTCTCTCTCTCTCTCTCTCTCTCTCTCTCTCTCTCTTTCTCTTTCTCAGGTCATCACTCCATTCAGAAAGCTGATGCTGTGTGCGGAGAACAGGAAGGAGATGGAGGACTGGATCAGCGCGCTGAAGTCAGTGCAGAAGTGGGAGACGTACGAGGTGAAGGGTCTCCCCCCTGACGGTTCTCCTCCCTGCCTCTCCCACCCCCCTGCCTGTGATTGACAGTCCCCGTGTTGCCATGTCTCTAACCCTGCCCCTCCCTCTGCGCACACAGGCCAGTCAGTTCAACATGGAGCACTTCTCGGGGATGCACAACTGGTACGCCTGCTCCCACGCCCGCCCCACCTTCTGCAACGTGTGCCGCGAGGCGCTGTCCGGGGTCACGTCCCACGGCCTGTCCTGCGAAGGTACCGCCTCCCTCCCTCTCTTGAACACATCTGTCCATCAGGGCCAGAACTACTGCTACAGAGGTTCTTCAAGAGCGCCTCTGGTTATCCACCAGTGTGTATGGTTTACAGCTGTGTACATCCATGTAAGAGTTTGTGGAAGTCATATATAAATTCATACATTTTGATTCATATTGCTTTAAAATTGCTTAGCAGACACTCTTATAGATGACAGCTTAATTACATGGCTTACAATTTTTACATGTTATTTATTTGTACAGACTGGATAATTACTGGTAATTTAGGTCACAAGCCTTATTGCTCCTTACTGCTAAGCCACACAGCTCCCATATGAAGAGTAACCTTATTGACACTCTACCTGCTATTATCCCTAGCAGTGAGCTTGAAGTTTCTGTGTGCCTGTGTTCCTATTCTGATCTCTGTCTTCTCTTTGCTTGTGACCCCCTGTCTCCCCCCCTGTTGATCTATCTGTCTGTCTGCCTGTCTGTCACCAGTGTGCAAGTTCAAGGCCCATAAGCGCTGCGCTGTGAGATCCACCAACAACTGCAAGTGGACCACGCTGGCATCCATCGGAAATGACATCATCGAGGACGAGGATGGGGTAAGCAGAGGCCGGGGGGGGGGGGGCGGGGATATCGGTTCTGTAATGTAGGACAGCCAGTCACAACCAATGAGGAAAGTGGTGGCCGCTGAAGGCAGGTGCGTGCGTTGCCTCTTTGGGAGTAATGGTGTTAAAACCTGCATATCTGATGACTAAAATCTGACTCCATTTTATATTAACCTATGTTTTAGTTCCCCAATTCCCAAATCTAATTAGCAACCTAGGAATTCTCAGTTCACTTTGGCTTGTAGATGATCAGACTGCGTAGTCCACGACATAGGATAACATACCAACATTTAATATAACTCGCTGCCATTTTATATTTTAAATCATAGAATATATATTAGGTGGACCATCTAGGGACTGCAGACTCATCAGAATAGTGCAATACTTAAGACTGACTGAGCGTAAGTATCAATGGTTTTCGAGTGGTAAGCAAGAACTACGGAAAAACTTCAAATCCTGCTACGCGCATCATTAAAAATGGTCAAATAAGAAATCACAAACAGAGGTTAGAAGACTAATACTTTTATTAATCAAAATTACCCCCAATCAGCTGAAATTCCAAGATTACAACAGGCAGTATGTTATAGTTCAAATGATGGTAAATACAGCAACAAAGAGGGGCTGGTCAGCCACAGTTAGTGTAAGACACAGACCAGAAGTGAGGGAGGAGGGCACCGCTGCTCCTCAGCCGAAATGAGCAGGCTCTGATGAGGCCCTAGGGGCCAGCACAGCTCCCGCGGGCCCTATCTGAGCCCCGGGCTCCGGGGACGCAGTCTGCACTCTAATGATCACACTGGACCAGACTGCCGCCGGGGTGGCAGAGTAGCCATGCTGCCTTTGGCTGCGATTGACAGCGCTGCTCTGACTCCACCGTGCGTCTGCCCAGCTCATCACTCTCTCATTGCATTACATTATCCGACTGTAGTGCAGGCCTCTTACCCAGAGCGGCAGACTGTATACTGCTCACATGTTTATTACCCCTTTGAACCGCTGAAGCAGCGCAGGTTAAGTACCTCGCTCCGGGGATAACAGCAGGGCCCCACAGGCTGCCTGACTCCGTGACGTTACTCCTGTGCTCCTCTCTCCCAGACGACCTTCATTAGATGCGGTGCTTGTCAGGCTCACAAGGCCTCCTGAGAAGCCCTCTTTGTTTCTCCTTCAGTCTCTCGATTGCCACCAGCCTAATTGTGTGTCCTGTACCGCTTACATTAACTGAGATGGGCTATTTCACTCCCCAAGGCCTGCAGGGCTCTCTGGCTCTCTGGAGACGGCCGTCCTTGCTGTCAAGGGCACCAGAGAGTATTGTCTGGAAATACATGAAACCCTGGAACAGTGTTTGATGGGACCTGCCAACCATCCATCATTCAGACTGGGTTTCTATCTGGTATAACCAAACACTGTCTCTGGGGATGATTTTTTACATATTTATTCATTTATTTCATTTCTTCATTTACATAAGGTGACAGACTGACAGTATTTGAGAAAACAGGCCACTGTAGTGCTCTTTCAGCAGACATGGGTGGTCTGCCTGCTGTAGGTTTGCAGGCCCCCTTGTTTCAGGAATGGCACACTTCTACCCTGAAGGCCCTGGGCGTAAACTGCAGTTGTAAAAGTCATCTATAATGTCAGATTAATGTCTCCTCCTAGCCTCGGGCGGTTCCGTCTGCTCAGCTGCACAGGTGCTTGTGCAGGTGTTACGTGTGTTGTTAACGCTGTGTGTGTGTGTGTGTGTGTTTGCAGGTGTCCATGCCTCACCAGTGGCTGGAGGGGAACCTGCCGGTGAGCGCCAAGTGCGTGGTGTGCGATCGCAACTGCGGCAGCGTGAGGCGACTACAGGACTGGCGGTGTCTGTGGTGCAAGGCCATTGTGAGTCTCCCTCTCCCTCTCTTTCTCTCACGCTCCCTCTGTTTCTTTCTCTCCCTCTCTCCCTCTCACTTTGTCTCCCTCTTTCTCCTTCTCTCCCTCGCTCTGTCTCTCTTTCTCTCTGCTTTTGTCACTCTGTTTCTCTCCCTCTCTGTCTCTGTCTCTCAGTCTGTCTCGCTCTGTCTCTCTCTTTCTCCTTCTCTCCCTCGCTCTGTCTCTCTTTCTCTCCTTCTGTCACTCTGTCTCTCTCCCTTCCTCTGAACACTGTGGCCATGTTCCCCTGTGAGCAGCTGGTTCAGTAAGACTGGGCAGCTTTGTGGAGAGGGGGTGCACACGCCCGTTTGACACCGCCTCAGAAGCAAGGACAGATGGGAGTGAACATGGGGGTCAGCTGACTCACATGGCAGCACCTTGAACCGGTGACTCTGCCGGGGGGGGTTGGAATGGGGGTCAGTAAGCTTCAGGCTGCTCAGCCCTGTCATTCACATGGAACATGTCCAGGAAAAAGAGACAAAATGAACAGCGGAGAGGGGATGCTGGGATTTTCCAATCTGGGAATGCCAGGATTTTAAAAAAACTTGTTTTATTGTTTCAAGGATATAAAGACACAGAAAATGATGCTTCCGTACGTGTGTGTGTGTGTGTGTGTGTGTGTGTGTCTGTAGGTCCATAGCAGCTGTAAGGAGCACATGGGGAAGATCTGTCCATTGGGCCCATGTAAGGTGTCCATCATCCCACCTACTGCGCTCAACAGCATCGAATCCGATGGTGAGCATCACCACGGCAACACCGTACCTGTTCCTCTTCTACCATCAGCACTGCAGTTGCCAAGTAAACAAGCCTGGAGAAAAAAGTGTAGCTTTACCATACCTCTTAAATCAGAAACAACAATGTCAAACTATTATTGTGGTAGGTCACACAAAGTTACAGTCATTGACATGATTGTCCTTATCAACATTTTGTTAAACCTCAAAATTTGAGTATATTAGTACTGAATAGTACAGTACAGTATATTAGTTATAGTACTTCTGTCATGTTCATACTTCCTTATTAGTATCGCAGTGCAGAATAAACATGCTTTGCTTAACCCATGCTGGGCCTTTTCCTCAGGGTTCTGGAAGGCCACCAGCCCTTCCTGCTCTAGCCCGCTGCTGGTTCTGGTCAACTCCAAGAGCGGGGACAACCAGGGCGTGAAGTTCCTGCGCCGGTTCAAGCAGCTGCTGAACCCGGCCCAGGTGTTCGACCTGATGAACGGAGGCCCGCAGCTGGGGTGAGTCCAGAGAGGGCGGGGCCAGAGGGCACTGTTTCCCGCCCTCACCGTTTTAACCTGGAGACTTCGCTCCCCGCCTCCGCCCCAGTGCCGTTTCCCCGAAGAGCGGCCTTTTCACGCTCCGTTTCAACAGAGGAATGCTGGCACTGCACAGCCACCAATAGAAGCGCATTCCGTTACTGTCTCTGCCAATAGGAGGGGTCTCTTTTGAGATGGCAGAATTGATTTCCTGCTTGTCATTTAGGGAAGTCAGGGGTAGAGAGGAGAGGGAGGGGGGGATGCAAGGTTTCAGTCTGTCCGTGTTTCACACCTCTCTGAGAGCCGTTTGGTATGTCTCCACAGACGATCCACTGCTGTTTTGTCTGTGCCTTAATTAGTTTGACTGCTGATGTTGTTTAAATATGAATGCAATGAGCTGGAGCCTCACTGGGTCTCTCCTCCATTCCCCCACCCCCCCCACTCCTCTTGGCAGTCTGCGGCTCTTCCAGAAGTTCGAGACCTTCCGCATCCTGGTTTGCGGCGGAGACGGCAGCGTGGGCTGGGTGCTGTCCGAGCTGGACAAACTGGGCCTGCACAAGCAGGTGAGGCAGCGAGGAGCTCCACTGACAGGATCAGTATCATTCATCCCTGGGGGAGAGGGGTTTCGAGTACAAACAGCTTAACATCATACACTCCCCATAATCTGTTTAGACAGCCCAAACAATTAAAGTCACCACAGAGTTAGCATGCTTTCACAAAAGTCAAGCAGCATTGTCAAACCCACCACTCTGAGGCAGATGTATAGGCAGATTATATACCCTGCTGTATATAATAGATGTTATGTGCTGTGGACGCTGTTAATCGGCTTGCCTGTCTGTCTGTCTGTCATCAGTGCCAGCTCGGGGTTCTGCCCCTTGGCACAGGGAACGATCTGGCACGGGTGTTGGGCTGGGGCGGTCTCTGCGACGATGATGCCCAGCTCCTTCAGATCCTTGAGAAGTTGGAGAGGGCCACCACCAAGATGCTGGACAGGTGACAGGGAGTGGGAGGGGCCTAACACCACAGGGTTGGCTAAATTGATTGGCAGGTGGGGAGGGTCTGAATGCACCTATCAGGAGTCAGCATTGGGAGGTGTGAGTGCAGCTTATGCTGTATTGTGACACATGAGACACTGTCTAGTGAGACATATTCACATTCATAGCAGTCCTATTTGATTTTCCACTGTCTGGGAGAGGAGTGTTCCTTGAGCAGTCATTTCGCTCATGATCTTTTTGTCATCTGGCACTTGTGGTATTTGCTCACCGCCTGTCTTCCTCTCATAGCACCCGTAGGTTATTTTAGGTCAGGCGGTTCATTCCTCATTCCTGTTGGTGCTTCTCATTTTATCTGCTCTGACAGATAGATCTGCCATTTTCTGCTGTAACAAATGCCCTTTTCAAACCTGTCAGAACTGCTGTGTCCGCTTTTGAGTTGTTCAGCTCTGTAGCAACTGATCACTGACAGAGCAGTGCACAGATTCGGGAGGTGTAAGAAGCATTTGCAGGTCCTGCACGTTCTGGACTGCTTTGCTTCTCTGTGTCTGAGTTTTTTGTCTTGTCTTGTGGCTGGCTGTTGTTGAATGCCTCTTCCCCTGTTTGTGTGTGTGTGTGTGTGCATGGGTGTGGTGCGTCTCAGATGGAGTGTGATGACATATGAAGTCCCCACCAAGCAGTCCCCGCCTGCTGTGAAGGAAGACGAGACTCTTGACTCCTCCTTGCAGGTAGAGTCCTGGCATCGGAGTTCCTCTTAACAGAACAGCAACTCCTGAAACTGCAGACTATTCATGCTGCGAGCCCTGAACCGTGGATCACTCTCACCAAGTGCCCACAGCAATACAGCTGTAGATCAGGTGTATGTATTAGTCCGCTGCTGTGAAACGAATAGAAGGAGGTGAACAGACACACACAGCCTTATGTCTCTGATTGGCTGATATCATGTGGGTTTGCTCCACCCAGGTCCAGATGAGTGTGTATGCTGACTCCGTGGCATCCCACCTGACCAAGATCCTGGACTCAGACAAGCACAGTGACGTCATCTCTTCCACTAAGTGAGTGTGCATACGCACTGCACATGCAGATTTGGCATCATGGGTTCAAAACCCGGCGACCCGCAGAGCACACATCTCATTGGCTGTTAACAAAATAGAACATCAAAAGGTTCAGAGCATTATTTCACCATGGTAACTCTTGATGTAATGCAGCATGGTGGCATTATTGATGGCGTTTTTTTTTATTCTGTTGAAATTGGACTTTTGAAAATGGACTTTTACTGACACTTTTTTACCAGACATCCTGGCAGTCTTACTAATAAGGGATTAAAGGCCTTTTGTACTTAGAGAGGGTCCCTGTTGGCCTCTGAAAATGATCAGTGCTCTACCTCACTGCCGTCACTCAAAATATACATGTAACTAAAACCTGTCATTTGCTCTCAGGTCTCTCGGCAAAGGTAGGCACAAATCTCAGACTGAAATTGTTAGACTGAAAGTACTCTACCGAGCCATTAAACGAATTATAGACAGGTTCCTTGTGGCTCCTGTTAACAGCTTGGACAAACCCCGCACTGAACTTCTCTGAGCAAACGAGCTCAGCTTGTCCTTGAACATCCTGAGATGATGGGCCTTGAACCAGGCTGGTAAATGGCTGCAAATGGGCAGGAGAAGACTGGTTAGAAGAGATGTCCTGTACAAAATATATATATATTGATAATATATTTATGATAATAAATATATTATCAATATATATATTCCGTCCCCCTCCTCTCTCAGGTTCCTGTGCGGGACGGTGAACGACTTCGTGTCAGAGGTGGGGAAAGCGTATGAGAGGGCGGCGGAGAACAGGGAGGAGGCGGACGCCATGGCCAAGAAGGTGAGCCGGCGTAACGCACGCCGCCGTACGCGCACCTCCGGCCTGCGAGAGAACACACCGGTTGTGTAACGAGTTGTGTAACGAATTGTGTAACGAACTGACTGGGTGCAGGTGGGCAGGAGTGCTGTGGGCAGAGAGCACTGCGATCACTCAAATCGATGGGGTTTGAACTGTTCCCATTTTCTAACACATGAAGTGTGCCATTCTGACTATGAGTTAGTGTATTCATTTATAAACGTGTATTTAAAGGGTATTTATAGTCATTGTGTTACAACGTGTGATATCGTATTCATACTGTGCGTAATGGACTGTCTGCAATATGTATATATTTATGTGGGTATGGGGGTTTGTGATTTTATGTAGTAATTGAATGTTCAGTTTTTCCACAGTTGCAGACACACTCAGCTTTATGAGTCAATTAGGCACACTTATGTGTGTCTAATAGCGAGTTCGTTTACATGCACCTCCATATTCCAATGTCAGACAGAACACTCAAGTGTTCCAACCATCACATCAGTCACACAAACACTTTATGATGCAAATGCAGGCATCATCTAAGCCATTCTCCCAAATAAGATAATTAGTGGGGGAAAAAATCATGCCTGTTCTTTACGGGGCTTATTGAGGAAACTGTAATTACCATTTATGAAAGAATATTAGCGGTGGTCATATTTTATGGTGCCTGAAAACAGCTTAAAGGAAATATATGCATTTACATTTATTAATTTAACAGAAGCTCTTACCAGAGTGACGTACAAAAGTTCATGTAAAAAGGTTAGACTATGAGCTGAGGCGATACTGAATCGTAAGTGTGGCAGTCCAATAGTAGGAGTCATTGCATAACATATCGTATTCTGTTAAGTGCCATACCAGGTGGAAGTTTGAGGATATAGCAATTTTATTTGAGAACATAGTATGAATGTTCAGACTTTGGTGTTAGATGAACTGAGATGCAGTTTGAAGTTTTCAGATGAGTTTTTTTTTTAGTCAGTGGTTGAAGATGGTTAGTAATGCAGCGGTTCTTACTGTTGTGGAGAGCTTGTTCCACCACGTGGGGTGGGGGGGGGATATGAGCATACCCAGGGTAAGGACCGTTTCCCAGGATACCGTGCGCATGGTAACGTAGTCGTCGATGCTTTGCACCTGCAGTGTGCCATGCTGAACGACAAACTGGACTCCCTGGTCAAGGCTCTGAGCGAGGAGAGCGACGCTCAGCTGGTGCCCGTGGGGCCCCTGCCGTCCCCCGGCGACTCGGACGCGCCCGAAATCCCCCGGGCCTTCAGGTCCAAGGAGCAGCTGATGCTGAGGGCCAACAGCCTGAAGAAGGCCCTGCGGCAGATCATCGAGCAGGCTGAGAAAGGTACTACGATGCGTCCCTGCGGCCGCCGGACCGGGAGAGCCACACACCGCTATGTTTCACCCCCCCTCCCCAATTCTCTCTCCCTTTGGCATTGTTTGGTCAGTTTTTTTCCCCTGCCCTTTTCCGCATGCCCCTCTGCCCTCTCCCCATCTCTTCAGCCACCACTCTTTCCAACCCCACAGTCCTGTCACCAGCTGTTAACCCCCCCCGCTCTCTCTGTCTCGGCACCTCTCAGTGATAGACGAGCAGAACAGGCACGCCCAGGTGCAGCGGATGCCCTCCTCCTCCTCCATAAAGAGGGAGAACAGCGAGGAGCTGAAGGAGGTAGACCCACGTGAGTGACGGCGGCTGTGACACTTGCATTTGCCTCAGCCTTTCTGATCAAAAGACACACATGAGGGTTATAGTAGTTAAAAGTCTTTTTCTCGTTTTCCATCTTTTTTTGCAGCTGGGGAAAAACATGATCCCCTGATTGGAAAGATTCTAATTACGTTTTACCCATAATTCCCTCTTCCTTCTCCAACGCGCAGGCCGCGGGACCATGAGCCCGACCTCCTCCTCCATCGTTCTGGAGAAATCGGAGAGCTTCAGCTCCATGCTTTTCAGCGAGGACTCCATGTAAGTGAAGTTCAACATGTAATGAAACACAGAACACACACGCTGTTTTCTCCACAGCCACGGCCGTGTGGTGTGCTTATGTTACGCAGGTGATACTCACACACCACAGACGGACCTGCAGAGCAAAAGTCTCACACAAAATGTCAACCCGCATGATAAAGTACATCTGTAGCGCTCTCCATTTGAGGAAGAATGACGGGGAAAATAATCGTTCACAATTTTTATGAATTATGCGTTTATGGTTATGCAGCTTTTAATGCCAGTTTATTAGATACACTGTGTATGTTGCACTGGATAAGACTGTCTGCCTAATGACAATAACGTAATGTAATAATGTTTAGAACTCTTTTTTTGCAACAAACAATTACATATGAGAATCAACAACTTATAAGAACTGAGCCATGCCGAACAGTGTTGTAGTAATGGGAATAGGCCAATTGAAGCCTTCACAAAATGGGTGGAGCTGTGGTGCACTCACTGCAGTCACAGTGGTTTACTGCAGAGACCGAAGCATTTTGATTGGCTCAGCTGAGTCTGTGAATGACAGCTCTGGGTAGCTCAAGTTTCTCCCCCTTTTGACATCCCATTATCATTATCAAACTTCACGTTTTCTCTGTCTTCAGACAATGCACCGAGAAATGTGTCATGAACAACTACTTTGGGATCGGTCTGGATGCCAAGATCTCCCTGGAGTTCAACAACAAGAGGGACGAACACCCTAAGAAATGCAGGTACTTCCTGTCTGCAGCCAGGACTTCTTGTGGCCTGGGTATACACAGCAGGGCCGGAAGAGACACTGTGTGTGCATCGTCTTTACCGCCATGTAGCAGGAGGTGTCCTCTGGAAAGCAAAGCTCCCAGTTTTTGCTGTTAGGGTAGAGGGAAACTGTTACGTTGTTAGGTTATGTACAGAATCATTGCCAGTATTGGGTCTGCCAATAATGTGTCACAAAGCTTGCATCTTAGGTCAATATGTGAGGTTGGATCACTGCTGAGGTGTCCTATTTTAGAGTTTCTTGTACTTTATTTGGTAAAGTAAGTGGTAAAACTCTAATAAGTGTCAGTTAGGCTGCTGTCCTTAATCTTCCCTGTTTAAAACCTTGGATCTGCGTCTAAAACCTCCATATATCAGTCTCACTGACACCCTGCTTTCTTAGCTGTCTGTGATGAATGCAAAGTGCAGGAGTGTTTCAAGCCTGTGAGATGGATGACCTCCCAGCGCCTAGCTATGGATACGTTAGCTGAAATAATGCTCTTGCTAACCAGCAGCAACAGCGAAATAATGTCCTCCTGCAAAGGACCCCTATGGCTAAATACAATCAATGCGATCAATACTCTGCTGGAATTATGTTTCTTCAATTTATTGTGCTGTACATACAGTCTTACGGATAAATGGCAGGACTGAGGATAAAGCTGGTGATTCAGTGAGGGTGGCTTTATAATAAGGGCATGTTAACAGCCCAATTGTATTTTAATGGTAGTCGTTTTTTAAAAAGAGAATAGCGACAAGTGAGGGAGGGAGATAAAGGGAAGCAGCAAAGGGAAGAAACTCAACCTTGTCTTGTCAGCTCCATTCACAACGCAGCCCCTTTTGAGAGGTAAAAATCGTGCATTATTATCAATAATTATTAATATTGAAGTCTATTGTTCGTAATAGTGCGGCCTTGTTGCCCATTACTGGTTGTGGGAAGGCGCTCCTCTTTGCCAGCCATTCTCCGTCGGTGATGTCACAGTCGCGTCGCCCCTGGAGACGCCGATCTCGGCTCATTGTCAGCGCTGACTGCTCGCTCGCGCTTGTTCTGCAGCAGCCGCACGAAGAACATGATGTGGTATGGAGTGCTGGGGACCAAGGAGCTGGTGCAGAAGACCTACAAGAACCTGGAGCAGCGGGTGCAGCTGGAGGTGAGGGCCCAACGCGTGCGCTCGCTGCAGTGTGTTCACCGCGCGTCGCGTCCGATCTGTTCAACAGGAACGCCCCCTACCGTGGCCCCCGCTCGACGCTGTCCTGTTTCTGAGACCTATGGCCCCAGAGCACTGAGGTTTTTTTCACGTTCGGTGAAACGTGAAGCCGCGTGAGTTCTAATCAGGCCTTATAAGAGGGAAGTGGTTTGTCTGAGGTGAAAAAAAGCCCAGTGGGATGAAAATTGCAGCTCCCTCTGTCCTGTTAGCTGTTAGCATGTTTTAACCTTGTACGTATGGGCAGCGCCCCCTAAGTTTAGACAGTCGCCCCTATAGAATGGCCATTGTCATTGTGCCACCTGAGTGACATGCCCCTGGTGTCCCCCCGTTGCCCACTTTGTGCCCGCAGTGCGACGGCGTGCCCATGTCTCTGCCCAGCCTCCAGGGCCTGGCGGTGCTCAACATCCCCAGCTACGCCGGCGGGATCAACTTCTGGGGAGGGACCAAGGAGGATAACGTGAGTACCCATGATCCCCTTACAACAGTCTGAGTATGCATCTCTGAAATAATTTGGATCTAACAAATCAGCATTTTCCATTCAATTCGAAGAGTGTTTTGAAGCGGGGTAGACCTTTTAATGAAATGTTTTTGTCATCTGGACTATTAAGCATATGCACTATAAACAAAATGTGATATTGTTAACATGTGGAGTAACGTTCAGGCTAGTTTTACACACAGCCAGCACAGTCAATGGTGCGTGGCAAAAATGAAGTCAATATGTTATTTCTTTGCTTAGCAGGGGCTCTTATCCTGAGCGACTTACATAGCTGACATATGATCCATCTGGCCATGCTGGTCTCCCTCAGACTGACGAATCAATAATCCAGCACATTTAGGGAAAACATCAAGAGTGCGGATATCATTTCCCTGTATTCATGAGCTTAGAGTTATGTCATCATGGCTTCAGGGGTTGGAGTATTGAGCCAGCTTAGAGAAACCCACACCTACTAGTGCCAGAGGAGAAATGAGAGTGTTGGACACTCCTACACACCGCCCATGCACACCCATAAACCTATTCTTAGAAAGAAAGGACATAATGCAAGCTGTTCAAGCTTCCACCTCCATTCCGTGCTTGTAGAATGTGAGGTCACACAGGTCTTTTAAGTGTGGCACTCTCGGTGAGTTCGGTGTGAGCGTTTGAGGGATTGCTGGGGGGGGTAATGTGTTAGTGTGTGTTGTGTTCCTGCAGAATTTTGGAGCCCCGTCCTTCGATGATAAGAAGCTGGAGGTGGTTGCGGTGTTTGGAAGCATGCAGATGGCCGTGTCTCGAGTCATCAACCTGCAGCACCACCGCATTGCTCAGGTCAGCAGCGCATGCGCACACAGACACACACACACACACACATACAGACACACACACACACACACATACACACACACACACACACACACACACAGACACACACACACACACACACACACACACATACAGACACATACAGACACTTGCATGTGCACATACACACAACACACACACCCAGACAAACTCTCAAACACACATATTCATACACACACACTCTCCAACCTTGCTGGGCTATGCCATCATCCTCTAACCCTGTCTAATGTGTGCACTCCCGCAGTGTCGGCAGGTGAAGATCACCATTCTGGGCGAGGAGGGTGTACCCGTTCAGGTGGACGGAGAGGCCTGGATCCAGCCTCCCGGAATCGTCAAGATCGTCCACAAGAACCGGGCACAGATGCTCACCAGAGATCGGGTGAGTGCGGCACGGATCGCGAGGGCGGGGTCAGGGGTGGAGTTTGGGCCGAACAAGAGGACGGGGTGAGGCTGAGAGCAGGGGGACAGGAAAGGGGACACATGTGAAAGAAGGTGTAGAATTCCCAATTTCTGACTGAAAAATTGATTGAGCCTGTCAGCACCAGAGTTAGTGTCAACTCAATTTAAGTTCAGTTAATTAGAGAATGAAATTCATTTCATGCACTGAAAATCATCTATCATTTTCTGTGAAGATTTGTCAGCTCATGAATTGAATTTCAATAGAATTCATACGCACAGCTGACTGAACTGAAATGGAATTGACCCCGACTCAATCAGCACTTAAGATTCTGACAATGCTGTATGAACGCTGCTACAACATTGCGGGGATTAGTTTGTGTATGCACCGCACATTGTCCTGGCGTACCCATTAAAACTGTGTTTAGCACACTGTAATGGTCTTACATCCCCTCTCGCCACATCCGTCTTTCGCCTCCTCCCCGCCCTCCCAGCCCGGTGTCACATGACCGACCATCACGCGCTCCCTCTGTTGCTTCCGCAGGCCTTCGAGAGCACGCTGAAGTCCTGGGAGGACAAGCGCAAGTGTGACAGCTACCGCACGGCGCGCCCGCGCCTCAACTCCCAGCAGTCCATGGAGTACCTGACGGAGGAGGAGTGTGCCCAGGTGCAGCAGTTGGGCCTGGTGGCCGACGCCCTCATCAACAGGTGCGTCAGCCCACAGGCCCGGACCAGAGGGGCGTGTTTATGCTTATAGCACCGCTCGGGTGTAGCTTCACTTAGACAGACGACGAGCTCCAAAAGTCCTGCGATAAAGCTCTCCTCTGCAGAACTGTGTTTGATAATGTATGATGATGTAGGGGTATGGGAATGTGTCTAGAGGTATTGATTCTCGCTTAGGGTACGACATGTCCAGGGTTCAAATGCTGGACGAGCCCTTGCTTCATGACATTGAGTTGGCAGATCTTTGTGCTGGAAGTCACTCTGGATAAGAACGTCTGCCAAATGAATGTATTGTAATCTAATGGTCATTCCTGGCCTGTTTTTAATGTTGTCTGTACGCCATGCGTGTACGGTGGCACTTTGCTGTGTGTATGGTGGCACCTTCCTGAATGGCGGTTTCCTCTTGTCATGTGCAGAATCAGGGAAGCCGCGAAGACACACAAGGTGGTGGAGCAGGAGCTGGCCCACGCCGTCAACGCCAGCGCGCTGGTCCTCAGCGAGGCCTTCCCCAACAAGCCCTCCAGCCCTGAGGTGAGCGCTGCCGTTAAGACTACATTACCCAGAACCACCCTAAACTACACTGAACATGCCCAGCTATTGCCACTCTGACCTTTCTATGACCTGCTCAGTGTGCGTATATGAGGGGAGCAATTCATCACTGTTATCTAAGAAGTGAAAAAGCAGACACATGGCACAAGTAATCTCCCAAGTTCCTGAATAGCAGTGGATTTTACCATGCAAAACCGCAGACCATCTTTGGCTGTGCCCCGTGTTTGCCAAGTTACCGTGCGTGCGTGACCATGCCTCCACGCCCCGCTTCACCACGCCTCTGCCTGAAGACGCACAGCGCTCACATGTGAGGTGCATGCACCGTGCACCTGCCTGCCTCCCTCTCCCAGCCCCTCCTCCTCACCGCTGCCGGCGCCCTCCCACGCTGCCCTGCTCGAGCTGCGGCCTCGCGCTCGGAGTGGCGGGACCGGCGGACGGCACCTCGCCGCGAGGGCCGCACACCACTGCGGCACTCCACGTGGTGGAGAGGTGTGTGGATGGCGCACTCCACAGCGAGCGGCGCAGAGAGACGGGCGGGGGGGCTGTGTGGGAGGTGGGCGGGCGCATGAGAGACCGCTGCTCCGGGAGCCCCTTACACAACACCGCTCAAACAACATGCGGCTAACACAGCAGCCCACGCTCCTGCAGAGAGGAGGAGTCTTAGCTCTCTGACTCTGAAACTGATGCACGTGTGTGTGTGTCTGTGTGTGTGTGTGTGTCTGTGTGTGTGTGTGTGTGTGTGTGTGTGTGTGGATGTGTATATGTTTGCATATCTTGTGTATGTGCATATCTGTGTGTGTGTGTGTGAGTGTGTGCATGTGTGTATGTGCATGTGTTGGTGTTTGAATGTCTGCACAGGTGTGTGTGTGCGTATGCATGTGGATGTGTATATGTGTGTGCATATCTGTGTGTGTAAGCATGTCTTTGTGTGCTTGTGTGCACAGATGTGTGTGTGTTTGTGTGTGTGTGCATGCGTGCGTGTATGTGTGTGCGTGTGTGTGTGCACATATGTGTGTGTGTGTGTAGTATGTGGGTGTGCACGTATGCGTCCTTGTGTGTGTGTGTAATACATTTTAAATAGATGCTGTCATGATGGGGCCCATGCTTCATTGCTTGGACAAAGTTGGATTATATGTTTGCTTTGTATGCAAGTAATTGCTTTCTGACTCATGCGTGATTTTTTTAGTAATACATAGCACAATAAGCGCAGATAATTTGCTGCTGTATGCTGAAGCAGTCACTCACCTTGGCAGATGAGGTCTTAATTCATGGGAAAGACTGTAAACAGGAGGAGAATTGAAAGTGCTTGTTGCTTGGAGGTATTGTATTTGAACAGCCTCCAAGCTTAACAATGTCATTGTGTTGCCTTATCTGTATTCTCATTATGTTAGTATTGTCTTGTACCTTACACCTTGTCTTTTGGGTGAATCTGCATTGTTTCCAGTGTGTAAGCCCTTCGGTGTGGTTGACTGTCTCATAGTGGTTGATATGATGTGCTCCCTCTAATTTAGATTGATATTATATGGTGCATGTTTTTGGTACACTCTGTTTATAAGAACTACTGATATAAGAATCAACTGCGTATAGTGAAAAAAAGACAGGGGCAGAAACATTGCTATAGTTACACTGATTAAAACTTAAAAACTTTCCACTTAGAAAAATCATTTTTGGGTAAGTAATGAATTAAGTTACTCTATTGAGTGCAGTGGGGTATAAAGGGCAAAAGAAGACATTAAGAATTTTAATTTTGAAGATTAATTTTCATTAATTTTGTATCTGGAATTAAATACCTTGACACTTAGTATGCATTTTTCTAAGCTGTGTTATTCAGCTAAGACTGTTAAGTGCTTTGATGTCAGTCAGCATGGCAACAAAAAATGTCATCAAACGAAAAGCACCATCTTCTTGAGAGAGAGGATGAAGAATAAGAATGAAATCTCATAGGCACCCTCAACAATAAATAACGTGAGTCAAGCTATTTTTGAAAGAATTTAGTTAAGGGAATGAACTGTGGTACTATAGCTTACATTACACAGTGACAGTTAATTCAAGCTGTGCTGTATTGTTTTAATAAAGACTTATTAAAGTAGTGTACATGTAAACAGAATTACTGTTCTGTTTACATGTTTTATGAATTTAGAGAAGGATGTTTCTTAGGTAAACACTAGATAATACACAGACCTCAATTTTATCCTTTCTTTTGTCCTTCCAATTTAAAGAATTTTTGCTTTTAAGAATTGAATTGGCCCAGAGAGGTGTGATTCTCATAAACAGAGTGCACTGGGTTTTTTCCAGAAGCTGAATGTACCGTACATGACCGCAACATGGCACACTAAAAGGTCACCCTTCTGCGTGTTCATGTGTCTTCCACAGTTTCTCAGTCGCACCACAGCCGTGGAGATCGTCAACAGCTCCAAAGTCCTGCAGCAGGAGACCAGGATGCTCCTGGATGGGAAACTGCTGGTATGTCTCTCATGTCTCTCCCTCCCTCTCTCTCTCTCTCTCTCCCTCTCTCTCTCTCATCTCCCCTCTTTTTAACTCTCTCTCTTTCTGCGTCTTTCCGTCTGCCCACTGTTTCCCTTGTTTGAAGGGGACAGACGTGTCACATGGTGGTGATACTTCTGCTGAGATGAGCGCTACTTCTCACTGATAGAGCACTTGTGCCAGCTTTGTCATCCCCAGCTAAGTGCCAGAGAACTGGAGTGCTACTCGTATATTTATACTATTTTACATTGTGATGAAGAGCCTGGTTCTGTGGCACAAATATGAAATCCGCACTTGGTTGGGGGGTCCTGCTGGCCGTGAATTTGTTTAATGTACGTGCGTGCATGTGTGATAGTCTAGTGTGTGAGTCTTTGTGTGTGTCTTGAGTATGGAGTTCAGTATGTGTATGTGTGTGTGTGTGTTTATGAGTGCATGAGTGTGTGTGCGCGTGTGTGTGTGAGTATAGTGTGTTGAAATGTGCGTTTCCTTCCTGCAGCAGCTGGACCCTCCCCAGGAGGAGGAACTTCTCTCTACTCTTAACACCCTGGGCGCTGAGCTGCAGAAACTGGATGACATCCACTGGATCTGTCCCATCATGCACTGCACCGAGGAGGTCAGTTTGTGTCTGTGTGTGTATGTATTCATATGTATGCGTTTCACCTTTGTGTCTCTGTGTGCATGTCTGTGTGTATGCATGCATGTATGCATTTAATATTTGCAGATGTGTGTGTGTTCATGCATTACTGTGTGTGTGTGCTTGCATGAGTGTGCACTTTGTTCAGAATGGTTTATTTATGTTGCCCTGAGCAGTATAGATATGAAAGGTGGCGGAGGGTGTCCACAGTGTTGTAGGTTAACAAATGTGGATCAGGGGCATTCTGCTGTGTTGTGGCCTCTGCTCACATGTCTCTCTCTCTCCCCCATCCCTCCTTCTCTCCTTCCTTCTCTTCCTGTCACCTTCCATGTCTCCCTCTCTCTCTCTCCAGGACATACCCAGGAGCAGCAGTAAGAGCAGCATCAAGCTGAAGATCATTCCCAAAGTGAAAAAGGAGAGAGAGAAGCTGCACAAGCAGAAGTCTAACAGCTCCCTGTCAGGTAAGGGCACCCGCAAGCAGGGGGCGCTGTCTCTCAGGGTCATAGTCAGATATGTACAGTGTTTGTGTAACTGTGACGGAGTGCCGTCACTACGGTTGAGTATGCGCTCTGACTGCCATGCTAACGAGCCTGGCTCTTTGGCGTCGCAGTCAAAGTGGCATGGTTGGTACCCTGTAGACCCGGGTTCAAGGCCAGGTGGGGTGACTGCTCTCGGCCTTTGCTACAGTCCCTTTTCCTTTTCAAAAAGGGGACAATTTCAAGTTTTCAAAATGGCCAGTACCATGTGCTAACATTCATGTGCATTTGCCAGGGGCGCCCTGGATCAGTGATCTTTGAACACACAGCAGAAGTCCTCAGTCTGGGATTCAAACCAGCATCAATCTTGTTAAGCCTGTGTGTTATGGAGAACAAAAGATGACATAAGTATAAATAAATAAATGAATAAATGTAGAAATACATAAATAAATAAATAAATAAATGTAGAAATACATAAATAAATAAATAAATAATGTAGAAATGCATAAATACATAAATAAATGTAAAAATACAGAAATAGCCTTTTTCATTACCAAAATGTATTTATTTTTCATTTATTTATGTATTTATTTATTTATTTCTGCATTTATTTATTTATTTATTTATTTATTCTTATGTCATTTTTTTGTCCTCCATAATGTGTGTCGCATTCTCTATTATTATTAACGTTGTGCACTGTTATTCTTTTGCTGTCCTGCTAAACCAGCCAACCATCTGTACTATGGGGGTTTTGCACTTCCAGGAATTTAAATATTAGTAGTTTAAATACAATATTCAACAAGAAAGTGTGATAATCAATATAAATGAAACCATCAGTTTTTGAAAAAGAAGAGAAGTGTGAGTGCTACTGTTTGTCTGCCTCAGGTTCGTGGGATTATAAAGGAGGATCATGTGATGCGGATTCCGTGGGGAATTAAGTGAGAAGTGAGCGGAGCCCCCAGGCCAGGGGGTTAGGCGTGGTCTCCCCCTGGTTGGAGTGGATCTGCTGGGGCAGGCTGGAGTGACGCGGCCTCCCTCCCACTCCCACTGGCTGGCAGAAAGGCGGCACTGCGGAGGGCGTTGCATCAACATTGCGAATCTTACGTTTGTTTAGTCTGTGGTCCTGCGAAGGTGTGTTACGCGATCAAAACTGCCCGCTTGCAAGAGGGGAGGAGTCCTTGGCTGGGCTTCCGAGCGCTGTCTCTGAGCGACTCAACTTTGGCCTGGAACTCTCCCGGGCTAGAACACGTCAACGTCCATTTATTACTTTCCTCGTTTCACTTTTTTCCAACTCTTGCTCTGCTGTAACCTCAAGAACTATTTCAAGTGATGTTTTTTTTCTGGTAAACTGTCATCGAACAACAAAATCCTATTTGAACAACTAAAACCTCTCTCTGTGTACTTAGGGGTCCTACATGGAGGGAGTAGTAGGTGTCTTTAGGAATGCATCTGTGGCTAAAGTAGACTTGTGTCCATGTGAAAACGGCCAGTTATGTATTGACGCCACTATGCCAGTGTGTGCTGCATGCTTTCCTTACCCGCTGAGCGTGAGATTTTTCCTTTCAGTAATCAAGTTGTGCTGTTGTACAATTAGTGCGATTAGCCGAGCGATTTTTCGGAGCTTTTTTTAAAAAATAACATATGTCTGTGCCAAGTTTGCACTGAACGCAAGTAGTTTCAGTCGTCAGAAGAACGCGTGTCATACATTTCAAAGGAGATTATATTGCCTTGCACTTTAAACCTAAGAAGTGGACTCAAAAGTGTGGGTTGTGAAACTTTCGGAGTCGTTTACAATGTCACAGCAACCTCACGTGTTCCTGTAAAACCAATAAATTAAGTAGGATGTATAGTCTAAGTGAATGAATGTTGAAATACAACACAGATGTTTACCTGTTCAGGTTTCGATTATTTTTTTTAGTTCAGCGGTGGTTTGAAGAATCATCTATAGCTGCCAAGGACTTGAATTTCACAGGCAGCATCGATAACATGATATTTATGTAATGTGCCAGTATTTATTTTTTGAATAAAGCGTTTTGGGTTAGCAACCCAAAGGGCCTATGTACTCGGAGGTACGGTGAACAACAAACAGTACGTTGGGGTTGGGGAATGTCAAAAATAGAATTATATGTAACAGGTCATGAGCCAAAGCGACATAGCATAACCCAACACTGTTGTAAAAAGGTACTGATGATTGTGTGTGTGCGAATATGTTCCAAGTGAAGACATTCCATTAAATTCAGCAATACAGCTGAAGTTTATGTTCTCAGAGCTGGGCTTGACGTGGCACGTGTTTGTTCTAAAGTGTTAAATGATAATATTCCTCATTTTAAGCTGTGTTTGTGGAGTAACTTAAGGGTCTATGCGTTCGAAAATTGACGTTTTGTGAAAGTCCAGACTTGTCATAGACGGCAACTGCTAGGTACTGGAGTGTTTCTATTCTCTTCGCACACAATGCGCACCTGGGTCCGATTGGTGGAGACGCCCCATATGACACCTCCAGACCAATCAGTGACGAGTGGAGTTTGTGTCCATATTGAACAGAAACACAAACATATGGAGAACTATGCTAGTTGGACCGTCTAAGTAACCCAACGGGCCAATACATTGTACCATACTAGGGGCATCCCGGAGTCAGAAAGCTTCTCTTAAAATGTGTTTAAAGGGTACAGATGACTGTTCATTTTATCTTTTGTGATTATTCGCCTTTGGGGTTTGATAGTGTAGTCATTGTAAACCTATTTTATTTATACTTTGTACCATCTGAATTCCCTGGCTCATTTCAGAGAAGGTCCTCATTCCTCTTCTTGGCTGCTAACATGTCTACTGAAAGCATATTCCATGGAGTGTTAACATTAACATGAAGCAAAAATAAAGTGTTGCCATTGCTGTTTCAATTGTGTGTGAGTATGTGTTTGTGTAGCAATTGCTGTCAATCTTGCATTTCACAGGAGATCACAGGATGACTAACAATGCTAGGAAAATGCCAGTAAGAATTGAAAATAGACTCAATCCAGCAAAAGGCAAATGACAGTGTAATGACTGTAGTAAAGTATATAGGTAAGAGGATCAGGTTTATGGGCTATATTTTCAAGTGTGTAAAATTGTGACCATAAGTTTTTGTGTGTGTGCTTTGAAATCCAACGGGGTCTTTAATCCAGCAAGCAATTCATATGTTCCATGGGTAGCTGTCAAGAGCTGTCAGTGAGCAGAACTTGTTGCTCAGTAAGGTCAGATAACTGCCAACAATGCTGTTTAAATGGCTGCATACCATGGTCTCCCCCATTGGAAAATGGCAACAGATATGAGAGAGAGTCACCATCTTCTTGGTTTAGTGTACCAGTTTGATAAGCATATGTCGATTTCTCCAGTTTAGCTTCACGAAGTGGACAAACAACTACATGTTTTGAGAGACTGCTGTTTCATTGATACAAGCATTAAGGTACATATACATGTACATATTCAATCAAAGATCCCTGGCTGTGTTATCCACACCTATCCATTTTAACCACAGTAGATACCTGAAATATGACTCAAACTCCACCAGCGCCATCTTGTGATACTATTTCCACATGACATACCTGTGAGAGCTGAATGTGTTCTGTCAGTTGCATTTAGTACAGACGCACAGGATTTCATACCTTCATACCTCAAACCAAGTGAATCTAGAAATATGAACTACGTTTCAGGGAAATGAGCTCTACCTCCCCTCACACATGTGCTAGCAGCTGTGCGCTAAAGTCTCTTGTATGCAGCAAATATGTATGAGTCACCCTGCAACCCCACCCCTTCAAAGGCAAATTCAGGAAACTATGGAAACATACCGGTGTACTGCTGCCCCCTTAAGGATATCCAGAAAATAGAAATGCACCAAATTTTACAGTTACACGTGGAATATGTATTTATGGTAAGAGATAGACTCCCAGCAATTTAAAAAATCTGGGGAAACAAAGTCCAAACACATGCACTCATATTTATTTTCAGTGTGCAGCAATCCACTCTTTTGTTAACAACATACTGGAGGAAATAAATGTTGACCTATCCAGTGTAAGACTTCATAAAGAAAGGTTTTGTTCAAATTCGCAGGAACCGGTTCTTACAGGACATACAGGCAAGAATGAATAGCTTATCTCCCACAGGATTATAGAAATTTACAGCTCTGCTGTGTGTACTTGTGACATATCGGTTTCTGCATCAAGCCATACTTGTTGGCAATCTCAGTAATTAATTGCACTGGGATGGGGCAGTTTGTGCATCTGTCCTGCATCATCATAAGATTCTGTCTCGCTGTAACTAATTCATAGTCAGTCTAATAGTATGCAAGCTAATGAACAGGGTCCTTCTCCTCTTCATATAGCTATGTATAGATGTGCCTCACTGTAACAAAGTCATATAAATTAAAACATTCATAAAAATGCTAGCATTCCCTATGGCAGGGACGACACCACCCAGCGGCGACGGTTGGCTCTTCAATTGAGTGGGGGCAACTCCTCGGACGGGGCTGTCTCCTCGGGTGGGGGCAACAAGTCCTCGTCGTCGGACTCGCTGATGTCGTCGTCGTCGATGTCCCAGTCGGGCTGCGTGTCCTGCGTGTCCTGCGTCTCGAAGACGCTGTCCTCCAGGGTCTCGGGCTGTGGCTCTGGCTTGAAGCGGGGGTCCTCCAGCTTCCCCCAGGCCACCGCATCAGCCTTCCGCAGGGTCACCTCCACCTTGGACGGCACCATGCTGACGAAGCTGTGGGGCACGTCCACTACCTGCGGGGGGGGTGGGGGTCAGATGAAAGGTCGTTTGGACACTTTCCAGCAGCTAATGTTTCTTCCTAATTGCTCTGACCAGACTGCAAATCACCAAGCTGGAGGCGCATCATGCATTGTGTTCTGATCTGTATGCCAAGCTGGTTTATGTTAAGCGCTCCGTGACAAATGTGTTTTGTAGGTGTGCTGTGCTAAATAAAACCTGATTGGTTGGTTGGTTGATTAATTGGTTTTACAGATCAAATGACACATGATTCATGCCTTATTCTAGCACAGGGCGAGGCCCTCCGTACTGTCAGGGAAGGGTATAAAAGGAAAGTCATTCAACTCCATGGCAACACACGCTACTGAGTCAGGCTGGCTATGATCGCTGAAGAGAATATTCTTCGTAACTGAAAAGAATGTGGATTCCCTTATATGAAGGGAGAGTGAAGATTGAGGCTGAAAACTCACCCCCCAGAGGTGGAAGTCCCTGTGGAAAACCTTATCGTTCTCAAACTGCAAACGAATCGACAACTGCAGGAACACAGAAGAGAGAGGGTTACTTTCAGCAGGGTTACACCAGCCAAGGCTGACCTCTGATCAGTGCTCGGGAAGGGAGCTGCTCAGGTGTGTCCTGTACGCTGATCAGAGGTCAGTGGAGACAGCGTGTGTGCATGAATCGGACGGCGCCTGGGTCAGGGATGATCTCACTCACCACAGTGCGATTGGCCTCGATGGTGGACTGCTCGGGGCTGGCGTTCTTGGCGTACAGGGTGACCACCACCTGGTTACCGGTCTGGTGCCAGTCATGCCGGCATGCCACCTTCTTCTTGTCCTGTAGACAGAAACAGCACCTCTTTTCAGCGCTGTGCCAGAGCTTTTGTATGTCAGTGGTTCACATTTAAGTTACAACGGCTCCGTGACACATAAGTAATAAGACTCTGACAGCTGAGCTCAGAGACCGGTTTTTAAGAACTTCTAGATGGTCAAATAATAACTGTGGTTTACAAAATAAACTGCATCTAACTCACAGATTCACAGAGTGCAGTTTTAGAATGCATGGTTTCCTTTTCCAGGCGCCAGTGGTGCCTGTATATGACATTGATACTTGTTGCCTTAGGCCAAGGCATCTCATGGCCCAGATCCTCTCTGCACCCTTTGGGCCCAACATCTGCGCAGGTATGCGCAGGTATACACAGGTGTGTGCAGCTTGTACCTGTTTGGGGACCCAGAGGTGCTTGCCCGTGGTGCAGCCCTTCTGGTCCAGGAAGGCGTTGAAGTCAATGGTCTGTATGCAGCAGCAGCTCCAGTACTTATACCTGGAAGGTGGCCAGCAAAACGTCACTTAACACATAACAAAACATAACAAATGCAATTACACTCCACTTACGCCCACTGTACCCTTAGGTAAGACAGTTTGTCTCCCTTATAATTCTCAGGGGAGGCCTTTTGACAAAAAGCTCAACAACATCTGTAATGGCAGCAGCTTAGCATAGTGGTTAAGGAGCAGGACTTAGAACCGAAAGGTTGTCAATTCGATTCCCCACTGGGACGCTGCTGCTGTACCCTCCCAAGGTACTTAACCTACAGTTGCCTCAGTAAATATCCAGCTGTACAAATGGATAAAATTGTAAAGAACTGTAACCTATGTAAGTCGCTCTGGATAAGAGCGTCTGCTAAATAGTGTAATGTAATGGCCATATTCATTCTATTGATCTCAATACAGATGTAACAGGGAGCAAGAGAGGGAGATGGAGGGGTGGGGTGTGGGGGCAGAGAGGGAGATGGAGGGGTGGGGGGTGGGGGCAGAGAGGGAGATGGAGGGGTGGGGGGTGGGGGCAGAGAGGGAGAGCTCACCCTTCATGAAACACAGGGACTCCCGGGTGATGAATGCAGGTCTCTGCGTTTGTCTCTGGGCCCTGGTACAGCTGAGAAGCAAATACACATACATATTCAGCCGTGTATCACACCAATTGGTGCAGGCAGACAGAGCCATTTCTTTCTCCCGCTCCAAAACCAGCTGCCCCGTAGAAGCAGCATGGTCTGGTAACCAGGCGACTGTGAGCGGTCATCACTGTCATTAGTGCATGCTGTCCCTTTACTGGATTATCAACGTTAAACTGAAAACAAAAAGGAAAACTTTGTCCATGTCATTATTCATAATGGCCACCAGAGGGCAACAAATCTAACTTTATGCACAGAGCTTTAAAGTCTTGATTGTATGATTTTAATAAATTATGCACATACATTTTACAGGAATATATTTATCTTCAGGATTACTCTAAACAAAAGCAGTTGCAATCAGTTTTTTTTTTCTGAGTCTGATAAGAGGTTACATGACTCAGAAATATGTTTTGAATTCTTCACACATTTCCTACAGAAACACAGCCAGCCACTCCCTCAAATACACGGACGCTGTCACACACAGACACGCACAGACACACACACACACCCACACACAGAGACACCCACTGTTTTGCAGCCTGCGTTCTTGCACTTCGTCCCAAGCATAACAGCCTGACTCTCTGCAGGAGAGAAAGAGGAAGGAACACGGGGGCAGGGGGTGAGGAAGCAGAGCACCGTTGTGAAAATTTATTCTACAAAGTGACTTGGAGACGTGAAGAAAAACAAGTTGCACAAAAAGTGGAAGTAGCGAAACTGATTCAGCGCTTACAGACCATGCAGAGTGCCAGTAGATAAATGACTTCTAGCTGGACTGTAGTTGAGGTTTTGGAACGATTACCAAACATTGAGGGACACCATTTCATGGGTCTTGTTGTGTGCAGGCTGCACCTGAGGCAGATGTTGTGCAACTAGGGGGCAAACTGAATAGGACAGTAGTCATGCAAGTTACCGCAGGATCACGGTGTGGTCAGCCCCCTAACCCTAACCCTAACCGCAGGATCACGGTGTGGTCAACCCTAACCCCAACCCTAACCCTAACCCTAACCCTAACAACCCTTACCCTATCCCTTAACCTAAACCTAAACCTAAACCTAACCCCTAACCCCTAACCTCGAACCCTAAACCCTAAACCTCTAAACCCCTAAACCCTAACCCTTCTGATGAGACAATCAGGGGCACAAAACTAAGTGGAACACTGTAAAGTTACAGTAAGGTAAGAACAGAAGAAGCCAAGAACTAACAGCCCTCTCAGTTCAGAGGATGTACTGAGTGAGAATCTCATTCAGTGAGGAGGTGCTCTGCTACTCCATTGTCAATGGCCATGCTGAGGAGTGAATTTGTTGGGAACAGGGTGGAGATGTACTGCTGTGTGTATGGCAGTTTAGAGGGGACAGGATGGAGATTTAGTGTGGTGTGTGGGAGTGAAACGTCTGAATTTGATCGTCCTCACCTTTCTTTTTTGCTTCCTCTTTGTTGCTGATGTCGAGTTTCTCTAGCACCTGCGCCAGGGAGGGGGATACCTTCATTTGCAGTTTGGACTTGGGCTCATCTGAGCTGCAAACATACCCAGGGCATCAGAGGGACCAGTACACTCTCTCTCACACATACACACAGCACTATCAGAGGGACCAGTACACGCTCACACGATCTCTCTCTCACACACAGACTGTACTGTTGAAAGTACCTGCAAACTCTTACTTTCTTCTCTCTCTCTCTCTCTCTCTCTCACACACACACACACACACACACAAACACACACACACACACACACACACACACACACACACACACACACACACACACACACACACACACACACACTTTCACAGAACGCACCCTCTGTCTCCACACCTACATACCTATTTTCTTTCACACAATTCTAAAAGATATAGTAATAAAGCACCTCTCAAACACAGCCACACATTAGTGGCAGAGATGCATGCTGCATGCATCTTTAACACACACACGCACAGTACCTGGGCCTCTCCTTCTCCAGGGCCTCTGCAGACTTGGGACCCTGGTAGATGACCTCCTCTCCTGTGCTGTGCTGTAGGTTCCCCTTGTCTGAAGTCACCTCCGGCCGCAGGGGCTCTTCGGGTTTCTGGTTGCTATGCAGTCCATGGGTGCACCCCTGCAAGGGAAAAGAGAGCAGCAGAGGAGGTCAGCCCGCACAGTACTCTGGGAAACCTTGTCGCACTGGGGCACAGTGCATTAAAGAAATGATATGATGATCGAGTACTCCAAAGTATAATAAAAGTTATTTTGTGCATTGTGACTGAGATGGTAGACCTGTCTGTTTTACACTGCTACTGCATTGTTGGGCAGAGAAAGATCTCAAAGATCTCTGGAGCTGAGTTCCAGACTTTTAAATGGCAGCAGGAACTCTCAAACCAAGTCAGGAAGAATGGCAGTGTGTGTGGTCTCTCTTGTGAAAAAATAGTCTCTGGTATAATAGTGGTGTGGAATAATGGAGCATGGGAGATCTTTCAGGTGCTGGTGTTTGTTTGGGAATTAACATCACATAGTACATACATAATGCTCCGTCAATGAGACCTTCAGTTACCTTGATTGACAGGAACTCGGAAAAGTCAGTGGTCCTCTTCTTGCAGCATGACCAACCCTGAAAGAATGAGAAAAAGCAGTTACTCAGCTGTTCACGCTCTTTCAACGCTCGTAAACCGGTGTGAGTGTGGGGTCATTCGGGTGAAGTGAGGTGAGAGCCAGGACAGGTCTTTTCTGCCAATGCTGTCTGGGCACATGAGAGCACGTGCAGCGTGGGCGTTTGGCTGCCCCCCCTTGTGGGGACACTGTGTGTGTGTGTGTGTGTGTGTGTGTGTGTATACGCCTCTCTGCAGGGATCCTCACTCACCTTTAGCGCATCATGGAAGATAGGCACCCCTGGGTGATAGAGACAGGCATCTGTGGGAGGGAGAGAGAAGATGAGAAAAAAAGAGGAGAAAGGAGAAGGTGTGTGTGGGGGGGGGGGGGGGTATAGGAGGAGGGTGGGTAGAGGGATAGGGTGGTGAGAATAGTGCACGTGAGCCCTTTAATGAGTCTGTAGGACCTCAACCCCCATCTCTCCTCTACGCTCCCACCTGTCACTCATCTTGAATGACTCACTGTCTTTGTCTCTCAGCAGGAGTACCCAGGACGGGGGAGGGGGGGATAAGGGAGGCGGAAGGGGACATATCCCCTACAACAAAAGGTGACAGTTGCAGGGAAGAGGCCGTGTTTACCCGGCCCTCCTGTTCCACATCACATCACATGACACTGATACTTTTCATCTGTTCAGTTTCTTTGGCATGTGGCCTGCACCTTTTCCCACAACAAGGATTTCCTGGTTTCACTTCTCTGAATAAAATGCCATGATTCTTATCCCCTTGGTTTGCTCTCCGCTAACTTCAGATTCAGGTCAGTTCTGCCTAGAGAGGAATCCTTTCAGTTAGGTTCCAAAACAGCTGCCACCTCATCTATGCCAGTTCCAGCATTTTCGATCCCAATTCATTTGGCTCCAATGAATGCAGTCTACTCTGATTCCACTAACACCCCAAGATTTCAGTTTTTTCACCGTTTTCTCATGATATGAAATTCTATGGCAACCCCTTTTTCACTCAGAGATGTAGATCATAAAATCAAGTTCCGAACAGAAATAGAACCTCTTGTGTTAGTACACAATGGGCGCGCTGTTCAGTTCTTTGAATAAGACAACATAAACACTGTTATTTCGGCTGTATAGCTCCAGCAATGTATATATTCTCACAAATTGCCTATTCTAACCCATTTCACCCTGGTATTTTATGACATTTTTCTACATACCATGAAAGGAAGGCTAAAAAAGATCTGGCAGGCAAAGCCTTCCATTGCTACTGCAATTCAGGGGTTGTGATGGCAACCAAAAAGTTGAAGCTTAAGTTTAAATCTGTGTAGTAGGTGACACCGCTCATGATTAAATTCAATGAATAATTATGAATGAGCAATGAAAGGAACCGGAGCGGACCCCACAATTTTATGTCCAAATCAACACTGCAGCCGTCACCGGCCAGCAAACACCTGCTGCCCTGGACATCTGCCAGGCAGAGTCTGCACCAGGCCCTACAGCTGACAGTGACATGTCAGGCAATTTGGAGAAAACCTTCGGACAATTTATTATCGATTACCTAAAACGCTTCAGCCGAACGGGCCCAGATTTAATCTAGGGGCCTGAGCGGCCCTGCCACCTCTCTGCTGGGTGATTCCAATGCTTCCCTTTCATTCCTGCATTTTAAATAAGGACAAAAGCCAAACGCCACGGAAGCAGGGCATGGTTAAACATATCGCTAAGGCTGGGCAGATTTTAACGGTTACTCGGGTCAAACTTGCTGGCATCTGGCATTTTTAGTCAGGTGTAGTTTATTGTATATTCCATTCAAGTAGAGAAGTCTTACCGTCTGCGTTCTGGGCCTCATCATACCGGTTTCCGCAGCCTCTGTTGTAACATAGAAGAGCCATGCTGGTCTTGTGGAAGCAAAAGTATCACAGTTGTCACACTCTCTCAAAGACCTTCTCTTTCTCTGCCTCTTCCTGGGAGAATATAGACCCTTATCTGTACACAAGCACCGCCTTTTTCACTTTTCCAGAACTTTCTGCCACTTCAGGAAAGAGGAAGAGTGAGGAGGAAAAATCCAGAAGGAGTGATCCGGTTCAAGGGAGCAGAGGAGAGAGGGTCCCACGTTGCCTGACTCAATGAAGGTTATAAATAGCCCGCCCCTCTCCCTCTCTCACTCCCTCTCTCCCCCTCTCTCTGTACAGCTGTCGGAGTTTATCTTGAGGGCCTGACATTCCTTTAACACCAACCTGGTTAAGGACGGCGCTCCAGAAATCCGTCCCCAGCGACTGACACAGGATCAGCCCAGACCTCATTCCAAGTCCTGGAAATGATTATGTTTCTAAGCGAAACTGATCTGGGATCAGCGCTGCGCAGGACATGATGAAAGTAGAACGTGTTGGGGATCAGGGCACCTATTCACACACTGATGTAAACGCTGGGGTTACTGTCTGTGCAGCATGTATATGTTTGCAATACTTTTTTTGTAGACCTGTCAATTCACAGTACATACCCTATTCCGTCAAGAAGTATGAAGGCACTTTTACCAGGTTAGCTTAGTTTAGGAAACTGGTTGCGTCATGATCAAACACAGCAAACTGGCACAAACCAGTAGCGGAGTAACACACATGCTCGAAGATTCCATCTGAGTTTCATGTTGCCATGGTGACATTATTTCAGCCAGTCATATGGAGGAGGTTGAGGTAGAAGGGTTTAAAACGCCAAGGGCAGTCACAACCCTGCACACTGATCAGAGATCAGATCGCTGAAGGGGTGGCAACACAGGGCAGCTTACAAAGCAGCCAGAACCCCATATACCCATCCAGCCTGGTAATGGAATAAAAGTAACAGCTGGCAGCAGCTCTTCTCACTGTCCTGTGGGTGACAGCAGAAGATCAGCGGGTTACCTTAATAAATCCCTCCAATGCGGAAGGATTATCACAAGAATACTGCATAAAATACTTTCCCATGCAAACATGAACCTATTACGTACATGTGATATAATTACAGGATACAGGATACTTTCAAATACCCGCTAAACAAAATTATGATTGGGCTTCCGGGCTTCCATAGCTACGTGAAGTGTGTTCAACATTTGCGGAAATTGTACTTACATATGTGCATACAATTTATTTTTCCAGGGGAACTTAAGCCTGTTCCTAACACAGATGCTGGTTTCACAGTAAGAGGTGTTTCTGTTCAGGAGAAGGGAAATCTACTGGCACAGCCAGTTAACAGATACCATATACCGTCTCGGGTCTTATTATTAATATTAGCTTGGCAGACCAGTTTCCTAGGTGACTGTCATAGCTTCCACTTCAACATATCGTCCATTTATACAGCTGGAAACTCACTGAAGCAATACATGCTAAGAACCTCAACAAGGGCATAAAAACAAGACCTCTCCTGGATATTGAATTTGCCACCCCAAAGTTTAACATTCAGCAGGTTAATCTCTATGAATAGAAAGATTTCCAATTTTGTTCCTGTGCTGTTTAAATGTCACCTTAACCTCATGGTAAGAATTTGAAGCCATTACTTGCTAAAGCAGACAAACCAATGCCTCAAACAGAATGACTTACAAAAGACGAAAAGTTCTAAAAGGCAACCGTTCCATAACAAGCGCTGCATTTAATTAATATTTGGAAACATTACATTGCGTTTCAGAGGTTTTGTGCCCGAGAAAGTCAGCTATCAACCAAACCCTGCAGGAAATATTCTGAGAGAAAATCCATAGAACAGGACAGAAGTGAAGATCTTTTGAGGACCCTGAAGGTGTGAGGGTCAGGAATAAAGGTATAGACAGAATCCTAAGTAAAAGGATGTTGGATCAGATGACCACTCTTGCTTGAAAACATGAGCAAATAGCCATTACCCTCCCTACCCTTTTCAACAGTGGCCAACTGAGAACGTCACTCCTGGGTTAATGCCAGGGATCCTCCCCCAGGACTGGAACTGATAAGAATCCGTCCTGCACTTCACCCATGCAATAGATGCAACAGCAAACGAGCCGTGGCGTCTCATCACGGGACATTCAGAAAGAACCGTGCTGCGCGTCTCCAAAGGGTGTTAGAGAAGCATGCTTCATCTCCTAGAGCCATAGGCCTGCCTGTAGTCTGTCCAGTAAGGAGGAAGAGGGGATATGTAGTGCAATTTCAAATAAACCGGGATTATTGATAAAGGCCCTGCTCTGCTGCTCATTGCACTACATCTCCCATGAACCTTTGCTGCGATAGGGCACCTTGCGTGCGAACAGTGTCCTTGTTTTGTTGTCGAAGGTTACAGAGGCATCATGTAGAGAAGAAGGCAAGACACACAATTTAGGAACGGCAAATGACCTTTTTATTTATTTTTTTCCAAAAAACAAAACTGTATGTGACCCCGTATGAAATCTATATGCATAAAAATAAAAGCCCATGATTTTCTGTAATGCTTTCTTATGCTAATTTAAATCCTGATATTCTGCATTTATAAATAAAAATGTACAAAAAGGGAAAAAAATAAACCTTTGGAAGGTGTGGGCTCCAACTTTCTCTCACTGCGGACAGAGGAATCATTTGGCATTAAAGATGGACTGAACCAAAGGGCAGCCTTCCTTACACTGATGTCAAACACAAATAATAGTGTTTCTGTAGTCCTCATATATAGAATGCAAATATATCATGTCCAGAAAAATCACAGATAAACAATGTATTGCAGAGTATGGATATATACAGAATATGCAAGGCAGCAGATGGAAATTTGTTGAGGGAAAAAAAAAAAAAAATGAGAGAACACGTGTTCAAGATTTGACAAACACTCTGTGACAATACAAATTAAGTGCCCAAAGAAAGAGAAGCACTCCCGTTCTTGCAGTCCCTGATGACAGAGAGAGGTGGGGAGATTCTCTCACACACACCATTCACATCCCCATGCATTCATCCACACCAGTTCCAAATGTCGTTTATCGACTGAGTGAAGCTAAGCAGGTGACCACCTGATCCTGGGAGGCCGTGCACAGGTCTTGCGGTGGGATCAGGGTGGAGTTACAACATCGGTAACAGGCTAGGACAGAACACCCAGCCAATGTCAGACGACTCGGTTACCAACAGAGGGCGCCAGAGAGAACAATATGAAAAAATGAGCTTTTTAGAAAGACATCTTTGGAAACAGGTTAGTGATGGTGCTACTTCACCTCAGATATGTAAGGTATTTAGATATATGTATGTAGAGATTGGTTGATGTGTGTGGACCAAGTGAAAGATGCTGTATACCAACAGCTCCATCACACATTTCTTAAAATGGCAGCTACTTGAGAATGGATGAAGACTACTAGCCTCGCCTTGCCGTTCTTTTTAGCCTCACCCATGGCCTGACCTTTGTCTTTTAGGCATGTTGTCATCCGGAAAAAAAAGAAAAAAACAAACCAAAACCAGGATGACCCCAGCATTTAAAACAACTTAACGTGACTACACACAAGATCATGCTTTTAAGGGCATACAACACCACGACACAGACCATGCACTCAAAAAGACAGGAGTTTCTACGTCATCGTTATCGTTCTGTCCGAGTTGCTCGCTCCCTCGGCCCCCCCTCTCGCCACGTCTGGACCCTGCTCGAAGCTGGGACTTAGAATCCATGCAAAAGGATCGATGGGTTACCAAAAAAAAAAAACGGTGGACAACCTCTGCGTTTACCCCTCCTAAAGGTGGCGTTCTTCTGAAGGGGTTTGTGGAAACTGAGACTGTACATCCAGCCTGGGCTGCCCTCTCCAGCAAACCATGGCACCCCCTCCCCGTTACCCCCGGTGGGGCGACAGTTCAGGGTCACCACAAACACTTTCCCCCCCACCCTCTGTCAGCTAAACCAAAAACAAAACAGAGAAGGTAAATCTTTGCTGTGTGAAATTTTACCAGCCACCATGGGCATACACTGACACATTAAGTGGAGCACAAGAGTGGACACGACAGAACTGGTTTCTTATTTCCTGTTTAGCACGAGTTCCATATAGCAGAGACACATTCAGATGGAGACACTTTTTTTTTTTTCCCGGGAGAGAGCGCACAAAAAAAATGATCCGAACACTCCCGGTTTTACAAAGCCACAGAACAGGATGGTCCTGAGTAGCCAATCGGAGGCTTGGGGCGGAGCTATCTAGCAGACGGAAGACGGGTCAGACACGTTACAGCACAGGACTACTCACTGCACACTACGACTGGCCATGAGTGCGTGAGGTGACCACTGTGAAAACTGGCCTGGTTGGGTTCCAGGGTGCGCAAATCGTAGCGGGGCAGGTTACCCTGTTTTGGTTGACTTCACACTTGCGTATTCCAACTATTGGTGCTGTTAGTTTCCTTTCAACTGTCATTCTATACCTCAGAACAGAAAAAAGCACAGAAAATGTGCATTGATAACAAAACTTTTTTCACAGGGGAAAATATAGCCTGTAAGAAAAAAAAAGAAAACATTTTCCCCCCCGCTACATTCCAGCAACTGGCATTTAGATTTGTGCAGTTCAGTTACATCATTTATTGACTTCTAACTTGACTCAGTTTTTGTGCTAAATGCTGTACAACAGTGATGCTGGCACACACAATTTACCTAGGATGGACAGTGTCTCTGACGGACAACAATGACTACGACATGAACACCCCCCCCCCATCCCTGCCTCCCACCCCCTAACCCTAACCCCCCCTTCCACTCCCTCAAACTCTTCCCCACCCCCCACCAGTTACACATACAGCCCTCCACCCGAGGCCTTCTTTGCCAGTCAATTTGTGGGGATCTCTGGGGACACCACTGAAACCCCGCCCCCTCCAGCTTGTGTGTGGCCCCTCCCCCTGCTGGTTTTCCTTTTTACAGTGGTGGGGTGTCACTGACATTTCAGAATAATCACCTCAGAGAGGGAGCATGGCAACACCCCCCCTTCCCTATCAGGCCTCCTTGTGAGAGGGAAGGCTAAAAATGTCACTTGTGTGGGGGGGGGGAGATCGCTAATTAGGGAATTACCAGAGTCATACCCAGATGAAAATAAACAGCAGTTAGATCCGTTAAGGCTGCTATGGAAACTATGTGGAATTAGCGCGGCGTAAGCGTCTGATTAGTGTTCGCTTGCTCAACAAAAGCGCTCTACAGACATCCACCATCGGGCTAGGCTCGCTCGTCGCTAACTGGAGCCCAAAACCTGAGAGGGCTGTGAAAGAAACAAACCAAAAAAAACAATAATCATAGTAACAGACGAACGGCCCTTACATTTGAACCACTCCGGGTTTCAGATAAGCTTCAGAGACAGAAACGTGCAGTATGCTGTAGTAACGAATAGTTTGGCTGAAAAACATTGACACCTCCACCTCCTTCCCAACCCCATTTACCCACAACCCCTTTACCCACAAATAATATGACAACTCCTGTAGGACCGATACAAAAAGACTCATAGAAAATGTTAACTTAATAAGAAAGTCCACTCAATGAGGCTGAGGTTGTACCTCGCCCTCATACACAGACAGGGAGGGGAGAGGGTAGGAGGGGCGGGGGTTTAGGGTGGGAGCAGGTGCGAGAGGGGTTCCCTCTTCCAGACATGTAGGAGTAACATTATTTACAAGCTACAACAGAGGAGAAAAAGAGTGACATTAATTCAGGGTTCTCGGGTTAACAGACACACACGGCAAGCACAGAGAGGAGGAGAACAGCTCTTTTATGCAATTCCTCAAGGGACACTGCGGCCCGGTCCGCTCGGTTCTGACTGCAAGTGCTGGCCCTGGTCTGAAACAGCCACATATATCCACTCAGAGGCGAACCTGCTTCACCCCCCTCTCCCTGACTAAACGGCACTTTCAATTCCGGTAGGGGGGAGGGAGGTGAAGAATCGAAACCTCCACAGCCACCTGAAACCGTGAGCACATCACGAATAAGTAACAGCAGGAAATACTGTAACCCCTCAAAAATAGTACTATTAAAAAAAAAAAAACAAAACACTAACACATACAATCCCGGACTGCTGCCCTTTTTGTGCTGTGACCTGCTGACGACTGCAGTACAGTTCCTGAGCATATAAAAGATCGCAGGTACAAAAGCCCCCTCTCCGATATGCCAGCTCTTCCCTCACCTTTGACCTAAAACAAACACTAACTTCATTAACATATGCTTTACTTCCAGGGTAAACTCGAAAATGTTCTGACACAGACGCAAAACACTGTGAGAAATACATGAGGGATGAGGAGAATAGCACAACCGGTATAAACCGGATCATCACAGATTGACCGCTGAAGCAACTGGCTGATCTCTGTGGTGACCTCTAAACCTCTTTACCTCATCCAAACACCTACCAGTAACAGATTCAACCATAGTTACAAGACAGAAATCACCTAATGACCTGAAGCCAAACTTTAAAAGAAAAAAGCCTAGAAAAGGTAAGAAGAATACAACTCAACCATTGACCAATGACTATCAGTGCAATTTAACCCACCCCACTCTTCAGATCAGATTGTGATGTCACTCATCTCCCTGTCCCTCCCCTCTGACTAAAAAAGGAGATAAATTTTAGGTGCTGACGGTGTAGCAGTGTATAATGGAGGTGGAGGGGGACCTGAGCCAGAGTGGGGGGGGTGAAAGGGGCTGTTTCAGACACAGGGACGAGCAGTCATGACACAAACGCTTCTCCGCTCTCCTCCGTGCTCTGTCCTTTTTCATTCCTCTTTCTCTCCCTGTATTTGGTGTCGGTTCGCCGTTTTTCTTTGTTCGCTCCTGTTGCGCTCTCTCTTTTCGTGGCGCTGGCGCGCTTGGCATTCGGCTCCTTCAGCGGAACTACATGAACTGCATCTGTGAGAGAGAGGAAAAGGTCTCAGGGACGGAGCTGCGTCGCCATCGCTCCCCTGTGTCAGCCATTCCAGGCCTCACTACAAACACTGAAACGCACCGCCGGGCGGATTCCACTCGAAACGCTTCGATGCAGGAAATCGCATTAGCGGGAGGACCATGTACAGCAGCTCACCAGCCAACGGAGGAAGTCCCAAACACTTACAAAATCAAACTAGTGTGCACACGTTCCCTAAGGTTCATTAGCAAATACTCCCGCTGCTTTACATTATCTTAGCACATGTGCTTATCCGGAGCGACTTACATAGCTCACATTCTTGCATGTTATCCATTTGTACAGCTGGATATTTACCGAGGTAATTTCAGGCTAAGTACCCTGCCACAGGGTACAACAGCAGGGGCCCACCTGGGAATCAATCTGGCAACCTTTGGATTACAAGCCCTGCCCCCCCTCACCACTGCGCCAATTACGCGCACTGCGTGACCACAGGTGAAAAGAGAATGAAAGGTAAACAGGGCAGCCACAGGAGCCCTTTAAAGCGTGGCTTCGGTGATGCTGCAGCGCGTTCCGGTGAGAATGCGTAGAGTGAGCGCTGGGCTGTGAAAGTGATGACTCATCCCTGCTTCTGTAGCACGCCCTGTGTCCTTCCCTGTCCACGCAGTCCGAGGGCGGCGCTAACACCCAGCGAAATCAAACAGCCCCGCTCAGCTGACCGAGATCAAGCTGAGGGGGAAAGTAATGGCGTTTCACAGCTGCCGCTATTCTAATGCCCCACTGCTCTGATTGGCTCTAATAAATATATCGAGATCTTTTGGAGCGGACTTTCTCCACGTTACATCAGCAGCTGAGCTATAGAGTTCAATTTCGGATAAAACACTTGATTTACAACTTTTTTTCAGATATATGAATGTTACAACACTTTCCTGTCAATACTGCATGTGAACTTGATCATACACAACATCACCCAAAGCATGTGTCAGCAGTTACTATGGGCTTAAAACTCGTTTTCATCCCCAGCCTTTCCTGTGGATTTTCTCTTGTTCCTATTCTAAAACTCTTAAACTCTCGAGCAATCTATCAGCTATGGGTAGACCCCCATACAATAAATAACATAATTACTTGAAGAGGTGCCCTGTGTGGTGGCTGTAGCCCAAGGTTTGGGCTAATTTTGGGAGGAGGGGCGGGTACCTGTGCTCCGGGGATGGGGGCAAAGGGGTTGGTGGGTCTAAGGACAGGCTGGTTGTACATCACAGGCTGAGGAGCCATCACAGGGACCCCGCCCATCTGCCCCATCTGGGGGGGTACCTGCGGAAAGGGGACAGTGGTCAGGGTCAGGGGGACAGAGGGGGGGCACAGCAGAGGGCCCCACGCAGCACCGCTCGGTCAACGAGTCTGCTTCCACGGCCTGCAAAGTTCTGCACTGTTAACTGTACCTGCACAATGCCAGCTTTCCAGGGTGGAAGAAAGTGCAGGGGATGAAAAGGTGCTAAACTCGTGTTCAAAACAATCACTTGGAGGATGGAACTTGATTTTATTGTATTACATGGCTCATTTTGTACGCGACTAAATCCATCAAAAGATCATTACATTTAAACGATTCATTTAATACATAATTAAATGTAACAGAGTCAAAGCTGACTGACAATGTTCATTGAAAGAGGACCAAAAAACCTGAACTACAAAGACCAGATGTCTCAGAACTGTGACTAAAATTGAGCTCCTGACAGGTGCAGTGTTATGAGTCTGATATTAATGAGTCTGATATTAACGCTGTCTCTCTGATAGGTGCAGTGTTGACAGAGAAGGTCAGAGCCTGCTTACCATTCCATACACAGGCACTTGAGGCGTCGTCATGGGGAAAGCCATTGGAGCTGGAGCCTGAGGGGGAAGCAGAGGATGATGAGCAGGTGGAAGCTCTCCAAGGACTACATTACCCACAGATCACAGCACAGACTGGGCTAGCATGCCCACTACACCCCCCCCCCCCCGCCATACACACAGACCTGCACTTTCTGCCTGATACCAGGAGGCTAGCCAGGCACAACGGGACACAATCAATATTCATCAGATTGCTCTGAATGTGCATTTCATTTTAGGTCTATATAACTCAGCTCAGCGCTAGGGCCGCTCTATTCCCACACACTGAGAGCTGAGCAGCATTTACAGATGAGTGTGTGGAGGGCTGAAGGGTGCTGTTCTATAAGCAGCAGGTATGGAGAGCAGTCAGGCGCACTGAAAGTGAAAACACTGGTTGAGACCACTGATACTGCCGTTGAAAAGAGTCCCGTTCAATCGTGCGCAGGTGACATCAAATGACTCAATCTGGTCACGGACTGTGTGGCGTGTTTAAAGTCCATGCCAGTAAGCTGCACGTGGCAGCGTGTGATCAAATATAAGGGTCACATGGAAACGCCACACACGACAAACAGGAAAGTTGACACTGGATCAGATTACACTGACAATTCTCCGGACTATAACAGAATTCTTTAACAAAGTACTTACATAACCAGTATAGAACATTCCATTCTGCAAGGTTAGGCAAAAAGAGAGAGAGAGAGAAAGACAGCAAGAAGAGGGGTGAAGAAATCAGAAAAAAAAAAGACATAAAGGATGAGTAAGTAACAACCACACAGGAAGTTGAGCAAAGGGCAACACAGCAAGAGAGGAAGCCGGAGGTTAGTGACAAAATTACACAGAGCAAGCAAGATATCGCTCGATTTAAACGTGGCCGTGCACCAACAGGGTCAACGTTCAAGGCCCAGCTGCTGTTTCAACAAAAGCGTCCGGCAAATCGAGGGCGAGGATAAGGAAATACGAGCAGCACATTGGCCTGTGGTCCAAATCATTGCTAGAGCTGACTTTCCAAAGCCTGTTCTAATCGCTTCCTCTGCAGATACTGCCATCAGCTCTGGATAATAGACTAAACGACACAGCTGATTAACAGAAAGTTACTGGACATTGTCATTGAACGTCAAATGAGGAGAACTAAAGCAAGCAATTGTCAAGGCAAACGGTCAACAGCATCGTGCTGGCAGTCCTTAATTGCAGAGGTCACAGCTGACAGAGGGCGATCAGGGGTGTGATGTCAGACTCACCGCCCTAATCATCGTGAACGGGAACTGGGTGTGCGCGGTCGTGTGTGCCTTGTGCCTGTGCACACTGTGTGTGTGTGTGTGTGTGTGTGTGTGTGTGTGTGTGTACACGTGTGCGTGAAAGCATGTGTGTGTGAACATACGTGTATGAGGGTATGAATGTATGTGTATGTGTATATGCATATATGTACATGTGTGTCATAAATTGTGTATGTGTGCGACTCTCACCATGTGTGGCATAGGCATGGGCGCGGGGGCCATGGGTCCGGGGTTCCAGGCCGTGGTGCTCATCGTCTTGGACTGCCAGTTTGTGCCTCCTGTCAGCTTCTTCTCGCCCGGCTGGGTCCACTGCATGTCGGGCCTGAACGTGGGCGCGCAGAAAAACGACACGCAGAGCGCAAACACAGGGACACAAATTAACTGATGAACCACAAGGACCAGGGTGAAGGAGTGCAGGCCATCAAAAAAAACAAAAAAAAGCCTGGGAAGAAAGGCTTCCTGGTGCACTGGCACTCATACACGGATGGACTCAGACTTCTATGAGAAGGACACTTACTTTTTGGCTGGTGTTCCTCCAAACCCCAGATCTAAAGGAGAGAGCAGAAGAGAGAGAAGAGCTCAGGCCTCAGTGCCCTACCGAACAGTGACATCCACCATTCCCTTTCACACAGCAGTGCATTAGCGTTACTACATTAGCATAGCCTGACTGAACAGTAGCTCCCTCCGGGGCCATTTGCTTTAATGGTCCCCTTTCGGCAGGAACTGTTCCAGACCGTGCCTGCCTAACGCCCGCTGCCCCTCCCCACCCGCCCCACCCCCCCGGTGGCAGGAACCACGGCAGCGGGACGGGGGCGGAGGTGCGAACTCACTGCCCACGAGGTTGGCCAGGGAGGAGTCCAGGTCGTTGGCCAGCAGCTTGCCGGCCGGGTGGAGCGGCACGACCGGGGCCTGGCTCTGGGTGGAGACCGAGGGCTTCAGCAGATCCCCTAAGGAGTCAAGCGCTGGGCCGGAGAGAGAGAGAGAGAGCAGGGTCATATACACATCAGCAGAAAGAGCATACAGCAGCTCTGAGGCTCACAAAAAGACCAAATCAACAATGACACAGTAGAGTCAGGGCACCTGGATCACTCTCTGAAGCAAAAGAGGCTCCAGGAATGTGACTGGCAGCATATTCCTGTTCAGGCCGTGTGTGCATTTTCACTTGGGTTACTGACCTTGGGGGGATGTCCAACTATTGTCAATATGGCTAAATATTGTGCTACACTGATTCCTCATTAGCACCATTCTGAATGGTAATTAGGAGGTTAAATACAGGGATATCTACAGTAAAACAACTCCAGGTGCCCTTTAAAAAGGTGCGGCTTTGCACAAGAAGCTACTGGTCCCCATGGGCACGGAGCCAGAGTCTCTGAATGGCTCCCGGCAGCCGTTTCTCCGGGTGTGGGGCGGGGGCAGGCACACTTGGGGGGGGGGGGGGCACTATAAAGCAGTGGCAAAAGTAATCTACTCAGGCAGACCGCTTGCAGCCGGGAGACTGATTTCCCCCGCTCCGCGCGCCAGCGGTCAATCGCGCCGAGTAATTCCCTCTGTAAACAACCCTCTGTCAGCGCTCATTCTCCTAATGGCGGGCATTACTTCTGTGGGATTATGCTACGGGGAGCCACAGGTCTGTGTCAAAGGGGGTGGGGGGTGGGGGGGGCAGCACAGGAGCTGGGACGACCGCAGAGCCGACAGGCTGCACATAATTCCAGCCGCCTCCCCCTCCTCCACGCCGACCCACCGACCCACCGACCCACTTGAATGAAGGGGGGGAAATAATGTTTTCTTAGGAAACAGCAGCTGGCTCCTGGACAGTCTGCTGACACAGGCCACATTCAGAGACTCCGGCTTCCTGCTTAGCCAGCAAGAAAGGCAAGGAATTGCAACAAAAAAAAAAAAAACAAGCACACTCACCCGTTGAAGGTGGTACGTTGCGGAAGGGGGAGCAACCAGGAAGCAGAGAGAGGATGGAGGCAAGAGAGGAGGGAAAAAAGGAAGGGGAATTAGTTAGGGAAAAATAGAAATGGCACTTTGATTCGTTTGGGCTTTTCGGCCGGAGAGGCAGGCGTCAGCGCGACAGATGGGGAAGACAGAGACCCTCAGGGGCCGTGAAAAAATGCGGCTCCGCTCAGAGGCGACATCCTTGATAGGAGATGTCGGACACCGCGGCTCCAGAGATACACCCATCTGTATCCCGGCGCATCGGGAGAGCGAAGAGCAAACTGCTGAGCTGTGAACCGACGGGGAGCAGAAATCGTTCATACATTTTTGACAGCGTTTCTGAATAAATGAGTACAGACCCAAAGGACCCTGCAGCAGAAGCGGGAACAGCGATAGTCGCGGCAGCCAGAGATTTAGCCAGTAATAAGTGTTTTAGCAACAGCAGGATGCCTAATAAGGTCAAAATGAGACCCAAATAGGCATTGAGGGCAACCTGATTTGTTTTGGGGCAAAGCACTCTGTCAGCAAAACAGGCTTATTAGGCGTAGTTGTCTTTGGGCGATGTTTTGTGGTTTTTACCAGGTGGTGGCTTCGCATCGTAAATGGTAGTTTTAGTCCCGAAAACAGCATCGAAATCTACCGTCATGGCTGACGGGGGAGCAGCCTGCGGGACGGGGTGGGTTTCCAGACCTGGGGGACAAAGCAGGCACAGACCATTTCACACCAACGACCCTCACCCGCACCCTCGCCTCACACCGTTACCCATCATCCACCTCACGGGTGCGTTTGCGGTTCCGCTCGCTCTCTGGCTCCGACTGTCCCTCGCCTGGGCGATTCGCTCTCTCTGGCCGTGTGTCGGCCCTGCTCCTCTCCCTCCCTGCCCTCGGTTCGTTCCTCTCACCTCCCTCACTGAAGAGCAGCCGGCCACAGACCGCCGCTCGGGCTGGGTCCGAAATGCTTCTGCAGCTCGGAGTAGGTGCCGCTCTAAGGTAAACCGTGCTGTGTGACGCACGTCGTGACCGAAAGTCTGAGTTTGATATTAAATTGCACCAACAGATTGAAGCCATGTGAAGTCAATGCTTTTAAGATAACGTCTGAAAATCACATTCGACAGTCATCTGGAATTCAGTTATTATTTCTGCTATACAAAAAAAAAAAAAACTAAAAATCCATTGACTGAACATACCCTGCCCTACTGCCGTCACCTGTCAGGACTCCTTTATCTGGAGAGCGTCATACTGATAACATCTGGCCCTCTGCACTTTGGGCTTATACTTTACATAAGGTGCCCGATTTGGGCCAGGACAGGCGAATGCAGAAAAGTGTCTGTTCTCTTGTGTTTTCACATTTACAGACGCTCTTATCCAGAGCGACTTACATAGGTGACAATATCTACGTTATCCGTTTAAACAGCCTGATATTTACTGAGGCAACTGTGGGCTAAACACCTCGTCCAAGAGTACAACAGCAGTGCCCCAGCGGGGAATAGAACCAGTAACCTTTGGGTTGGGAACCCTGTTCTGCACCACTACGTCACACTGCCGCCCTTTTTTCCCCCCTCACGAGTGTGTGAAGTAGGGCGCCGAAAGGTCACACTCTTACGGGTAAGCAGCACCTCGAGGATAAACTATGAATATCTCATTCATGACATAAGGAGGCCAAACAAAAAGAGGACGACCATTTCCACACTGTGAAGTGAGAACCCTACATTATGTGCCTGCCTGTCGGGCAGGGTACGAAAGCTGACTCATGGCTGCAGAGGGGGTTGCAGTTGCCTGCGTCTGCCTGCGTGGGGCGCTCTTTGGGGCCCTGTGCGGATCCCTACCTCCCCAGGCGCTGTTGGCGGCGGTGGAGATGGAGGGGGTGCTCTGGACGGTGGGGACGAAGGCAGGCTGGAGGTCGAACAGGTCGCTGTTGAGGTTCGGCATGCTGCAAGGCAAAGGCGGAGACAGCGGCATTAGCGGACAGGTCTACTGCTTCCACAGAAGCGGTTGCAGCATCGCCATTACATAAAAAGGTCCGCAATTTCACAAGACTGTCACAACAGCCCGGTGAATGGCAAAATAGGTGAAGAGGAGTTCAGGACAGAATGTAAACTAATTCAAGTGTGCGGGAGGATGAATGCAGATCTCACCTACCTATTGGAATTCGTCACCCAAAATGTACACTATCCTACCAAAGGTCATGGCACATGGGTAGTTATGAATAAAACATGTCTTTATTCCATGAAATTCAGAGTTTTTTGGCCTGCCTTTGGCCTTAATGACTGCTTGAATGTATCATGGGACACTGTGTACTAATTTCTGGCAGAAAGTTGGTGATAGTAGACTACACCCCTCCTTTAAAGTTTTTGTAAGCTCTACTGCTAAAGTGGGCCTTCCTGGCTTTGGTGAAATGTATTAAAATTCATCCTAAAGATGTTATATTGAGTTGAGGTCAGGGCCCTGTGCTGACCACTGCAATGTTCTGATGCGATTCTCCACAAACCATGCACAGTCACATACATTTTCCTGCAATCAGATGGGGGTCCCATGACTTTTGGTATGATAGCGTATTTCAGCTTAGTCAGCTGCCTCATTTCAGCACACGCTTGTTTTTCAGGGAAGCATGAACAGTAGCAGTAGCAACTTCTAAGGCATAGAAGGCCTGGCATTAGAGCCGGTAACATTCGTGTGTGGTTCATGTTAGAGCCGGTGACAGTCATGCATCCCCCTGGTACTAGCAGGAGTAGCAACCATAAAGGTTACAACCTGGACGTGCGGTCTGACCTGAACTCCTCCACAACAAACCCGACATGCACAGACTCTGCAGTTCCCTTTAGACACATGCTCTGGCACACCTGTTGGTGGAGGGGGTGGGGGCAGGGTTGGGGTTGGAGAAGAGGTCCATGCCGGCGCTGTGGCTGTTGGAGCTGCTGATGGACTGCGTGCTGGGGGACGCCGCGGGGGTCTGCATACTGATCTCCTTCAGGCGCTGGTCCTGCGGGACAGAGCGCACACACTGCTCAGCACAGAGGGACACACACAACCGCACACACTGCTCAGCACACAGAGACACACACAACCGCACACACTGCTCAGCACAGAGAGACACACACAACCGCACACACTGCTCAGCACAGAGAGACACACACAACCGCACACACTGCTCAGCACACAGAGACACACACAACCGCACACACTGCTCAGCACAGAGAGACACACACAAGGAGCAAGCCGTGGGGCCCGGCGGGGCTCCGGCACAGGAGCGAGCCGCGGGGCTCCAGCACCGGGGCGCCAGGTTAGGGCCCTCAGGTACGTAACGGCACCAGAGTCGCCGAGGCAACAGCCTCTCCCAGAGGAGCGCGATGCAGTCACTGTCAGAGCAGAGGATTCGGAGAGCAGAGCGCGGCACCACCGCAGGACCCCGCTTCCCCTGCTGACCGCAAGGAAGCACCTTTCCGAAGGACGGACACACACACACACACACACACACACACACACAACCTCATTTCCCACCCTTTATGAGTCATGTGTACGCCAGATACAACACTTGTGACTGCAGACACGCTTGCTGTATCGTTTAACCTTTCCAAGCTGCTTATCAGCATGCATCTCACTCCAGGTGCGTTTACCCGGCTCAGCCGTTCACGAACCTGTGCATCCGAGCCACGCGAGCACCGGTCTGGCTGCTCCGTGCGAGACGTACGCACCGGAGAACTGACGGGGGAGTTTTGGGTAGCTGAGGGTAATGATTGACGGAGACGGGGAACGAGGGCACACCGGGTAAACGTCACATCAGGGCAGCGCCAGGACGTGCTGTTCTTGGGACGAGGGCATGCTCTGGCCAAGTTTTACGTTCAACTTTTTTTTTTTTTTTTTTTTACCTCTAGAGAACTGAATCTCCTTTTCCATAATGGTATACACGCAGAGGGGTGGGGGGGGTATCGCTTCAGAAAGACAGCCGGGCGAACGGGGGCGGCTTCCTCCACGCCTCGTTTGACGTGTCACTTCAAAGGCTCGATGTATGTTTAAAAAGCTTTGATATTTTACTGGAGTTACCCGTTTCCATCAGCCTAATGCTCCATCTCAGACGCATTCATGCCCATTTTCTTTAATGTTGACACAAGCCTGAGTTTCTTATTAGAATAAATACTGTCACTTTTTTTAAATGTTGACTTGGGAAGAGTATAAATAGAGACTGCTGCTAGGCATTCCGCCAGCAATACATACTTCAAAAAAAGTATCTGAAACAGTTTTGTCATAACTTACACCAGTTTTTGATTTGTTTCTATAAAATGAGCTACTTGTAGATTTTTTTTATGCCCCCTGAAAGCTCTTGGTGGAAGTCCAGCCAGTGAAAGTGTAAGAGAGAGTGTGAGTGTGTGTCTGTGAAACCCTTCCCTACCTTGAGGCTCTGCAGCCGGGCCTGCTCCTCCTCCAGAGCCTGCTGCTTCTCCCTCTCGTCCATGCGGCTGAAGGACATCCCCGTGTTGGACAGAGAGGACACGGCGTTGGACAGGGTGCTGGCCCTACAGGGGAGGACAGCGCAGGGGCTGACAGCGGAACCACAGGAACACAGACCCCCTCCAACAACGCAGACACTGTGGCCTACTACCAGTGCGTGAACCGTGCAGCTGACATTAAAGGGTAGGGTACACTGTGCTTAAACGTAGCACAATGAATAAGAACGAGCAAGCACTGCGTATGGAGGAAAGCCTTCACCCATCCCCCAAAAACTGGATGTTTGCTAACTATTAATGCATATTAATTGGTAAAATGTTAACTATTTAAAAAAGGACCTCTCTCTCTTTCATCAAGTTTAAATCTTCCAATAGCTGACCTACCTCAATCAAACGCCATTTAACTGCCACAATTGCCATTATCTGTGTGGAAGTGCTGAACTGTCAATGTGAACCAGCTGATCAGGCTCATAAAAGCAGGTGTGTGTGTGGAGAGGTGGCTCACCTGAGCAGCGTGCTCATGCTTGGCTCAAATCTGCTTTAATTTTTACTTTAAAATAATTTTTTCAAGTTTCAACACTGCAACATGCAGCGCTCTGTAATTACCTGCAACGTACACAGGTATTGTAGATGGCTGTACCATACTAGCAGAAGAGTATAGAGGTGTACTCATGTACTATGAAGTGCTTTGCTATTGAATGCTGTACTGCTACAATGCACTGCACCAAGCCGCAATGCCCAGCACTCAGCCTCTTCATCATACTGTACCTGCTGGCTGCTGAGAACTCCTTGGTTTTCTTGCCCTCCAGAGAAGCCAGGTGCTGCTCCAGGGCTTCCAGGAGGCTGCTGGGGGCCTGTGGGTGAGGATGGGCGGGGCGGGGCAGGGCAGGGGGGTGTAGGGGAAAAGGGGAAGGGGTGAGACACCACACAGCTCAGAGCACAGGTCACACACACACGCACACACACACACGCACACACACGCACACACACGCACACACACGCACACACACGCACACGCGTGCGCCTCACACCCATTACTGTTCAATCCCTGCAGGCATCCCACGATGCATTACCTTCCCCGAAATAATCATGGTTACATGCCTCGAGTAGAGCGGTATTAGCTTAACAAGCTTCTGGGAAAATGACCAAGAAAAAATTTCTTTAAAAAACAGTACAAAGAGTACCAAGGCAGGGGAGGGTTGAGCCTAACGCATGCACTCGGCAGGCCCAGGTCTCATGCGAGCATATACACAGGCCTGGGACGTCTCACTGGCTCTGGCTGTATTGTTATATTTAGGTGGAGGGAGATTCCCAGCTAAGCATTCACTCACATAACTGAAAGGATTTTGGCTCTGACCCACAGGAGTGTGTATATGCATTACACATACATACATAATACGTACAGTCGGCATTTCGCTTCCATTTTCTTTCCTATCGGTGTCTGCCTTTTAGCTTTTAGTTTTTGTAAGAAAACAATTGATGAATAGGCAGAAAGTCAAAACAGCTTGAGTTTAACTGAAACCATGATGGTACACTGAGGAATTTCTGTTGGCTAATACAGTTTTAATGTCTGCCCATTCGTTTGCATCTTTGCCATCCTTCAGTGTTGCCAGGGCATTAAGTCAATGGGCCTAGCGGTTGTATGCGCATAAGGAGCACAGGGACCATAGGATCACTTTGGTTCATTTCTTTCGCAGTACTTTCTGATATGATACACTGAAGGTCCCTGCTTTAACGTGACTCCAGCACAGACCTAGTGAAGACTGTCTGCCTGTGTGCCACAAATGGCAGGATATCTACCGACACAATCACTTAATTAGAAAAAATGCCCAGGCAGCTAATCTCTAAACCTTAGCAAAGAACCTGGAAGCCAAAGCAGGTAAACTATAGTACAGACAGATTTCTCAGATTGTTAAATTCAAAAAGAGAGGAAAAAAACACTCAATGTTTTTTGTTTTTCCCATTTTCATCTTTTTTTTTAACTGAGAAATGCAAAAAAAGAGAGACTGATTATAATTATTAAAAATTAAGAAGCAGAAAGAACAAAAAAGGGGGGGAACAGAAAAAGGAAAAACAGGGAAAAGGAATCCTTCAAGAAATAATCATTCGCTGCTCTCCCCACAGCTATTTCAACAAGATGGCTTTAGATAAAATGCTAAGATGTTCCATCTCCAAGTGCCACAGCTAACACCCTATTCTGACGTATGTTCTTTGAAGTGGAGGGGAAATTAGGAAATGAGGAGCTCGGGTCTGTCAGCTGCGTGACACTGAGGATGTGGTTCATGTCCAGCACAATACGCAAATAAATCACGATAAAACCTGAACGTTTCCCACGTGAGGATCGAGTCCGGGCCAAAGAATGCGGACTGCATGCACACACGGAGTTGAAAACGCTTGCGCAAGCAGCACATGTCCGTGTTAGTGTGGACAAGGGTAGCTAGCTGTGTTTTTTCTCCCTGAATCTGGGCACAAGCAGTGCTGGTTCTGCCAAACACAAAACATATGTAACATATGCATCACCTACAACGTATGACCCTTTAGGCGTCTGCAAAGGAACAGCAGAGGTCCTGATAAGTAACCACCATCACATTTCACTTCAGTTGTTAACAATCAGACTTAAGTCTGTCTTCTTACAAAGCTTATATTCCATCCTTAAATATCTAACTCCTTTCAATACAGATCAGTGCTACAGCAGAAGATGACAATTACTGTAACATTAACCATATGGGACCTTGGTCCACAGTAAATTTAAAGTGAGGGATGTTCTCAACTTCTAATGGACTCGATACTGGGTTTGCAAGACTAAATTTATTTTAAATGAGAAGGCAAAGAGAGCAACAACCAAATTAGGATCGCTAGTTCTACCAGCTGTATGTGAGAATCCAAAGCCAGCAGCTCGGAGAGGGTGATATTGGGGAGAGAGAGAGAGAAGGGGGAGGGAGAGAGATAAGGGGCGAGGGGTGGAAGGCTGTAGGGTGAGTAGGGAATGACAGCGTTTAGAATGGAGCCACATGGCGAAATCGAGATGAAATGTACACTGACCTGCGTTAGATCTGGGATGTCACCCTGATCAATTCCAACTTGCTGTGTCACAAAAAGGAGGGGGGGCGAACGGAACCAAAGCCAAAACAACAACAACAGAACACAAAAAACGAAAAGGGGGTGGGGGGGGGAGGAGGGGGGGAGGGGGGAGGGATAAGGAAAGAAAAAAATATAACAAAAAGGATCATTACTTCATGCAGTGACAGTGAAAACAAAAACAACAGAAAAAAAGGGGTTCTTGCATGCTCTCTCACACACACAAACACACATACACACACACACACACACACACACACACACACTCACACACTCACACATGTACACACACAGAAGACTGGATTGAAATGGGTTTGCACACTGAAATGTCTTGGACTAGCATAGAACTGCAGTTGAACTGGTGATATGCGGTACTCATGTAACCACGGAAGGTGGGAAACAATTAAAAAAAAAAAAAAAAAAGGAATGAAATTAAAAAAAGAACGCTCAACTAATGCTGACATTCAAAGAAAGAAAAATACTACACAAGAGACACACGGGGCAAACACATTCGTTGACAAAATACTGTGCCACCGAAATCAATTTTAGTCAGGTCTGAAATCGACCCCCTCCACCCCAGCCCCACAGAACAACCCTAGTAATAAAAACCCGACCGCATCAATCAAAGAGAAGGAAAATGTCATAGCCTTTAAAAACATGTCAGAGGAAAATCTACAAACACCGTGGCATAGAGGGAAAGCTGGGATCTAAGCACAGGATGGCTGGAAAAGGAAGGAAAGAAGGCTTGCGCTCAGGTGCGCTTACGTTAATCACTGTCACAGAGAAGGGTTTGGGGGGGGGGACTGGGGGCCGGGGGCCTTGGCGAGCATCATGGGAGCTTGTAGATACAGTGCCCTCCATTTACTCCGTCCATCCTTATTTTGGGGAGAGGGAAGGTGGTCATAAGCCGTTTGATGCTGTCAGACCAGTCTAGTGGAGACAGGACATATAAAGGTAGCCTGGGATGCCCCACAACCTAATGGAAACCCTGTCCCTGAGGCCACGGCTGCCAGTCCCTGTTACGAGGGATCAGGCCAGCGGAAGAGCTCTCCGGCTGAGAGCTGCCCCTCCATTCTGCGGAAGCGAGCCAGCCATCCTTTCAGAAAAAGCACCTCAGAGGAAATCTGGGAGGGATTTTTAAGGAAAAAAAGGCCATGCAGATGATAGAGATAGGACCAAGAAGAACAGCTTGCACTCGATGAGGGTTAAAAATACAGAGATAAGAAGGAACGCTGCCCCCTCCCCCCTCCCCCTCCCCCTCCCCCTCCCCCTCCCTCCCTCCCTCCCCAGTGGGTTTTTGTGCAGGAAAGGAGGCCACGTCTCTCACAAGTCCATGCAAACACAGAGCATCAGGCACCAGGCAGGCCGCGGAAGGAGAGGCTGCAGAGGGGGCCCGCGTCACCCACAGACTGGATCCCCGTCACACAGCAACACAGGGACACCCCACACGCCACCCAGCCTGTGCTGCCGTCTCCCCTCAGGAAAGAGGGGGTCAAGGTCACTCCTTTCAGGAGGCACGTCCTCGGCACCTTACCCATGGACTGTACCAGGGGTGTGCAATGTTTATCAAAGGAACACCTATACAATAAAACTACATCTACAACTACAACTTTTGGTGTACTTTCTCAGGTGAAGTTCCTATGAGTGGCACGTTACAGATGCTGCTACAGCTTCATGGTGGTGCTGCGTTACTGAGGCGTTGGCGTGCTGTTCTGAGAGTGCTGGGTTCACAAGCGCTAAGCAGGTCTCAGAACAACCCGGTTAACAAGGCAAACCTGCAGGGGGCGTTTAACCGAGTGAACACACGCTACTCCTGGCTCAGTTTGGCTCACAGGTCTGAAACCGGACAGGGCCGGGTTGATTTCGTGAGGCGAGCGTCAGCCTGGGGCTGTGTGACGTGGGGCAGGATCCAGCCGTGACTGTTGTCGATGGGCGGGGCAGCCGGTTTAAGGACACCCGGTCTGAGAAGGTTAAGTTTTGGCTGAGAGAGGAGGATAAGGACCTCTTTGGTCACATTGTCTCCGCAGATCCTCTTCCTCTCTCTCCCAATGTCTCGCTACAATCACCGACCCCCCTCACCACCACCAAATACAGGAGAAACTCTACCTCGGCCACTTTGAGAAACTCTGACAGCTTGGTCATCCTGTAGAGAAACTTCTTGTAAATGTCCAGAGCGTCTTTGCACTGGTTCTTCTTCATATCAAAATATTTCTCTGGAGGGGTGGGAAAAAAAATAAAGAATTTCAGCCGTTAGGATTATAACTGAAGCTTGTGAGTTTCCAAGCTTCTTTACATTGAGCGGGTAACCGAAAGTTCTTTTCTGCTGGGAGGTCATTCAGCTGTATCGGAAAACTACTAGCAGCTGAGTGCTGGTCCATTATGTGTAAGCATGTCCAAATGCACTTCCTCAGACGCTGATGGAACTCAAGTCATTCATTATTCAGCTGCCCTTTAGACATGCATCTCAAGGATGGCCATCATGTCAAATCCTTGTATGCACATATGCACACAGTACTTACAAGCCTACAGTTACAGCTGAGGACATTATGTCTGGCAAAGAATAAGTAATTGCCTACTAAATGGCACTCCTAGGACCACAGCCTAAAAGGTCACCCTATACCTGAAGCACAATGAAAGTGAATTAAGTGAACGCAAACCTCGTATATTCAATGAAAAAAAGATCTGCAAACACACTTCATGTAAATCCTTTTTGCTCTTCCTTAAGAAAACCCTGGGAGGTAAATGGGAAGGGACGTTCAGTCTTTACCCAGCAGATTAATGACACCCTCGTTATAGGCCGCAAAGAGGCGGATGGAGTCTTTGAAGAGCAGCATGAAGGCAGCGTTGATGACTCCATTGGTCAGCTCATTGGGATTGGCCTGTGTGAGGAATTAGAGGGGTATTGTAAAGAATGCCCGCACAAGCAAACTCACCTTTCACCTGCCTCTCACACACACAGATACCTGAAATCTCTCTGAAACGCACACACCTACATACAGTCCAAACACACACCTCTCAGGCATACATAAGCCTTATTTGTTTTATTTAACCTTTATTTAACCTGGTTGGTGAACTGAGAACTTAGTGTGCTTTTTAGTGACAACCTAAGGAAGCAAGGGTGTTAGGGAATGCAAGGGACTGCGTAGCTATCACCTGTAGGGGGGGGTGATTAAAGGGCCGGATACAGACAGCCACGATTTGGGAATTCTTACACACTCGTGGTTCACACTTGGCCCACAGGTGCTAGCATATATGTATGAACACACTTGAATCGTTCATAATTGCCGCATTTCGTTCTCAAGGGACAGTCGCTGTGTTAAACAGGTGTATGAGACGGTGTGGAGGTGCCTGTGAGGGGCTGGACTGGTCGTGAAGAACACCGCGGCCGCACCTGGAAGTCCAGCAGTGCATCCAGCTGGTTCTGGATGATGGGGAGGGTCTTGATCAGCTTCTCCGTGTTCATGGTCCGCATGACACCATCGATGCTGTCAGAGAGGAGGGGAGAGAAACACGGCCAGGGCGTCAAGTTTCTTCACCTCGGGAGCTTTCCCCGGTTCCTTCATTCACTATAATGTCCTCTGTGAAACCTCAGCTACATCACTTTCCAAGGGGACACCGTTCACAAATAACACATCATTTTGACTAAATGTAACAATACAGCGTCACCAACAGGGAAGTCAGAATAGACATTTATTCAGTATGTGTGTGACGCGTTTCGTTGCAGAGGCAATACGACCCCTCTCTCACCCCCTCTTCATCTTGGTGAAGTCCACAGCCACCAGTCTGTAGGAGAGAGCCTTTTCATTCAGATATCTGCTGTAGCGTCTGATGAAAGTTGACATGTCATAGCCTGGAAGAGAAAGCAAACCTTCACGCCCAGTTCCAGCAAAAGAAGGCTTTTATGAAGAGCTGCCCTGGGATTCACGGATAGTTCTTTTACGTACAGAACAAGGCTTTGAAAGAACAAGTAGTCACCTTATCTTGTGCAGGCACTGTGGGTATGAGTGTCTGCGTTGGGGGAGGGCGAGTGTCTGTAGCTTAAAAAGGGAGATTATAAAAACATATTATACTAGCCTACCTTGCAAAGCACCTTTATCCAAGAAGTTGTTCAGGTTGAAAAGCGTGTTTCGAGAGGCCAGGTACTGGATAAACCGCTGTCGAGGGAACACAGAGAAAGCATCAAAAGAGGAAGAAGGAAAGATTAATCAGATTCTTTCTCACCAGAGGTTAGGTCACAAAAACAGTATGGTGCCCTCTCGTCTGTGTGTGTGCATGTGTGTGTGTATGTCAGTTTGCAAGCACATCAACACACGAGAACCTCTTTGGAGTTTTCGGAGGGAAACAGCCACTCAATGCCCGTATTCTTATGCCCCTGCAGAATTCACAAAACGACACCATTCTCTGACTTATTAGAGTAACAAGAGCCTGCTATCCCAGCCCCCCTCTCTCTCCGCCAGGCATGTTCAGCCACAGTGGGAAACGGCGGTGGGAATCCCCCCATGAAGAGAAGGCTGCTCTGCACAGACACAACCACTCTGTCCGTGCCCCCCCCCCCCCGCACTCCGTCTGCGCAGATAAGGAGCTGTCCGACGGTCGAGGAATGCAGGGGTTTCACGCCTGACGCACGCTACCTGGCTGAGAGACCGCTATCGCTATCTCTCGCAGACACGCCCAGAGGACCGCGAGAGGAAATTAGAGAGCTCACACAGGCGCGGGAGTCAACCTCTCTCTCCCTTAAGTCAACAAACACTTTCTCAAGTACAGAAACTCAAGTCGGCTGCCTCAAAGGCAAGAAACAGGGAAGAGGACGATTTTAATACGAAGGACAGGTTTCACAGCTGAGGGAGAAGGCACTCGGTGGATTCGGGAGAAGGGGTCAGGTTCTTGCCCGCGGTGAAAGATATTCAGCCACTGTAACTTCCTCCTGGTTTTTTAAAGTTTGTTGTTTTCGGCACCTTGCGACCTCAAATAACTTTGCCTTTGGTCAAACTGAACCCGTTCCAATTGGGTTTTTTCGAGAAACAACAGTAGTCCTCGAAAAGCCAGGCCAGGTCAACATTCTTGGCCTCTCAGAGAACCTACTAAAGCAAACTTCTTTATGTGGGACGCCTTTCCATAGCTACTGCTGAAAATCTGAGCAATGCACTGAGCGTTGCTCGAGGGGAGGGGGAGGTGGGGGAGGCACAATGGATATGACAGATCAGCAGATTCCAAGATCTGCTACTGCGAGAGCTCTATTCGTTTTTTTTTTTTTTAAATTATATTCTAAGCAGATCAGTTATGTGGAGCAGTGGTAAGTTCCCTGGTTTTTGGTTGGTTTGTGTTATGAATGATGAGCTGGACAGTGTTTATCAGTGTTTCTCAACACTGAGGGTGAGATACTTGACTTGAACTGTGACGCTTACAAGAGCAGTACAAACGAGAACAGAATCTGTAAATGTGAGCACTCTGGACAGGAGCATGTGCTGAGCAAATATAAAAACATCACGATAGCCTGTTATGTAGTACGCAACTACATTCTCAGACTGAAGACCATGCATAATTGATGCCACCGCTTAACTGGGGCGGCTCTGTTCACTCCGCGGCCGCACTTTGACCAGATCCTGTACGCGGCCTTATCATTACTGCTGTCTGAAATGTTTGTCCCAAACACTCGGCACCCTGTGTATTTTTGGACTGGGACGCCTGCCCACCGCGGGGCCGTTGCTCTCAAGTCGCCTCTGAACGGCAGGAAGCGTGTCGCTGGGGACGGTTTTCAAAGCCTTTGGTACACACAACTTGGCTGGAAACCGCCTCCGAGATCTTTGACAGTCAGGGACACAAACTAACACTCCCATGAACCAGGCTGGGGTCATTCGCAAGAAATCGTGGAGGCCTCTTCCTGGGAGAGGCCACGAGTGGTTGAACACGAGCTGACCCGGTCACTCACTCGCTGAACGTCTCGAATGCGGTCGATTCAAGCAGAGGGGGCACGTTTGTTTTGCCAGACAACATTGGGCAGGATCGGCCACTGGCACGACAGCCCGTCGGAGGACTGGACTTCGACCTGGACAACAGTGAACCCCACGCAGGACACTGTTGCTGTCCCTATGAGCGAAGCACTTCACCTGAATTGCTTCAGTAAATATCCAGCCAGATAAACAGGCAATGTGTAATTCAGCAACACACGCAATTTCAACTGAACACATAATTCTAGTTACGTTATCATACATACTGCGACAATAACTAACTGGTGTGTATCAGACAACAACGCCGGTGCTCCAATAACAAAATGGAAAAAAAAATAGTTTTATATTAATACTGTTCAACACTCGATTCGTTTTTAGTCAAATCGTTTCTATGGATACAGGCTCTGCAGTTAATATGGTCAAAAATAAGCTGAAGTCAGCCGCTTACCACAGAGGCCACAGAACTTTTAGCTCATGCTATTGTCTTCAGCCCACAGCATCTTTCTGAGGCAGCCATTACTGCAAACCAAAACTTGCACCGAGTCTGTGCTCTATTTAAATGCAATGTTAGACTCTGAGTATTTGTAAAAAGTAGCATTGACAATCATGAATGTAATGAAATTCAATCATTGCCTGTGAAATTAATGAAATATGAATTGAATAAAATCTATTTACATAAGGGCAACAACCAATCAAATTATATAACGCAAAATAAAAGTTAAACCCTTTTCACTTGTCATTAATGTACTTATCACTAAGGGCAAGACAAAGGCAAAGCAATAGGTGAGTAAGTCCTCAGACGTTTGATATTCCCCGCACATAACGAATCATGCCGTTAATCAGGTGTAGGCGAACGCTACGTGGGTGTCAATTTTGTTGCGCCTGTCTGTCACAGGTGGGAGGTTTTATGCAAATGAAGAGGTGACTACACTGCTGTTGTCACGGTTGCTACATCTGGTGGCAAAAAAAGAGTGGCATATTTTTTTCACTTTTCATTCATTTTCAATGAAAGGATTACTAGGCAATGCGGGTACTTGCTGCGAGGAGGAATGGCCTTGTGTTTGCCACGAGCGGAATAGGATGAGGAGACGGTGTACTATGAATTCCCGTTTCTCAGAAATGAGAAACTAACACAGACTAGCTCGTTATTCAACCACCAAGGCTGCGACGGAAACGATCCCTGTTAACGAAATTCAGTTCCGCTGCCAGCATTCGACGCTGCGTCATATTGGAAGTGCTGGGCCTTTTGAAGAGCTACGTACGGTTTGTATTGGCTGCCGTTCACTTTTCATGACAGTACAGGCAATTGAGCATGGCAGCGCAGGCAGTTTCTTTTCGACACCAACACGCCTTTGTCGTTCGTCAGGTCTATCGGGTGGTTGGCTCGCAAGCTTGCGTGTAGCTGTCGCGGAGAACGGTTTGGAACCTCGTCTCCCCATTTATGTCTCCCTGCCTTAGCGTGTTCTGTAAACAAGCCTATCACAGCCACAGAAAACTGATAATTACGCGCTACAGCATGATGACACGATTGAAGATATTTTTTTTTTTGTCTTTTTGGTGTCATGTCTGGCAGCTGGTGAGAAAGCCTATCTCAGAAGAGCCTTTTTTTTGTTTTGTTTTGTTATCTGGGTGTTAGCAGCCTGACCCAGCCCTGAAGGCAGTCCTCGCAGGCGTGTAGATACGCACACACGCACACGGGCTCTGCTATCTCTGCATGGCCGGTGCCCCTCAGCCGAGTGCGGTATCTCTCTCCCCGGCTCCGCACGCCCAACACCCCCCCGCCGCCCCGCCAGCCAGCCGTCTCGGCTCAGAGTTCGCAGCGCGGCTTCACAACGTCGTCGTCTCGGCCTGAGCATCCTAACGCTTCCATACCTTCACATTTCCCCGTGGGCCTTAACACGCAATCTATTTATAGAGCAGCAGTTCACGTGTGGCACCAGGTTGAAGGGTTTGAGAGCAGCGCCCTGAGGGTAGCTCAAACCTGACCCCCCCTTCTCCCCTTGACACCCCTCCAGAGCTGTTTCTCATGGCCGCAGTGCCCGTGTGCTTAATGACTGCAGTGCAATGCTGTCCCTCAGTGCCAACTCTGTGGGCATCCAGGCCTGCCCTCTTTGAGCCATTCAGGGGTCAGCGCCCGCCAGCACCGGTTTAACAGACCATCAGCTCAGTAAACCTTAATGAGCACGCTGGCACTGTGGCTGGCACTGTGAGACCTCTCACCACGCCCTTAGCAAAACTCCACGCAGAGATACGAGCTCCTCCTGCTTTCTCCGACTCTGCTCCCCCTCAGAGTTATGCAAAGTCCTCCTGTCATTCATTCTCTTGTCAGCAGTTTCATTTTTCTCTTTCTTACTTCCTTTTTTTTTTGGTCTCGCTGGAATGCAGTTCTAGTGACGTCACTCTTACAATGTACCATTCAGTATCTAGGACATCAGCAGGGTGACTCAGAACCCACACACACACACACACACACACACACACACACACACACACACACACACACACACACACACACACACACACACACACACAAGCTCGCTATGACAGCAGGAATACATTACGTAATGTAGGAACAATCAGCAGTTTACCCCTCCCACCTGCGCGCATGCACACTCTAAAATAGCACTAATCTCCCTGGTGCCCTCAGAGTATCGCCACCTCCGCTCAAGGTAAGGCGCAGTGCCGGCTGCCGCCGCACGTCCTTCGCCGCGACACCCTTCGTGACGACAGCGTCTGGTCAGCCTTGAACGAGAACTGACCGGCTTGATAATCGTGTCTATATTTTAATAACCGCTTTCGGAACGCTGCGCCACTATAATTTGAATAACACAAAACGGCACCTTCGCATAAAACGGTGGGTACCGTTTGCCCCCCCCCCCTCGCAGTACGGCCTCTCTCAGGTGCGGGCGGGTGGAAGACACCCAGAGGCCCCTGTAGCTCAAGCCGCCCGGCAGCCTGGGGCAGATTCACCTGTGAAGGATACCTGTGTGGGAGGCCGCTCTCCGCGCCCCCAGCATGCTGCCTGGACCTCCCTGAATACTCTCTGCTCACACACAGAGGCCTGCTCCCACTTGCACCCGCACGCCCACAATAAAGCAAGAGTTTCCCTGCACGCTTCCAAAAAGAACAGCAGGGCTTCCCCTCGATCGTTATTATTGTCATGTTGTTGCCGCTACATGGGAATGAAAGTTGTTTGGCGAGTGTGGGGAGGGGGGGTGGCGGGAAGGGGGGGCAGCCGCAAAGTTGTTTGGTTCGCTATCTGCCTCCGCGGATGACAGCTGCAACAGAACCAGTTTTCCCTCTCCCTCCTTAGCCAAAAGCGAGACAGCCATTTATCAAAGGCGTGATTTATCAAACGGTCCGCCGGGTGGACCGACCTGCGCCCGACAATATCTGCTTTTCCCCCTCTGCCTCTCAATCTTGGTCGAAATAAATCTGAGCACTGAAATAAATGGAATTAATTCAGCCTTTGAGCTCCACAAAGGAGACACGTATCGCTGATCGGTTATGGACTGGGCGATTCAGCAAGAGACAGGGGCGGGCAGCACACCGCTGCCAAGCACAGAGCTTTGCACAGACCGGTGCAGATAACTGATGCAAGAACAGTACTAAATTAAAGTAAGAAAAGAATGCAGACAACCCACTGCACACACAGGCTTTGGGTGAAAGCCAAAAAAAAAAAACTCATGTGAGAGCAGAAAGCGGACGTCTGTATGTAGAAAAAGGTACATGCGTGGGAAAGAGCCTTGCAGAACTAGCTGGGGCATCCAATGATGCGCATTACTAACTCTACACTATAAAGTGAGGGCAAAGGCTGAGCCTATATTCCGTCATTGACCTCAAAACCCAATGACCTAAGACGAGCATAAGGTTTGTCACTTGTGTTTGGATGAATAGGCACTACTTGTTTAGAGGGCTGTTTGGTTTTGTATGTTTAGAGGTGGGGCAATCTGTGTTTGGAGGATGGGTGGGTAACGTGTTAGTGAGAAGGGGTCTATACTGCTATTGATATATTGGTACAGTTTACAGCTGCTTAAGTGTATATAGTGTGATATAGCTGACATAGTGTGCTAGGAGGGCAAGCTGGTACTGTGTAAAAAAGTTGGTTGGTGTTGCATGACTGGAGGGTGGGTTGGTGCTCGGGCGCTGTGTGATTGGAGGAGGGGTTAGTGCTCTGGTGCCGTGTGATTGGAGGATGGACTGGTGCTCCGGTGCTCCAGAGACGTGTGATTGGAGTCCGGGCCAGCGGGGGACGCAGGATGCTCACCTCGTTGCCGTACATCATGAGGTGGTGGGTGGTGATGAGGGCCTTGAAGACCACCACCCAGCTGCTGTTGGCGGTCCTCTCGAAGAGCGTGTCGGCCAGCTGGGGAATGCTCACATTCAGCTCACTGGTGCAGTGGATCAGATCTGTAACCACCCACAGGGCACACAGGTCACGCACAGGGAACAGCCAGACTGACACTGACAAGCACACCTCAACTACAAACCTGCCAGACATTGCAATCACTGTGAATGTCCATTGTAAAGGTACAGCAACAAAAAAAAAAAAAAACACACATACATACCCACATAACTCTTGTTAGGTGAAAGCACTAGAGAAAGAGAATTTTTAATCCATTTTCCATCTACACTAGGACAGATCTTTATGTGCCAGACTCTTCTAGAGCAACTCTAAGGTTCATCCATCTTTATAATGAAGACAGTTGCAAATTTGTTTCAGTTACTTGATTGTGACAAGGGGTCTACATCACTGTCAGGAGCAGACGTGTGTTTTAATGATCACACATGGCAGGAATATTAGTCTTTATGATGATGTGGCCTGCCTGTGTTTTTAGGGCTTGGCTGATTTACGTTTCACAAGTAAACACGGTGGATCAACAGTCCACAGGATCCACTCTGCCTGATTATAATGTTCTATGTTATCTACTTGATTCACCTGTCATTTTCTTACAAATTTCCTCACAGCGGTGTAGGCTGAACCTTTAAAATTAGATGCACAGTGGTCTTTGTGTTTGTATTTACCACATATTTACAAGCATTTGTTACTGAATTTGTTGGTGATCTATTTTATGAGATCTCCACTCAATTTCCAAATATTGTACTTAGACCCTCTTTTCTGCTCCGCTTCATCATTTTCCCACAAAATTACTATGGCAGTTAAAAGAACATGTTGGCTGGTTTACCCACTGGCTTTGCCTCACAAAAATCGTTATCAGACACAAAACACCCACGCCGGTCAAGCCCTTGAAATTTTATCTAATTACATTGAATGTCCTCACTCCTACAGTTAAACACATTCATGGTTTTTTTTCCCCTCTTAGCCCAAATTACGGCTTGAAGCCAACTGCGTCCTCGGGGGCAGAAGAAAGTGTGCTTTAATGCGGGGATGTGTTGAATTCATAACAGATGGAATTCGAAATTTGGACGACTCTGATCACACACCAGTGACAGCCAGATACCCGCAACAGAACAGACCAAATCCTTTACCACACTTTCAGCTGTTCTGACCAACAGAAGGCGAAGCATTTTATCTGAAACAATCTAAAAGGACACTTCCTTTCCCAGAATAAACAAGGCTGCCTGTGGGCACCTACACAAACCTACCCATGATAGATTTCCCTTTTTTTCACCATTTGATTCCTAGTGAAAAGGTTTACAAAGAGAGCGTGTTTTTCCACAAAGAAATACAAATACAAAGTCCTGGCTTTCTGCCTGCACCTGTGAAGGTCAGAGACCTCGGACACAAGTCAAAGAGTGAGGATGAATAGCCAAGCGCACACCATAATAAATGCAGTAACGTAAGCGTTCCAGCAGATGGGGCGAGGGTAACTCGTGAGCTCATCCGTTGTCCCTTGTTCTCAGCCTGCGCGCGGGTAACTGCGAAGAGCCCATTGTTCCGCTGCCGTTTGGACCTGCCGGTACCGGCCGGCGCCCGACACCGAGGGCTCACCCCGGGCCGCTCCCAGCTGCGGCCCGAGCCCATGAGGTCACTCCTCTTCGTCGACTCAGTCACCTCCCCCGTCACGTGACCGGTCACGGGGCGGAGGGGGCGGGGCCGAAAGCGAACTGCAGCATCACAGAGCGCTTAAGAGATAAAAGCTCCCGTGATGCCCGATGAAGGCGCTGACGAAAGCAAAGCGGCAGGAAAAACCTGGAGTGCCTCGCGCTGCAGCGGAACAGAACTCTATCAGTCACCCCCAGTAACGGCAGTGGAGTGACGACACCTACAGCAGGCCCTCTTAAATGGGAAATATCCCACCACCAAGCCAATACATTACATCAGTGATTTGCTCCTGTTATATATTTATCCTAGTCTGGAATTCCAAATATTTGAAGCTGCAAAGTCACCCTTGTTTAAACAGTAACAACAATTATAACAATGCAAAACTAACAGACGTCTGCTGATAACATGGGTAACACCTGCTTGGGAAACTTTTCACTCTGCCCTACATCACTGCATGTAGTGCCACCAGGCAATGAAAACCATGTATAAAGCAGCTAATGATTTAACTCCTGTCCCAATTTCTCCTGGACTCAGACAGACTCAAACAGAATTCACTTAGCTACGCAAACTGAGCCACTTCTTCACCAAGATACAGCAGCCTGCTCTTTAATAAAAATTACCCTACCTCTGCACACAATCATTGGCTGAATTTAGCACTTAACTCAGTACCTTACTGACCTCTTGTAATACTTTGCGATAACAACTCTTAGCGTAGCGTAGCGTAGCTTATTTGGAAGTCACTCAGTAAGAGCGTCTGCTAAAAGATATAATGTAACGTAATGAATTTATAACACATGAGAAACAAGTCAAGACCATAGCAATCTGACAGGATATTACGTTCACCAAACAGCATTACTCTACATACAAAGTTCAGGGATGTACAGGGATGTGGCTACTTGGCAACCAATTTGCACCTCTTATTCATAAATTTAAAGTTCTATTCTGCACAATTCACTCACTGGAAGAACCTTTAGGGGTCCAAGCCAAGCAAAAGTCACCATTGCTACATAAACTGTCAAATACCAGAGCCGACAAAGTTAAAAGTGAAATTTTGAAAAGGCTTCCATGTGTTGGCCTTGCTTAAGAAGTAATTAAGCAATTATGCAGAGGTTCAAGCTTAAAAAAGCAACTGGATGCAACAATTATTCTTTAATGTAACTGTGCTACATGAATACTATGAAATGCATTCTCACAAGCAGACAAAAATTTAACAATCATTTAATATTCGAGATGTCAGCTGAACTGCACTGCTCGACCTACATTACAAATGACACAGGATGCAAGTACAATGAAATGCACATTACATTACTGTCATTTAGCAGAAGCTCTTGTCCAGAGAGACGTACATAGGTTACAGTTTTACATTTTATCCATTTATACAGCTGGATACTTACTGAAGCAATGTGGGTCAAGTACCTTGCCCAAGGGTACAACAGCTCCTTACCACTATGCTACATTGCTGCCCCATGTATGTGAATAACAGCATGCAGTCTTAGCTCTTGAACCTAAAATAGCTGGGTGATGATACATTCAGGCCTCTCTATGCACGGCTAAACAGAGCCACCTCAGGGTCCGGATTCACTCATAAACTGACCTACCCCTAGGGCTGTGGTGTGAGTGTGGCGCACGGGGTCGAGACCCCACTGCCCAGGAGCCAGGAGGAAAGAGCATCTCCATCTGGCCCAGCCGCTGCTCGCAGGCATCGGCCATCAGCGGCTGCCACTTCCCCACGTGCTAAACCCGGGAAGGCCAATTAATTTCAGACAATACAAATTATCAACTACCGAGTCAATTAGGATTCGGCGTGCCCACCTGCTCTGGCCCGGCGCTGCCACCTTAGCAGCAGAGCGCAGCACCATCTGCCTGAGTGACATTGAGACCGTTGTATAACGGTGTAATGCAACGTAATCTGATCTCAGGCATTGTATCACGCTATGACGGTGCTGCCGTTCAGATAACGCTGGAGCCCCAGAGGGAGAAACAGACTTATGTGGACTGCTGCCATCAAAACACGAAAGCAGATTTGAGTAATAAATCGAACAGCTGCATCTGGACCTGCCTGCTGGCTCGCACCTGTGCTCCTGCAAGTTTCATTGCTCGTTTCTGGACACAGCGCTGACCACAGTGCTGTTAAAACTGACCTGACATACGGCAGGAAGTAGTGACATACGGCAGGAAGTAGTGACATATGACAGGAAGGAGCGACATATGACAGGAAGTTGCACCTGGACAGGCCACGCGGGATTTCACGGGAAGTGTTACGACCCGTTCCTCTGGCGGTCATCTGGCGGAACTTCAGCCCGCCCTGTGCTCAGCGTATCTAGGGCGTTGTGTTGCCCCGACGACGAGAACGGGGAGAAGAGGCGGCCACGCGGTTTCCCGCGCCCGCCCGCGGCGGCCATCCCTTTCCTACCCCGGTCGATGCGACGTCTCGGACATGACAGGGGCGATTACGCAAACGTCAGTGAGATGTTCCTCGGCCGCCCTGCCCCGGAGACACAGAGCCTGAATGGAAACGGCGCAAACAGTTCCAAAGACACTTCTCCTCTTCCCCCATAGCTATGGCAGCGATCAATAACAGGACACTGTGGCAGTAATTAAACTCTTGATATATCTGATCTCTCGGATTTAAAAAAGAAGAAAAAAAAAAAAAAAACACAGAGCCAGGAAATAACCTGAGGTTTCAGTCTCCTTTCTGTTCTCAGCCAAGCGACTGTCTTTGAGGCTGCACGCTGCGCACAGCTTCATCAGACAAGGCTCGACCACAGGTTTCCGCCACGTACGGCGAATCGGAGCAGGCAAGCGGCCCAGGCAGCGGCAGACGCAGCGCGAGGGGGCACTCAGAGTCAGACAACAAGCAGGCGACATCAGCCAAAAACACCCACCGTGGCTATAAATACACCCCGGCGAGCACATGGAGGAAAAGAGCTTCAAACGTCCTCGGGGCCAATGCTCTCAAGAGCAAATTAGCTGGAGACCTGCATAAGCCACACAAAAAATTAACACTGCAGCCAGATTTGAAGGCAGAGGGTAAATTCCAGTCAGTAAGGGCGCGAGAGCCACATAAATGGGATTTCTAGAATGGTTCGACCCATAACAAACCATGGTTGAGCGCATGCAACAACTTAAGTGCTATGCAGGACTGACCGCTTGAGAATCTTTCTTCAAATTCAAATGTAGGCCGGTTCTTAATATACTACAGAAGCTGCTCTGATTCTAGGACATAAGGACACTGCGCCCTGTCTGCATTTTCCTTCAGGAGGCTTTATTTATGCAAATCAAACAGGACATCCTGGCAAATCTATGTCTAAGGCTAAAGCTGCGGACACTAAAAAACAGCTGAAATTCCAACAATTCCAGAGCAGGCTGAAATTTGTGGCGTTCTTTTCTACAGCAATTAAGCTGACAAAAATGCACAGAAGCACAAGCGCTGTTCTGATGAGGTTTAGAAATGTGGGCTATAGGAGCAGCGCTTACAGCAGTGCTGTCAAGCTGCTGTTGCTCTGGTTTCTGGGCGTTTAAAAGCTGCAACCTTAGAAACCACAAGCCAAACGAAGCTGCCGTTTCTCACAGGGTGTTTACTAAAGAACCCACAACCCGGGAGGCTAAATGAATTGAAGCTGCACAGAAGCACGAAGCCCGAGTCAGCTAACATCCTTCTTTCACACACATCTCACATGGTTTAGGTCTGCCTGGACACCTGGCTTCACTGCGCTGGTTCCTCAATTACAGGATACTTGCAAGGGACCAATATTGTGTTGCTAAAGCTTTGATACTAGCATTTATGACTTACAATGGTCAAAGAGTCAACATAAAAATCAGTTACAGCTACTGACATTCACTCCCACCCAAATTAATATTTGCACGTCTCAAAATGGCCTAACGGTAATACGTAGTTCAACAGCATGTTTTTCTTGATAATGTCTTTTGCTCGTTACCAATTTCTTGGATTAACTGGGAACAACAGGCACCTTGTGAGCATGGTAGATAACAGTGTTGAACACCTAGATGAGACTAGTTATTTTGTTCTTAGTGGAAGCCATGACAACACTGAAAAGGCATTAGAGAGCTCTGTGCTTAAATGCTGTTTTCACACAGAGGTGGCAAATGAGCAAAAGCAATAATTGACACCTGCCCAAACGACAAGCCCATGAAAAGATGCAGGTTCAAATGAACTCTTTCAAACCATTCACAGTAAAGGAGACCACTGGTGTACTGCAATGTCAATTTATTGGCTATTTTCAAAAGACAGCGAACCAAGTCAGCCATAATTAGTGCTGAAAATGGAAACGTTTTAAGTGGGCATTCTGATCTTTCACATCAGGTTCCATTCTTTCCGTATCGAATCAATTTGTTTCTTATAACGGTAACACACACAGCCCGTTTCTCAGATAACGTGACACTGCCGACAGTTACCGGCTTGTGATTTTTATTTTGTTGTTCTGGCTGTTCTACTGACAGACCCATAGTTGTGCGGCCCAACTTTGCTGCGAATGCGTATGACTATATGCAGCCGTGCGGGTAACCAGTGGTGACAACGACTCACAAACAGAAAACAAAACTAGTTTCACCACATTGCATTGTGCAACTGCTGTGTGTTGTATGATGCACACAATTCTGTCACATAAATGGCTTTAAGGGTGGTTAGGAAACCTCACTACACTATGGATAACGCCCTAACCTTGGGTGGTCCCGTCTTATAACCAGGTTCGTCTGTTTTGGACTAAGAGCTTGGCTTGTATGTAACACAGGGGCAGGATACAGTCGACAGGTAAACCATAACACACAGGTAGTTACACTTGGCCTCGGACGCGGGGTTAAAATATAGATCGTGAACCTGAGCTCAACATGCTTGCACGACAGCTAACATGATTAGTGTTACCGCAGGGAAGTTCCCAGTCGCAGAGTGCCAACGATGGATCTCTCCAGCCGCCCTTTACTGACAGACTAATAGCCAGCAATACGTTTCATCCCCCTTGCCAGATGCATGCATAGCAACGCACCTATGCTTGCTACTTCAAGTGCAGCACAGCTGCTTCGAAGCATATCTACCTACATGCTAGGAAATTACTGCAACAAAATATAACCCAATGATAATACACTGACGATTAGGTCAACAATAGTGCAAGTACATGGTGTGCCGGCTAACCATATAGCTAGATTTCATGGTTACCGTTTGCCAACTAGCTAGCAAGATAATCTAGCCAACTATCTACTGTAGTTGTAGCAGACGCTAGCAAAATGCTAGTTGATGTGGCAATTTTTATTAATTCACCTAATCATTTAATAACTAAAAGGATGTGTATCCTGATAAAATTTTAAACGAGTGAGATGGATTGAGCTAGGTCAACCGGTTGGCTAGCTCTATAGAGGTCGCAAGCCAGCTGATGGACGACTGGAGAAGGGTTGGTCTTCCTGGTCTCCTGACTCCAGATTTACACAGAATTTATCATTTATTCATTAGTAATGTCCAGACAGTGATAAGGATGCGCCATTCATATACATTATGTGTGAGAATGCTAATTAAAACCAAGGAGTTTTTTTTACAGATTACTAGAAGTGAAGTTGGAAATAGCACAAAACGGTGCATTTTCTTTCTGCATACATTTTAGAGTGGTAGCCATCAATGTAACGTTACTCACAATCAAGGTGCTTCTTTTTGGGTCCGCTGACTTCATGTGTCGTGGCCTTGCATACCGCTTTGCTTATAGCCGACCCAGTCATGCTGTGCTGAGCCGCTGCGATCCGATCCGTGATAGACTGCCCAGACATTTTTTAGCCCAGCTGTGTTTTAACTTAGCTAGTTACAACACCTTTAACGAAATAAACACTTGTTCCAACAATATTCCCTAACTGGATTCCGGGGGGCTTTTCTACGTGAAATACCTGACAAAAAATCGTACGCTGAACTGCAAACGATGCACGAAAACATGCGGTGAATATAGAAGGTAGTTAGCTAGCTATCTAGCCAACTAGTTAGGACCGGCTAAGGTTGGGGCTGTTGACTGCACGTATTGTAGTTACAGTGATAACCGGTCACTGCTCAACATTAAATTATTTATCGTTAAGCTATGGTTCGTTGAAAAGAAATCGCAAATAAAAATCGTTGCTTGCTAAGTAGCTAGCTAATGTTAAAGCAGGAACAGGTCTCAGGCTCCAATTTACAAACCGAACTGACAGGACCCCGATTGCAAATTATCATCGTTAACTCGCTACCTTATCTTGACAAGGGAAACGCAGTCAAGTGCCACTAACCTCGCTAGCTGTCTTGCCAGATGACTACCCAGTGTGCTGCCTAAATTATCCCACACAACAAAAATGTATAACAACCAGCTATCCTGCCACCTACCTCACACCTCATAATCTAAGGGACGAAACACCAAGATATCTACCTAATATCACATTAGCTCCCTAGATGAGACTTTCATCTAACTAGGCAGCTAGCCAGCTGAGCTCCCTGTAACAAGCGAGCAGACTGCGATTACAACGTCTGGATCTGATTTTTAAACACTGTTCTGATCCTTAAAATGACATTTTGCAAGACAGCTTTCGTTAACGTTACAGTGAAAAAATGTACAACTAGCTAACTTTGCTAACTAGCTAGCTAACTAACTAGGCACTGTCAGTTCCTGATAGCTGGCTGGATAAATCCTTCTCGGCCTCCTGTTTCGTGTCAGAACCGGGCGCATGAAGTTCAGATATCCTGCCCAGTGGCTCTACCCGTCAGGATCGCAGCTATGCTGTTCCGTCAATTATATTTGACGGTAAATTGCTCAACGCCTTCGCCTCCTTGTCGGCTTTCAGCGATTCCGGTTAATTTCAGAATGTATTACTCCAAACAAAATGGCTGCACGGTAGTCAGGTGATCAGAGGAGGGGTTGATTGGGTGGGAGTGGGAAAACGGAGGGGGCAGGTTAAGGTGGAAATGCGATCAATGACAGCGGGAGCTGCACCCAGCGTTTCCAGCCACATGAATATCGACGTCCAGCTGAATCAAACACAGCGATACCGATTTAATTTTATACGAAGGAGTATCTTGCATTATTTTCTCATGAGTCACAGGTATCCCAATGTAACCATGATGTATGCGCTACGCAGTCTTACTCGCTTACACACGTTTTAAGGTCGTCCTGTAATGTAGATCAAAAGGGTTGTCCTTGATTGACCATTCGTAGGCCTACTACATTTGAGAACATTGCGTGCCTAAAATTGCTGAAGCCCCAACACGCATGTGCGTGAACATACATCATCGGTTCTTTAAAAGATAACATGTAACCGGAGAGAACATTCCACTGATTTTGTAATCGTAGAACATATGATAACATTTCTCCTGCGTTGTTCTTTAACTCTTTATACAATCGACAAATAAATGACCAGTGTTTGGACGCATTCCAGTGTATAGCCAAACTGGGTCATTCCTCACCCTCAGACATTAACCCAAAAAACATGCGCACAGAGTCACCCTGAAAACACTCACATGCATTCATTTAAATGATGCCAAGTAAGGTGAGACCAGTGTCTGAAAATCAAATTGTAATAAATGCTGAAACAGAAGTCTTATCTCATGTGGCTCATGGCCTCATCCCTATTTGTAAGGCTTGACAGTTTAATGTTCAAGCGCACCCCTCAGACCAGAAGCCAGTCGATCTCAGGACCAGTATCCTTATCTGTGTCTTCTCCTACACAGACTGCTGCACATACACATACTCTTGTATGCTGTGCTGAACCCGAGCATCAACCCCCTTGTATGACGCAGCTGAGGTGCTGCCATTGCCCACATTTCCTGTGTGTTCCCAAAATTCCCCAACACCTGCATGGTGGGAGCAGGGCGCAGGCGGGAAAACAGTGCCCACACCCACCGTCTGACAGCAACGATGAGATTTCGTAACTCGTGGGTTTCCGTGACTCAGTTCTGCTGTTCCCTTGACTCAGCTCTGATCTTTGGATTAATGCAATTTCCCTTGTACAGTCAGGTTCCCACTGAAGAGTAAACAGATCGCTTCAAACAGCAAGCCTGTGGCTGCCACCACGTTATCTGCACACGTGCGCAAGAAAGTGTGAGAGCATGTCTGAAAATATTCTTCAGCTTGTGTTTATCCGCCTCTACAAAACGCAGACTCCCACTTAGTTTTTTTATCCTCAATGTGAGGACAGAGGATTAGGGTTAATGCCTTGTGATCTTTGGCATGCAGGTTCACAGAGGTCACAACTTAAGCACCATACACAGCATTCCCTGTTCTAACACCTGTGCTGTACATCTGTGCGCCACCACGGGACAGGCTCCCTCAGCCGCGCCCCAGTCTTAATGCAAGCAGACTGAGCCTAGAGTCTGTAATGGTTACTTGTAGAAACGCTGTCATTCAATTACGAGCCTAACATTAGCCTAACACAGAGCTAGTGTTTTTACAACACGGAACAGGTTGCCGTGCTTTTCACTTTGCTGTAGGGTGTATGGGCCGCTCCTGTGCCTGCTGGGAAAAAAAAGCTGGGCTGCGGTTTGCTTTGCACGAACCTCTGACCAGAGCTACACTGTGCAGTATTCCAAGCTCTGAGTGTGCCTGCGTATTATTCATAAGAAAACATTTCCTGAAGCAAGATAGCACACGCTCACCAACATGCCAGACGGGTCATGTGCAGGAACGGTTTTGGCTCTGGACCATGAACCAGCCTCATGGATGAAAGTGTTTGGTACCCGTCTGTATTATACATTACGTAACACGCACAGCACACTCTGCAATTACAGTGACAGCTCGCAGAGACACAGAAACTGGGTCGAAAGTAACGATAAAGGTCATTTAGCCCCCTCACCCCCTTCCCCCCACTGAGATTCAGCACTGTAGGAAGTGATGAATTTTCAAACACTATGTGACCCCAGAGATAAGTCAACCCAGCAGCCAGCCTATCTTCCGTATTTGTGCTGTTTCTTTTGTGTCTCCTGCCAAATATGGCACTGAAGAAAAAAATATATAACTTACTCCCTTAAATATCTAAAAATCTATCTAGAAACCTAAAACATTACAATACAATACAGTACATAACAAAAGAAATGTAAAGGATACTTTTATCATGTTCATGTTCAGATGGAACTTAATCTCATCTTTAAAGACTCTTGTCCACGCATTGCTTTGAAAATTTCCTTCATAACTGTAAACTCAAAATTTTTTATCTGTTCACAGAGGCTGTTTCAATGTCAACTTGTAATGAGAAAAAATATTTATTCATTAATTTATTTGTCATAATGGACACAAACACTGACTGACATATTTTATGTCATACCTGTTTTGCAAAATTTTATTAACCATGGGAATTGCCAAAATCTTATGCAAGAAGTATATTTCTGCTTACAGCACCTGCTTCTATGTTGTTGAGCTCATTTTAAAAGAAATTATGGAAAAACTACACAAAAATTCACAAAGAAGAGTCAGACGGTATCATTTGGAAATGACAGAAACAGGTGGAAATGGGCACGGGGCAGCAGGTACTCACTGTAAAACCCAGCTCGTAAGTGCTCGCGATTACAACGAGAAGACAGCTCCATCTAGTGGAACAATACAAACACGATCTCCATGGTAACTACAAGCCCATGGCAACTGAGGGTGAGCGCTTCTTACCAGCTAGAAACCACATCATTTCTAAAAGACACGACAGATTCCATATTGTTATAGAATTGACATTTACATTTTTGTCATTCGGCACACGCTGTTACGCAGAGGGCTTTACAGTGTGAGTACAAAAGTGCATCTAATAAAGTCGCATGAAAAGTTATACAAACAGGACTCCGCCAACTATATTCAAACATGCGTCAGTGGCAACACACAGTGCTGAGATCACAAGTGCGTACTTGATTCAACGCGTAAGTGCAACGCAGTATCTCCATTACGTTGTATGCTATAATTACACCATTCCAAGCAGAAAGCTACTACGACTACGTACCCTGTAGTAAAACTACCACTTGTAAAATTACACATAAAACTCAAGAGATAACCCTTAGGTGGGAGGACTGGGGTACAATCTTGAGAGGTGGATCTTCAGCACATAGATCTTGTGTTCCATACGCCAATCACAAATCCATAAAACTGCAATTACTATTCATTGGTCCATAAATGATCTTGTTAAATTGGATTTATATTGAGTACATACAAACATTATATTATGGCAATAAAAAACGAATAGTCAACCTACTAAATTATGTTTTTTCATTGACCCAAAAATACTATATTAAATCATTAGAAGTCATCAGCTTCTGGAATTACTTCTCATTGATATTATTTGCCCCCACTTGAAAATTACACTCTAAACTACTTCATCATTTTAGTTCATTACGTAATTATTTTCTTTTAAAATGATCATATATTTTGTATTCATCTACTACTTATTTGACAGAAAAAATATTTCAAGTTACTTACAGAGCTTCAGAAAAGCGATATGCACAATGTAGTTTTATGTACAATGAAAACAAAAATGGCAAAGTCAAGAACAGCGAATATCATTATGAATCACAGTTTCTAAAACAAATGTCTGAAATACCGTCAAAAACCCCCCACAAAAACACAAGCCAAGCCAAGTGAGTTATAAGTCATTCATTGCTTTCATTCATAGGTTGAGGATAGATCGTTTTTAATTCAAGTCAGAGGTTTTTCTCAAATGTTTAGTTTCATGAAACACAGCTGAGTGGTCCAAGACAGTCTGATGAGGTGATCCAAGATACAGCTTGACGAGATGCATCACCAGAGGGAGATTAAAGTTGTTGGGGAACCCAATTAACGAGGGGGAAAACGGAGGACTTCTGCATTTCTGAGTAACATTGCCAAAATTATGCTAGTTCACACGCTGAAGATGTCAAGTAGCTTCAGAAAGCTGATAGTATGGGGAAAATAATGGGAAAGGTATGCGTTTCTTGACTGATCTACATAACCCCTCACTGTAAAGTGACAGTGCAAATTAAGATTAAAAAAAAAGTACAAACATATGGAAATTAGCTAGTAGCTAAATCTGGTACACAGCATCTTTCCTCTTTTTGAGGTTAATGTATTTTGTACATGGTCCCTGATATAAATAGATTTAATAAATAAAATAACAGATTCCAGCCTTGTTTGATATACCCACGTTGCAATGAATGTATGATTGTACACTTGTAGTTGCGGCCATGCTCCTTCGCAAGCTGGCCCAGGAAATCAGCAGTTTTTTTCTTTATTTAGGCGTACGGAGCGCTGCTCGTCGGTGGCAAACTATTGCGTGCACGCCGGCTCCGTTACACCTCTCCCTCGAAGCTTTCGGTCTGCGGCCCCACGGGAACGGGCTTGCAGCAGCCGGAGCAGATGTAGCGCAGTACGCAGAGGTACACGCTTCCCGAAAGGCCCACCGTCAGCGCCAGCAACGCGAGGCTCAGGTACGACTGGCCGACAGCGTCGGGCAGCGAAGGGAAGTCGTTTCCATCTATGACCGGAGGCTCTCCCACAATTTGTGCTAGGTCACAGAGAAACAGACAAAACCATCACCATCAGCAAAGGTTTTTTGTGTGTGTGAATAGAGACGTATCAAACGTATGCACAATTTGCAAGACGATAAGCTATGTGCATTGATATGCACTAATTTTTTTTTACACCTGTCTATACAATGGCAACCTACATATAGGTTTTGGGTTTTTGTTCTTGCTTAGGGCTTTACTACTATATTGAAGACAATATACTGATATAATATAAATGTATATAATGTAGAAATAAATCTTTAAGGACTGTGGATTTCCAGAACAAGGACTCAACAACACTTCCGCACACCAGTGGAAAGAATTGTGGTTTGAGCGGCTGCGCGTTAAATTCAGCAGATTCCGGGCATTACCTGTGCTAAGTGGCAGGCATAAAAGCAGACATAACGTGGGGGCTGCTGGCAAAAGCATCTTGGGAAATAGCTTTCACCCTGAGGGAGGCACAGACATGAAAACATTAGCATCTGGATAAATGTCACCAACGAACCTCAAACTGTCCATCACAATCGCCCCTTAGTGGTAGCATAATGAATAGCAGTGTATATCGGTTCAGCACCTGCTCTCACTCAAAATGTATATTTTTTTTCTACCCGGGTAATTGTATTTCCATATATACACAACAGGGGACGAGGACGATGCAAAATACTAAGTTTATAAGCATTAAACAAAAGAATATTCGCACAGGAAGATATGTATCACTTACTTACACTTACTTCAGAGGCGCGGTGTTTTCCCTAAACACAGATTTCCGTCAGTGCACAATTTGAATCTTCCTTTCTTGACCGCAGCTCACTGTTCTCTGGGTATCTCTTCAACATTTTCAAGAAGCCTGCATCAGAACAGATCTATTGATTGGAAATACCTTTTCGTTTTGTCTTCCTTCAGAGGTGAGGCTGAATTTAGTTGCATTTAGACTTCTTTTATATTTCGATTTTTAAAAATCCGAAAAAAAACAAAGTCAACGTTACATTTACAGGGGAAGCCGAATTCACTGTAAATGCTGACTATATAGATCTCACGCCGCCACCCAGAAATCACTGGTCGAAGTTTACAGTATGTTAAAGGAAAAACTGGTTTGATTTCGCGCTTCTCCTCGAAAAGGCAACTCTTGATTTTCCACCCCTTTTGAACACTTCTGCGCGTTTCGAGTCTCAGGTCTCCCGTCTGTCGGTGGCACGGTCCATTTCACCAGGGGAACCGCGCGCCTTCCGCTGGAATGTACGACAATAATGCTGGGGTGAAATTTGTAGGAGAAATGTCAAAATCATCGTTCTCTTCCTTTGCTCGGATACTGATACAATACAGCTTACTGTCTCTCGTGCAGTGGTATTTACGAGTAAAGATGTGCCAAATTCGAGTCAGTTGGGAGAATAATACAACTTTTTTTCGGAGCCTGGACACAGGTGCTCTCATTTCACAGCGGACTGGCTACAGTATGATGTTTTTTTTTTTACTGTTTGGAAAGCAAACATTATACACTAAACAGTCCAGCAGAAAATTTAATTTAACTAGAATTTTCGGTTTGCGCCAAATAATGGCATGCACCTCTGATGTTTCGACCATTCTCCTCTTATTTTACTTTACATTTTATTATGTTTTTATTATGTTTTTTCTGCATTTTTTTGTTTGTTTGTTTGTTTGTTTTTTGGCCGGGGGGGGGGGGGGGGGGGGGTTGAAATCCTCTGTTATTGCCCTTACATGTAATAATCTTAAATTAAGTAATCAAATATCAGGGATCTGAGCCTGTGAGATGGACAAAATGCATGCGTTTTGAACTCCAGTAGCAGGCGATGTCAAACAGTTACAATAAACGTTTTATGTGAATGTAACAGCCAGCATAAAATGGCCGTTTAACGTAATGGCATGTGTGATACAAAAGCAATGTATCATGCCTTCCTTTTGACTTCATAACAGCCCATTTGGTATATATTTATACCCTGACAGAAAAGAGCTGTGAAACAAATGGGTGAATTGATTTGATTGCAGTTGCGTAATTTGTGCAATTACTGTTTTACAACTGAAACAAGAGTTTCTGTTTTTCTGAGACTGGTACTGTGATCTTGCAGTCATCACCCAGGTCAAATATGTTTTAACTGTGCACTGTAGTTAGAGCCATGCAGCTGCTGAGGCGTGAATTTCCTTTTTGTCTGATATGTGGGTATTGTGTATTTTTAGCCTGACACAGCTGCGAGACCTGAAATTATGTAGCATGACTGAGAAAAATACAGGGCCTTGACAACACAGCATGAGAGCGCTAGTAAGTACTTAGTTGAACAAATTATAAAGTCCCCTGTGCAGATTAGTTTGAGCATAAAAGGGGTCTGAAATGATCGATGCAGCCGCAGCAGTCTCAACAATCAATACCGCCCACAAACACACGGACATGCAAAACAGGCACTGCCTCCTGAGAACAAACAGACCAACCTGTACCCACTCTAAAAAGGTGTACATATGTCTACACATAAGCAAGATCTATAGGAACTCTATATATAGAGTCATAGAGGGTGAATTTCAAGCAACCTCATCAGGACGGCATCAATAGATGCAGTGCAAATGGATAATGTGTAGAAATTCAATTGATGTCAATCACTCTGGATAAAGCCACCTGCTAATCAATGCAATAAAAACACACACACACACACGCATACCCTCAAACAAGTAGACATATACTGGAAAAAAATAAAAGCACACATTGTCATAGATGCTCACATAAGGTCATAATAAATCCTGTGATGAAGCTAAATGTGCTCAGGACAGGTCAGTCTCTTTGGCTTTTTATTGCAGCCTTACTCCTGTGGGGCACTGTTTCCCCTTTACATTTCATGGCTGATCTGTTTAAGGAAACTCTAACCAGAGCACAAATATACACACAGAAGCACAGCATGTATGCACACAGCAGATCACAGAGGAGTGGCTGTATTACTGAGCCTTTGTAGCTGAAAAATGGACATCTTCAACACACACACACACACACACACACACACACACAAACAAAAATGACTAAAAAGGAAAAACAATGTTACCAGAATATGATGCCTTCAGTGTTGATCAAAAATCCAAATCACTCACTCACAACATGAGCTGTGTGAAGAAGTTTCCTCCTCTGTTATGCAGGAGGACAAATCACGAGCATGAGACACGTCCCTTTAAAATATTAAATTAAAAAAGATGTATCTGAAAATGACTTGTGTTGCTGTGATCAGGGTCTGTGCATTTGCTGACTTTTGTCTTTTGCTTGTTTGTTTTTGCTACCATTCCCCCACTGTTTGCTTCCATACTGCTGCAAAACTTAACTTCACCTGTTGTGTAAACTGACAACAGCCCATTTGGTATGTGCTCTGCTTGTTCAGTCTAATTGCAGGTGAGCACAAGTGAATAGTAAAATCAAATATTATTTGCTACCCTTCATGACACTAATGCAAAAAAAGACAAGGAGTGTGAATCAGTATAAAAGAAAATAATGTTACATACTGTGCAAACATGTGACAGATTCAATTTTTGATTAAAGGTGACGGATGTCTCATTCAGCACAACATACAGGACAGAGATTTACACACCATCCATCGACACAGCTTGATTATGCTATTCAAGTTAAGGACCTTGCTCAAGGGTTCAGCAACCAACTTAGGAATCAAATATGTAACCTTCAGGTTCACTAATCAGTAGGCTATACCATACTCCCTCTGTAATAAATTCTGAAGACATGTTCAACACTTAAAGCATACTATTCAAAATTCTAAACAACATTCTTTACCCAGGCCATCTTTTGAACATTGGCTTTTCAGGGAGAAATGGGATGAGATAGCTATTTCTAATGACCATTTTTTTCAACACTGAGTCCATTGTCCCTGTGAACTCTTGGCCTTAAAATCTGATCAATGGTTGGGAATGAAATTTGCTAGAAAATATCGCCACAATTTGACCAAATACTGAGGAAGTTTAGAAAGGGAAACAATCTGGATGATTTGAATTTATCAATAGTTTTGTTGCTTTGGGTTGGTCAATTTCAGTTAACATTCTCAATAAATTAGCTGTTTAAAGGATTACAACTATTTATTATAAATATCATGGTGAATGACATCATCATGTCCTAGTATTAGAGGCAATTCTTCACTACATGGGTTAAGACCATATTCACAATTAGATTCTGCTGTGGTTGTAAAAGAAGACAATGAGATTTGAAGTTGTCTCCCTTCCCCTCTATGGAGTTGTTTCTGATCGCAATAACAAATAATCGATATCTCCCTACATGCTCAATTCGATTACAGGACATCAGCCTAGAGTTGCAGAGTAGCCTACTGTGAATAAGGTTATATTTATTAAATATTGTTTGTGCACTAGGTACTTTGTTTCACCTCATATTATCAATTCCGTACAAAACATCCCACAGCTTCTTTCTGATGGCATCACTGAATTCACTGAATTCAGAACCACTCTTTCGATACCGGAAATCTAACTAACAAAATACCCAGAGGATCTGCTAAAAATTTATCTTGCTTATGAATATGAAGGTGATGATCGAAGGACTTGAATTTACTGTTTTTCGTTCTGACATGGGAGAGTCATTTACAATAATCATTACGGTAGAGGCCGCCGAACATGTGGTGGTGTAGTAACAAGAAGAGGGCGCTTACAGCGCGTCTATTAGGGGGTTTACAGCACTGGTGCTGATGCGGGATGAGTCAGGCTATATGATGCTGATGATGTTGCTGCCATTTCATCAGCAATTTTTAAAACATTTCTCCATCCTTAAAACATGAAATTTAAAGGACAATATTTAAAAAATTAAACGTAAGCTAAATCGAATGTTCTAGAGTACTGTATTGACACTTATTCACAGAGCGAACGATAAAACATAGCACATTCATTTTACATACCAAATTTAACAGAAAATATCTGATTTGTTCATCGTTGATTATCAATTTTATAGTAGAAAGATAATTACTGGATTTTCTTTCCGTGGAGAACAGCATTTGTGTACGCTTATGCTTTGCCTAGCGTCATTATTTTGCCGAGCATTTTCAAGCAAAAAGACCGTCTCTTCAGCGTCATGGAGTTCGCTGTTCCCAGCCTCTGAGAAGCACAACCAAATACTGTAAGCACTAATTCTATAATCATTTATGTGTGTGAGTGTGTGTGTGTATATATAGCTGTGTTCAAACGTGATACATTGTTCTCTAGAGTAGTATAGTAGATTGAGAATATCCTGTTTAGCATAATTCATTGGCTAAATAATAGCTAGGCAGATACAATCGTCGGATTAAAATATTTTAGGTAATATACATTTCGTTATTGAATTGAATGGGTTATAGCCTATGTTTTTTCCAACAGCGCACATGTATGGAAAACGATATAGGTTTTATAATTCTGCTCATGTAAACAACTGCTCCCGGGGAAATGATCTGGGTTCGTCAGATACGTGCAAAATGGAGGCCAATTGACCTTGGCGTTTTCGAGAGCCAGCTTTTGATGAAGAAAATAAAACGTTGGCATTAGTAATAGTCTTCAAAACGCATCGTGTTTATGTACAGTAACTACCGCGCCTGCTTTTAGCTACCCAGTCATGTCCGGTATGAGACAATAGAGCTAAAGTATTCATTTGGGAGCTGAATACGGCAGTGTTTGTATAGCAGAGCCTGTTGTATTATTCTCGCTGGAAAAAGAGAGGGGCGGTAGTTGTCACTATACTATGGGAGACGACGGTTGCTGGAGTGAACGCAAACACAGCTCCGTACACAGATAAACAACCTAGGCCTAAACATGTTTCGGAAAGCCATTAAAACAAAATGGCAATGTTTATTGAATAAGCCATATATGAAATCACCCCCCAACGTAATACCATAAATATAGCCTACTGAATGTACAATCAGTCAAAACATTTTAATCGTACTTTTCTCCATTAATTTTTAACATTGGCTATTTATCGAGGGCTATTGATGCTGATGTTACTACTGTGATATCCTTGTGAGTGATTTAAGATAAACAACAACAACAACAGAAATCTGTTCAAAAAGGACGAATATGAGTATTTTAAGTAAGGCATTTTTAATTATCGTGTTTATGAAAGCTAAAACCTTGGCGTGAGATTTTGTACTTAATTACTCTTGAATATGCACATATGTCATATTATTCAGGTGGAATCCCTATATTATTTGCGGAAACAGTATTGTTAGCTATGTAAATTGAGTGGTGCAAATATTTGTTTCTGATAATACAGCATTGCTGCGTGGTATGTAAGAGCTCACAGCACAAAGAGTAGTGGTGTTCTCTTCCGTTCAGACCTCGTTTAAATTCAGAGGCACATCTCCCCTAGGATGGTTGTGTTGGTGGTTGTGTGTGTGTGTGAGAGAGAGAGAGAGAGAGTGAGAGAAAGGGGGGGTGAAGGGCGGGTGGCTTTGGGGGCGGCGGGGGGAGTTGTTGTGGGACTATGCGTTCATAGTCTAGTCTAGTCTACCGACAGCGCTGTTGTGATCTGCACGCTGTATGTCTCTTTTCAGGCGTGGGGAGACATGGAAGCGATATGGCTGTACCAGTTCCGATTGATTGTCATTGGCGACTCGACCGTGGGAAAGTCGTGCTTAATTCGGCGGTTCACGGAGGGACGCTTCGCCCAGGTGTCTGACCCCACGGTAGGGGTGGATTTCTTCTCGCGCCTGGTGGAAATAGAGCCGGGTAAACGCATCAAACTTCAGATCTGGGACACAGCCGGGCAGGAGCGATTCAGGTAAGTGACATAACATCTGTACTCTATCCGTGCTAATGTAATCATTGATGCAAGGGCTCATGCAATGTAGCCAGCTTTTATAAAATTTAAGCAGTTTGAATTCTGAAAGTAGGCATACTGAAAGCCAAACGAAACCGGAAGGATGAATTGGTCTTATTTTAAACAAGCTCAACGTGTTTATACAGTATGCGTACAGTTTCTGTTTACATTCTTTCAGCCGGGATAGAGGGTAGCCTACTCTAATGTAGTTTACGGGAGCGTAACGGTGAACTTGTGAAAACTCTAGATGCAGCTATACCGTTTGCGCATGTGAATAAATAGCTGATGTCATACGACCGTGGGACAGGGGAGTGGGCTGATGGAGAGAGGCGGTTGACAACAGCGACGTGCTGGTCCTCGAGTGCAGTCAATGCTTTTACCGTTTTTATTTCAATACGAAGCCTCAATTATATGACTGGATCATTTGTTTCACTTCGGTCTCCATTCAGACCTTTACATTCCTGTGCTGCCTCAAACGATTATGTCTTCATAGTCCAAATTTAAAGCTCTGAACATGAGCTAAAAGTGAGTAGTAATAAAAGCCAGGCTGGCTAACATATGGAGCAGCCAAAACATGTAGTGTTACAAGACAAGAAATATTAACATACAAATGAATTCAGACGTGTTTTGAGAAGAGATGGTCTATGTGAAAATTAAAATGATCTAAAGGGGTTCTGCATTGCACGTAGTCACACAGAAGTGACACAGAGGGACTAACACACTTCTTTCACTGAAAATAAATTTACCCCTGTGCCCTGCGCATGTAGGTGAGAGGTCGAGTTAAAGATTTAAAGAAGAAGCTCTAACATCTGTATATCTCAATGGTAAATATGTTTCAGTACTGATATACTAGAACCTGAATAAGTGTGTTGCGTTCATTCAGTTTAACAGACATCTGCAGGAAATACGTTCATTCAATCATGTGTCAAGACACTTAAGAATAATAAAGAATGTAAACCAACAGTATCAAACAACCATGGGACAAAAAGAAAACACAATATTGCCATTTTTGGCAAATTGCAAAGAAATGATTGAGGTGTCATTCCAAAGGTAAATGGAAGTACAATTTGGACATTGAAGGGTTCAATAAACTGCATCTGAAATAAATAAACCATTTCTAGATTTTTTACAAAATGAGCACTTTTGTTAACAGATTTATGCAGTTTTGAACAGTTCATTGGTACAACTAATGTGGAATGCAACAAAATGAAATGCACATTTGTGAGCATAAGGTAATGTAAGTAATAAATGTTGACGCCCTTGTCTTACCCAACTATAGCCATTAGACTGGGAGGGGGGATCCTACAGACCATGTGATACAGCGTGACACATGTTCACACGTTTTTTTTTCAAAAACACTTTTTTTTTTATCAATAACACACGTTATTGATAAAAAAAGAAGTGAGAATAAGACACAAGACACATCTTTAAGCTATCCTGAATATACTGGCAATTGAAATTATGTTTCCAAATCTTCATTGTGAACGCACAGCATACAAAATTGTTCCATCCGCTCAAGTATCTGAAATACTTAAGAAATGGATTTCAGCAGTACACATTTTAAAAAAATTCAAGGTTCTGAAGAACAGGCAGTTTTAGTTATCCTGAGCCTAGTGCCTCCTCTGCTGCGGCCTATTTATTCAGGGTAGCACTGCAGCATATGCTGTGTTTTTCACACAGATTTCGCACTTGTCTTATCTGTGGCAGGAAGTTTAAAATAGACTTATTAATGAGTTTCTGCTTGGGCTCAGGCGTATTTACTGGCGAAACCTGTATAAACGTTAGTTGGCTCCAGAGAGAAATATTCTCTCGTTTATGTCAAGGCAGTCCACCTTCATCTTTCTTTTATGTTCTGTGTCCTTGCCTACATGGTTTTGTAAGATGGCAGATAAAAGACACTGTATAACCAGGATGGAGTTGCCGTCCATGTTACCCCTTCCACATTTTGTCTGCAGAGTTATTTTCTTTGAGGAACACCAGTGCAGACGAGATCATTTTGAAGGCAGTGTTGCAGCTCAACCCAGGAAACTACAATAAAGGATGGAAATAATAAAAGATAAGGGGGTGTCGTAAAAGTTCTGAAACGGGTTTAAATAAAATCTTCAGGTAAAATGCAAATCCATTGTTCATTCAACCACACATATTCAAATGTCACCAAATTCTAAAACTGCAGGTCCGTATTCCATATTCCTAACTCTTAAGTGTTAACTTAGATTCCTACCTTGTTGTTGGTGAAACTCGCAAAGCACAATGTTTTTGACATAGACATATTGCCAATTATACAAAATTTTAAATCCCTTTTCATTTTTGTGCTGTGTACGTGAAGCTGTCTATAGCAAGAATTATAGCGGTTGAAAAAACCTGGGTAATCTGTATAAAGCTTGTCTTTATTTCAAGAGAACACTTCTCCTGTATTGCTGTAAACTCAGGCATGTCCTCTTTAAGCAAACTGCTAACTGTCATCAAGGTGTTTCCATGTAACTCCTCCTGTCAGTGTGATTGGTGCAATGGCTGTGATTATCCTTATGCCAGTTTTCCCTCAGCCTACAGTGTTCAGCTGTGTCATAACCTGGAGGTCATTGCAAGCACAGTGCACCTTCTTTGTAACTGTCCTCTGTGATCCATGCACAAGGCATCTTTTTTCAGCAGTCTTAGCAATGTCACTCTTTCTCTCTTCCTTCCACACACTAATGTGTTCATCCTGTCTGCCTTTCTGTCTTACCATACTTTATTCTTATTGTTTGTCTCCCTATCCCCTATATCTCCCCTTATTCTCATGTACGTTGTTCCCTTCATTCACTCTCTGTAACCCCCCTCCTCCCCCTCCGCACCTCTGCTCCCACCTTCACAGATCCATCACCAGGGCCTACTACCGCAACTCTGTGGGCGGGCTGCTGCTGTTTGACATCACCAACCGTCGCTCCTTCCAGAACGTGCACGAGTGGCTGGAGGAGGCGCGGAGCCACGTGCAGCCACACAGCATCGTCTTCCTGCTGGTGGGCCACAAGTGCGACCTGGAGGCCCAGCGGCAGGTGAGCCGGCAGGAGGCCGAGAAGCTGGCGGGCGCCTACGGCATGCGCTACGTGGAGACCTCGGCCCGCGACGCCATCAATGTGGAGAAGGCCTTCACGGACCTGACGCGGGACATCTTCGAGCTGGTCAAGCGCGGGGACATCACCATCCAGGAGGGCTGGGAGGGCGTCAAGAGTGGCTTCGTGCCCAACGTGGTGCACTCCTCGGAGGAGGTCACCAAGAGCGACCGCCGGTGCCTCTGCTGATCCCACCCCCTCAGCCCTGTCCTGCCCCACCCCCCCCCCCCCCCCAGCTCAGCCCTATCTGCCCCCACCAGCCCCACCTCCATTAGGCCCCATTACCCATAATTCCCACCCTACACGTCACCCTGCCCACCTCTGCCTGCTGCTGCCCACTTTCTCTTCCGTTTGGGCTCTTATTTTAAAAGGTCATTGGCAGTTCTGAGCCCCGCCTCCTTCTCTTGTTTACCCCTCCTGCCATCCAGCACCCTGCCGCCTGCCCTCAGAGAGCAGCACATATTCAGCTGGACGATGCGAACAGAACCTGAAGGGCAGCTGCAGGCGGTTTGGACCGGCCCTGGTCTGGGTCTGCAGGGCACCATGTATCGCACAGACGCCAGGCCAATCAGAACGCGGCCTGCATCTCCTAGCACCAGACCTGAGGAGCCCAAGGAAAGTGCCGACTGTCTTCTGGAGCTTGGACTAGCCAAAGGTCCGCAGCCCGGCATGAAATACTGCTCCTCATCAGCAGAACCACAGGGGCGGGGACAGATGGATGGAAGTGAAACACTACATTTCCCAGAATTCCACAGGATCTCTTTGAGGGGATCGATGCTGCACACCCCATATGCTTTTGTCATCTACCCAGATCGTGAGAATAACCCTCATGGTGCTCCAGTGCCCATTTTCACAACACACACGCAAACCTTACACAATCAGACCCAATTTATATGGATTGGTGCATGAATATGAATAATATCAAATGAGTTACTGTATTTTGTGTTGTTATGAACACAAATTATCAAAATAGTTTTGAATAACACATTTAGAGTATACTCAATTGTTTAAATTAGTGAAACATTTCAACGGAGCAATTTTGGATATCTACATCCTTCCTCTGAGAGAAGTGTACCATAGGAAACTTGCTGCGAATCAAGCAAGTTGTTATGCAGTTATAATACATGGCTTTTTATGAAGCAAGTTATTATGCAGTTGTAATCCATGGCTTTTTAAAGCTATAGTTTGGAGTGGTGAATGACCACAAGGTTGTCCAACCTCATATAGCATAGCTTTCCCTGTCAGGCATTGCAAGTGGCACTACACAAGGATCCCCTTGAAAGTGTCATTCAACACTCAGTCATTCATCAAAAACAGCTGAACGACTGAAGAAAAAAGCGCCGTTAAATAGCCTTTTGGATCACCCTCGTATACTGATTATTGAAGTGCTATGATGATTTCGCTCTGACTTCCACGTTAAATTCCTGTGCTTCTCCTGGTTTCTCGGTTCAGACCCCCCCCCCCCCTTCCAGGCTCTTGGTCAGATTTACGGTCCCAGTAATGTGATATCTTCCAATTTAGAGGTGCGGTGGTAACCAGAACCACCATTATTTCTGTTGACATCCTTTTCATGAGCATCTATTAATAACCCACACCAAACCGCCATCATTTTCAGCTGTACTTCCGCCTGCGTCTCCTCCATCACCACACGCCTCCGTGCACATGCAACTCTCCTTATTCCTCCATAACAAGCTCAACCCACAGCTGCTCTCATCTTCAGCATCTCCAACGCATTGCGCTCGATAACCTCGAGTATCACTTCCCTCTTTGCAGCCTCTCGCGCATTCATCAGCAAACCGCAAACCCTCCCTGCCACGTCGCACAAGCCTTTCTGAGGCTCGCATCAGCTCGGGACTCGGATTTTACCCAAGTTCGCTTCAGACTCTCGTGAACCGGTTTTTCGACGTGACGGAACTTGTGGCCCGCGCAAGTGGAACTGAATGCACGCAAACTATGCACTGGGCGTCTGTTGATGACTTGGGGCTGCTGGCTACCAGCTGTCTACGCCGGGATTCACTCAGTACGCAGCGACGCACTGTTGAGTGACACAGCGTTGCTCCGCACTCACTCATGCCTTCATGGTGACCCCCTGTCAGGCCGTAACATGGAGACGTCAAACTCGCCCATCGTTGTGTCCACCCATCCAGCTTCCTTTTCCAAAGAAAAAGGGTTATAGGGGTGAATGTACTATCTGAAATGGGGGGGGGGGGGTGGGGGGGTTGGATGGGGCTGGGAGCACCAGTTTCACAGCTGTCGAATGCATCAGGTCTCAGGTTCGATTCACGCTTGTAAGTGTCAGAATCAGGAAGATAATATTATGAAGGGAGGGTGGGGGGCACAGAAGATGAACATTTATCATTTCCTGTTCTGCAGTCGTTAAGCTCCGTAACATTCACCAACACCAGGGAACCAAGACACCTGGCCCCTGTCTATCAAGACTCGTGTGGTAGCTAACCCGCTACAGTTCAATCACTTCTATGGTCTTTCAATTTTATCATCAAAACTGAAGCAAGACCAGCCGGACTCCCATGGGTGCAGAGGTGGCATGCAAACCCTTTGGACCACCACTTGCGTAACGAGACGAGAGTATTGGACTCTATGCCCCGCCCCTCTGAGATGAGGCCACAGGTGGACGCTGACCCCCCGAAGAAGCAGTGCTCTTATCTGAACAAACAGTGGCTTTTACCCGTGTCCTTTCTTCCAATCCCAGCCTCACTGAGCTCGACTAACAACCTTCTCCCATTGTACAGCACTGGCTAAACATCTCTACATTCTACAGCAGTGAAGAAGTGTTAAAAACAAACAGAAAAACATTCAGAAAAGTATGCTTCTCTTACTACTTCTCTTGCTCTTTGTTTCTCTATCTCTCTCTCTCTCTGCCAGTTCCTTCAACCTGTAGGTGCTGAAATGTGAATTTTTTCAAACTCCGAGCTGTACAATGTCATGTAGCTGTTTGAAATGGGTATGGATCTCTGTACCTCTTGTCTAGCAAAAGAACTGAATTGTACTAAAATAATGAAATGTGACTTGTAAACTTTTTTCTTTCTCTTGTTAAAACTAAAAAAAACTGTGTACTGTGAGCATTTATTACATTCTGTTAGTCTGTTAGGCTTCTTTTCTTTTTTTAATTTTCAAAATGGCAGGCGTCCCAAAATTATGATCAAAGGCACGGCTTATGGTAACATCAAAGCAGAGAAGAGGTATTAGGAGCACACACTAGGACAGTGAAAGACTTGAGTCTGTGCAAGATTACAAAGGTGCTACTAAGTTCAAACTGTAGTTTTACATGCGAAAGACAACCTGGCAACTTTAAACTGGTTTAAAAATGCAAATCAGCAACAGTTCACTCCTCCTGCACATAAATTGAGACATTCAAATGAGGTGAGCTACTACAAATGCAAATAGGTTGAAAATACACTATCTGATGCAGCACTGAACAATTTGAGTCCTCAGGGCTAGTCTTATTGGCTGTTGTATTTGAATATTTCCCTTTTTAAGTATGCAGTTTACAGCTGAAATGAACAGTAACTGATGCTTAATGGACATAAACTTCACTTGACAGCCTGGTCCAATATGCCTTTACATTGTTACTGGTATGCACTGCAGTGCTACAGCCTCCCTCTAGGTGGCAGCACCATGAGCAGATGGCATTACAGCAAACAAGCATTTACTTGAATCACACACACAGCAGCCAATGAGGGGGACTTCTATTTTTTATTACTCCTCTTCTTATTGTTTGGACTTTGATGTTCACTTGCAACCTAAAAAATGGGACTGTTGAGAGCACTTTTCAAACATAAAACTGCAGCAAAACTACTAGTGCTTCAGCCAGCAACAGTCTCCTTAAACAATCTCTCCTAGGCCAAAGATGTAAAAATAAAGGCAAATACCCAAGGTGTCAAGGGCCAAAAGTGACAGTGGCGTCGGTGACGGTACAAGTAGTACCCCCTATGTCATCGGAAACATATAAAAGCCTAATGAAACACAGGTGGACACGCGTTGCCATGGATGCACGGGAAGAGTGCGCTCTTTCTCCGACACGCTGTTAAAACAGCTGTCAGTCTGACACACTGCATGAGACAGTTGCATGTACTGCTACTTGTGAACCCAAGATAATCTTTGTGTTACCTAAATACTACCAGACAGCAATACCGTGCTATAGAGTTGGCAGCAAGGCAGAGGACGGAAAAAAAAAACAGGAAATGTAAGCTGCGAAACAGGATGAGAAACTGCAGCTCTCCTGACCCACAGCTTTCATTTGTTTTTATACGGCTCCTTATTCGGAGCACCTGTTCCCAGGCGCTAATAGAGGGAGTATCATTAAAGACGGCAATTAAAGCGTCGACGCCGACACCGCAGCACAGCGAGGAGGCGTTAATGGATTCGGCTTCCCAAATGTCTGTCTCTGGATGCACTCCAGCTTTTTCAGCTGATCCTATTCAGTGCTTAGGGCCACAATCTCTAGCCCCGGGCGGGTCTTTCTGCAAAAGCTCCCCTAGGACTTTCAGGGGAGGAAAAAAAAAAGGCCTTGTAAGCAGTTCTTAGGCAGCAATGTCCTGCTGTCCTGCCCCTTTTTCCTCCAAACGCCTTTCATTCCAGTCACTAACACAATAACTGGTAAGGCCAGCGTTGTCATGCTAACTTGCCACCACCCTTATAGTACTGAAACGAAAGGTAACCCTAAGTTTTGTAAAACTGCCCCCCCCCCACAGGTAAAGAATTGAATGGTAGTGTGGTGATATTGGTCACTTTCAGTTTTACTCAGGCTCCATAACATCCAAAACAAAAGTCCTCAAATAGTCATGCCAAATTAGAGGGAAAAATAAAAGCACACACACACACACACACAAAATAAAGGACAGACCACAGCTTGTTAAATCACAATTGTCTTATTATTTCATTTTAAACAGTTTCTGTCTTTTCCCCAGTTTTCATCTTTCTTTTCCAGTATTTATACAGTGTGACAAATAAATACCACAAGACGAAGAGAGGGAAAGACGGACAGCGGGAAAAGACATGCACTGGAGGACGGGTTAGCCGAGGCAGGGGTGGGGCTGGGGTTCGGAGGGTGGGTGGGGGGGTGTTAGTGAAAGAATATGCAACTCTGGCCACCGCCTGGCCCTTTAAGAAAGTGTCCAGCACCGCCCCGCTGGTTATTGTAGGATCATAAGGCGGCGCTGCGCAGACGCCACTGCCTCGCCAGCACCACTGGTACCATGGGCCAAACCTCACTGAAACCTTGACACAGACATTCCCTGTTCTACAGATTCTCCCCGTGCCAAGCACCCACAAGGGTTCGGGCTGCAGCGTATAAATACATCCGACTTAAAAAAAAAAAAAGGAAGAAGAAACTAAGCATCTGGTAGAGAGAGATACTATTCCCTATAGTGTAATCTGCAATCAAAAGCTAATAATAATAATATTATAAACAATACAAAAAAAACTTGACTCATTACATTTGTGGTCTGAAAAATACTTTTTTAAAAAAATATATAACAAATCAAATGACAACGGAGGGACCAGGTGGCTAAGAATGCGGTGGGTGGGCTTTTTTGAGGGGGAGTGAGTGTGATGTTGAGGGGTTTGCGCGTTTAAGACTTGTCGGCCATTTTGGAGAGATTGTCTTTGCTCCTTCTCTTGACGTCCCAGTTGTAAACACGTGCCATGTCTGGTGAGGAACGCTGGTTAAGGAATTTTTGGTTATTTTGCAGCAGTCAGCAGCGATGGCCATGAAACTCCCAGTGCATAGCACTTTGAGCCATTCCAGGTTTTACTAGCAGCATGTGTGCATGACGAAGGTCTGCAATCAGCACTCCAACCAGCTTTTAATACCTCATGCTGCTGTGTAATAGAAGTCTCATTTCCAAACCTGAACTCAATTATGACAACATTGTAATTAATAACACTTATAAAGTACACTTTAACACACTACACAGAGCTACCTCTGAGTCAACACAGTTTACTGTACTGCCCTGATGAAGGACCTGGGTTACTTCAATATTTGAGGGCCTGAAAGGTGTCTACACAAACACGTGCTGCCATCAGTATGGGTCATTTAAACGGTCCAGTAATTCTATGTTCCTGTTCTTTACTTCGCCTGTGTAAATCTTTCCAACTCTACAAAAATAAAATTGCCTTCAGCTAAAAGGGTAAGCGGAAAAATCTAAGGCATCTTTTACAACAACCAATAATGAGGAAAGTATACTATCATTACGGACTATATCCTCATCAAATTCATGGAAAGATGAACATGATTAGTAAGGTCTTCATACTATACCATTATTAACCCTCCATTTGGCAGCAAGGGTAACAGGAAACAAATTTGAGCAACGACCTCAGATGGCAAAATTACTACAGCGAATGGTCTGTCATGTTAAATTGCTTTCAGGGTTGAAACAATGACCCTTGCTGCACTGATTAAGGCATGGCGCCCACAGTTATTTGTGCCCACCCTGGGCACTATGCTGCCTCGCAGAAGGATACTGACTTCGGTGGTGGTGAACTGGTCTCTCAGGAAGTCCAGGTCTTCCTCCAGGGAGTCCAGGTTTCGAGAGGCGGTGGCCAGGTTCTTCTCCAGCAGAGACTGCGCCTCGTCGATGTCATATTCCAGCATCACATTCGCCTTGGTGACCAACAAAGGGGAGGGGCTTAGTGGCCATGTCGCAGCACACAATGCATATGCACATGCTTACACAACTCCTTGCCCATTTTTTCTAAGTCATCTCATTGAGAAACCGAATGCTGCTGAACTTTCCTTTTCTCTCGAACACACAGGTCCCTTAAAGAACTGATGCCCACCAATCAGCTGAAGCACAACCCCCCAAAGTTCAAAATGCTATAGTACCTGGCTCAGTTATAACCAGCCCAGGACCTCACCATCTACCTGGAGACGAGGATCTTAAATGTCTCAAAGACAGCCAGGTACCCACGAGTCACAACTGGCCAATCATTCCATTTCTCCCAGACAACAATAATGCTAGTCCACGCCTTACACTTAAGACCAGTGGCAAACACCACAACAACCTGGAATCTGTGTCTGCCTAGGTGACCGCTGATGACTCAGAAATGCCAGCATTAGGACGCAAAACAGGTTCAGTCACAACAGAACCGAATGGAAAGTGGTGGCTTGGCTGTGTGCTAGAGGTTGTCAAGACATCATAGGTGAAAGTGAGCTTCCCCTCTCCAGCTAGTCCAGTTCAGTCATTCTTACATCCAAGAACTGATATTCTGATACACGGGACCAAAGTCTGTAAAAATGTAGACATAAAGTGGGAGAACTCAATGTTTGTCTTAAGTGGAAATATGGACACGACTTATAAGCCTCAAAATGGCTTAAGCTTCACACATGATGAAAAATGGAACAGTAACATGAGCTCTCAAGAAACCACGAAGACCTAGTGCACTGGCAATCATGTTATATTTGTTGAATAGCCTTGGTAACACTATGATAATATGGGTGATAGCTCTACAACTACAAGAGGTCCCACTCACGTCATGTTTTTGAAATCTGGTCAATCCATATACGCAAAAACCTCAACAAACCTTAAGGATGAATGTGAATCTTTGCTTGCCACACACTGCAATATGACACAAGGACAATGACCGCATGGGCACTTCAATTAAGCACAATATCAAAAATTATTTACAACCATCATGCAAATTTTGCCTGTGTTTGAATCACCACATTATATATACATATGCTAGCTTCTGGGAGGGACTTGCTAAAGCCGGTTTCATTTGCCATGGGATGGGTCCAGACCCTGGTACTGTCCCATCTGGACAACTGCCACTTCCTCCTGGCTGGACTCCCCCGTCAGCACCATCCATCCACTGCAGCTCCAGATCATCCACAGTACAACTCGTCTTCTATCTCTCCACAAACTCCAAGGCCCTCCCATCTCCCTCCAATGCCTGCCGAATGCAGCCTATTCTCACTTCAAAACCCCCATCTGCTGACATACTTGTCCCTCAACCACACCTCTCCTGCCTACAATATCTCCTCTCCGCCTGCAGTCCTAATCACGCCCGGCGCTCTCCCACAGTGCAGTCTGTCTGTCCTTCACCTCCGGATCTCCACAGCAACCACCTGTTCAACTGCAACCTTGATCTCCCCCTAGTGGTGGGAGGAGCCACCTCCCCAGATTAGGCCAGCGGTCACTGATCACCTTCTGTCACCCTCTGAAGACTCACCTATCCCAGCTGTCCCTGCGCTCATGCAAACCCAGAGCTGTCCTAAATCTGCTGGCTGGATTGAGGCTGCACCTGAACCATCCCTCTAAGCCGATATTACACACAGTGTACTTCATACATGCCTTACCTTGCAAACACAGTGGATATCAGGCTGGTATCAGCTAGTAATTTATTCATACTGAATTGGTTACATTTAGAGATTCATATTTAATTTTGTACGGACAAATCAGTCATCCTTAGACAAACTAAGTGTACACATCTTGGCACTGACATGTAAGTAGCTGTGGGCAAAGACACTGCTACAGTAATTCTCGATTTGCATTTTGAACCTTCCGTATTCTGCATTTTCTCCCATTTTATTGCCCTGAATACTCAGAATCTGTCAAATGAATTACCGAATGAATCAGTGAAAATACTGAATTATTAACACAGCCAGTGCAGTGATCCTCTAACAGCACAAGGGTGCGGAATCCCCTCTGCCCCTCTGAACAGTCATGTAATTCACCCTTGTTTTGTTTCACTCAGACTCACCCCGAGCCACAGGCACACTTTGTCGGTGGGCGGCACCGAGGCCTTGCAGTACACATTGTCCGCCAACAGGAAGTGCGTTTCCATGGGATCTGTGGTGTCCTGGACGAGAGGGATGGAGAGAATAAACATGACGGAGAGAAGAACGAGAGTGAGGGGTGAAGAGCTGGGGTGTGGGGAAGGGGGAGAGGCCCGTCCGCATCGCGCACTTACCTTCTTCTTCTGCATGTGCCTTAAAATTTCTAACGTCTGCTTAATTTGTGGGATTTGGCTTTTTAACCTGAAAGAGAACAGGAGAAAGGTATCACCACTGCCCAACCTAACAACCTTGTGTATGACATGTTGAAATTAAACATGAAGCTATATATATACATAAAATATACACATATACATGTGAATGCACACGTAAAATAATTCATGGATGAACTGACACAAGACAGACCCCATACCTCAGTTTCTTCTGGGCCAGGTTGAGTTCCATATACTTGTATTTCTGATACTGTTCGTCCAGCTTCCTCAGGACCGCGTCAGCCGTGTCATTGCCCGGCTGCTGCATGAACGAGTCCACATCCTCCTGCACCCGGCACACACACACACAGATATCACAAAACGGCTAAACAGAGAAACAGTTCCGTCTGTCTGAAGCACATACAATTCCATAAGCATGAACAAGTTACCACGCAACGGTAATCACGACAACAACTGCCTTATGTCATGAGTCTCGAGAAGTCCCTCACCGGCACAACTGAAAATGTGACAGGTGTCTGCGGGAGAATGTAACGTATCCGCTGCAGATTAATACATGCACAACGCAAAAAAATCGGAGGTGTGTCAAATTCACCTTTCGCGATTAACATCACCCGAGGTCACGGATTATGAGTAAATCGCTATTCCGCAGAATCGGAGGGCAGAGCACTGTTTCGGTCAAATTCAAGTTTCTTGCTGCAGAAGTCGAAGCGTTTAAGTTACAACTGCAAATAGTCCACATTTTCATTAAAACATAAAATCTACTGGCAAACAACCAGTTCGGCAATTATACGTTTCGAACAATCAGCTAAATAGTAAAATAGCCGAAAATCCGAAGCGGTTAATGCAAAGCGAGGGCGTTTTCAACACTGTATATAGAGTCTATGAATTTCGACAGTTCATTCTAGGACAATAGCTAGCTATTCAGTATTAGCTTTATCGCGTGGCCTGAAACCCTGGGTTGTTTGACGCTAATCAGCTATCAAGTTCCACTTTATAACTAACAAGCCAGTTAGCTAGGTAACTGGTTGTCGTCAGGTTAAATCCTAGCGAGCGATCTAGCCAGCTAGCTAGCTAAGTGCTTTCTGCAAACTGCCTTAAAAGGAGAGCTGACTGCTTGATGGCTAGCTAGACTGGCTAACTCGTTGCGGGTGTACCTCGACAAAGCCGGGCGCATTTCTTCCTTCCGCGTATATTTTAATCCTGAAACATGTCTGTTTTTGTAAATCGATGACAAAGTCATGTTACCCAGCTGATCAACTCACCACAAAGATAGCTTCGGGAATTCCGAGGTGTTTTTTCTTGGTCGCCTGTCCGGCATCGCTGCTCTCCGTGGTCGTCGCCATCTTGGAAAGATTTCTCCTCCCTCCTCACGTCGGAGTTGGGCGTCACGCACAGCGAGCGTCCCTTTCCCTTTCCTCCCACACCCACCCAAAATTAGCTCATAGACTATCATTCAGCACGTACCGCTCGTTACTGTGCATTGATCTTATATGGGTGAACAAAATAAATAAAAAATGAAATTCAAAAAATTGGGTGGGTGAAGCACATGACATGCAGCAAGGACCGAACCGCCACTAGCCTCTTTAGCTAGCTCTATAAGAAAAACTCAAGTATTTTTCATTTTGCTAAAAGACAAAATATTGACACGTTTCTTTATTGTGGTCATTTCTTTATTTTTATATAACCTGAAGAAGACAGGTGTATGTGAAGCACCAAAGAAAGAAGGGACTTCATTTTCGTTCACTGACAATATGCATTTGCCACCTAATTCGAATAAAGCACGTCATAGGAGTCTTCAGAACTGAAGGGCGTTTACATGCTGTGAGGTCATATATGATCTCACAGTTTCTTACAGGTAGTATATATCACAGGCCACCAGTTCAGCTTCCCTCATCATACACTGTGAAAGGAGAATATCAGCGGTTTGGTAAGGTCCGTTTTTTGTGGATATTCTTGTGTTACTTCGTTCAATGTCTGTGATAGTCTATTGGTTATTATTATCCCTATTTAAAAATAAGCAATTGATTTTTACCTATCGTTTACATTTTCGTTTATCTGTCTACTACATGTATACCAAATTCTTTCTGTACGTCTATGTAAATATCAATTTAAAATCTCTCAAAGGATTTGGTTTGCACTTAAATAGGTGATCTGTCCTGTTTGCGCTTGAGTATGTGGTGCACTGCCATACACCACATGATATATTGTCTGTGTTATCATTTAGTCTCCTTCCCCATCCCCTTGTAGTCCTCCCACCCCCTCTTTCATTATGTTTGCCACAGAATTTGTTTGCCCATCCTGGGAGAGGGATAGATTTTGAAAGGCTATGTTACGCTTAGGTGCCACATTAGAGCACATTGTAAAAGCTTCCTAAATGAAGCAAAAAATGTCTGCATTTTGATTTGCCGAAAATGAACACTCATCTCCTGATTGAACCAGAATGAGTCACAATTCAGAACCAAGAAAAGGCCAGTAGGCATTGTCCACAGGCTGTGAGGTAAAATATGAAGTCACAGTAGAGCACAGGTGGTATATATGATTGGCTACCACTTCATCTTCAGTCATTACAGAGGATATCAGAGCCATTTTTCAAAATCCAGGAAGATTTTTAAGGTTTATTTGTGGTCCAATAGTGTGGTAAGTTCTATTTTAAACCATATGCTTTTTTATGTTGTTCAATGTTTGTATAGATCTATTGGCTATTATAATCATCATCCAATTTAAAAACAGTAGTTAATTTCATATCTAAGTAGATAAACATATCTATCTGTCTCTTCTGTGTCTACATCCAATGCTTTCTGTACGTCTATATAAAATAAGAAATATCTGCCAACCTACACTATATGGACAAAAGTGTTTGGCCACACCTGTTTTTCAGGGTTTGGGCTAGGCCCCTTATCTCCAGTGAAGGGCAATCTTAATGCTTCAGCATACCAAGACATTTTGGACAATGTTATGCTTCCAACTTTGTGGCAACAGTTTGGGGAAGGCCCTTTTCTATTCCAACATGACTGTGCCCCAGTGCACAAAGCAAGGACTATAAAGACATGCTTTGATGAGTTCAGTGTGGAGAACTTGACTGTCCCACACAGAGCCCTGACCTCAACCCCATCAAGCACCTTTGGGATGAACTGGAACGGAGATTGCGAGCCAGGCCTTCTCGTCCAACATCAGTGCCTGACCTCATAAATGCTCTACAGAATGAATGGGCACAAATCCCCACAGAAACACTCCAAAATCTTGTGGAAAGCCTTCCAAGAAGAGTGGAAGCTGTTATAGCTGCAAAAGGGGGACGAACTCCATATTAAAGTATATGTATTTGAATACAATGTCATTACAATGTAATGGTCAGGCGTCCGAATACTTTTGTCCCTATAGTGTATCTCTGTGTCAGTGGGTCTGGTTTGCTTACAGATGATTGCTCTTTACAACAATGCACCACATGATATGTGAGGTATCTGTCTGAATCTATTCAGTGTCATTTTCTTAACTCCTCCTTTCTTTCCTCTCATGCCTTCCATCTCACATAAAGTTACAATATTTTCATTTATCAGACACTCTTATCTCGTTTTATCAATTTATACAGCTGGGTATTTTCTGATGCAACTGTTGGTTTAGTACCTTGCCCACAAGCCAACAGCAGTGCCCCAGTGGGGAATCAAACTAGCATCCTTTTGGTTAAGAGCCCTGCTCCTTACCACCACCACACACTGCTGCCCATCCTTCTCCTTCTCCCTTCCCCCTTCCCCCTTTTTCCTTTTCCTCATCTCTTCTCCTTCAATCCTCTCATTCTTCTCTTGCGCTTTCTGGTTATTCCTTCACTCTCATTCTCCTTCTCTTTAAAGGTGTACCACACACCTGGCATACGGTTTGAGCGGTTTTTAAAAGGTGTTGCGTTAATGTGAGAGTATGTGCTGTCAGTGAAAGGGGGGTTTTGTTAAATGTATGACAAATTCCCATCCCCCACTCCAATACCCCCTTCCCTACCTGTTCCCCCATGTATGACAATTTGGTCAAAGTTGTGGGAATTTTCCAGAGAATGAGGTGTATTTGGGGATTCTGTCTCTGTAGCTAACAATGAGGGACTAATGATGAGATGGCCATAATTCTGGGAGAATTTCTTGCTTTTCTTTTTTTTGGGGGGTGGGAAGGGGGGGGGGGGGGGTGGCTGGTAGGGGCAGAAGTAAGTGAGACTGGGTTTTAGATGCACTTTTCTGTGGTATGTGTCTGGTTGTCTTATGAAGGTTTGAGTGTTGTGGTAAACCTTGGAAACTGGATGGTATGTGAAGACCTTTGATAATCCAATAAACATCATCTTTAACCTCCCCCTTCTTCCCCCTATTCCTTCCTTCCCACATTTTTTCTCCATTCCTTCCTTTCCTCTTCTTTTTACATTCCTCCCTATTGCCTTTCCCTCTTCTTCCCCCTTACCCCTTCCTATATTTCCCGTCACCCTATTCCTCCCCTTCTCCATTTTTCCTCAGTTCCTCCCCTTCTCCTTTCTTGTCCAATTCCTCCCCTTCTTGCTTTCCCTGTTCCTCCTCATCTCCCTTCCTCCTTCTTCCCCATTCCTCATCTGCTATTCATCCCCTTCTCCCCTTCCCCTGTCCTGTACGTCCCCTATTCCTTCCCTTTCCTATTCTGCCCTTCTCCATTCTTCTCTTTACCCATTTGTCCTCTTTTCTTCACATTCCCCCTTCTTTCCCCTCCCCCATCACAATTGCTCTCTTTTTTCCATCCTCCCTTCCCCCTTCTTCCACTAATTCTCCATTTGTAAATTCTTCTTCCTCTCGTCATCACACAATCCTCCTCTTTTTCCTATCCCACTTACCCCTTCCTGCATTCCTCCCCTTTCCCTCTTCTACCTTCTTACCCTTATTTCCCCTTCCCTTATTCCTCCTTTTATTCCTGGTCCTCCTCATCTCCCTTCCCCCCTTCCGTTATTTTCACCTACACCCTTCTCCCCTTACTTTCTTCCCCTTTTCCTTCTGTTCTACCCTTCCCCCTTCCCTCGTTCCTTTTTTTCCCTATTCCTCCCGTTCTTACTTACCTTGATCCTTCCCATGTCCCCTTCTCCCTCACCCCCTACCACCAGTCCCCCCTTTGCACTTCTTCCCCGCTCTTCTCTCCCCCTTTTTTGCCTCTTCCTCCTACTCCCCCTTTACCCTTTTCTCCACCCCACCCCACTCTTCACCACCACCCTTTCCCCCTTCTCCCTCCTTTCTTCCTCCTCCTTATTCCTTTTCTTACCCTCTTCCCCAGAGTACCCCTTTCCTAATTCCCCCTTCCTCTTCTCCCTAACTCCCTGTACTCGTCTCCTAAACTCTCTCTTCCCAATTTGCCACCTGCCTCCTGCCCCCCATTTCATAATATTCATAATCAATTTAGGAATGATTCTGAAGTCAAATACAAATGGTGATTTTAGAAGAAACCTTAGCATTTTCATTTAGCTCCCATGAGGTTATCTGTGGTATTGTTTGAATCAAGAGAGAGGCTGATAACTATAAAACCAAAATACATCATAACAGATAGTCTAATTAGCAAACAAGAAACAACGCATACAGTTAATATTGATAGACAATATTTAGTTTATTAAAATAGAAAGAAGCATCTTCAAAAAAATAAAAAATATAGGCAACAACACAGAGATGCACCAATCAACCCCCAACCCCCACCTGCCAAACCCCATCACCACCACCAACATTCATCCCACCTCAGAATAAGCCAGATCTTTTCTACCTGCAAGTATATTTTAAAACCTGTTTTTAAGTGATTTTTACATCCTACTTTTTGAAAGGTGTTGAAGTGCTGCTGTGCTGCTGGGCTCAGGGTGAGAGAAGGAATAACCCGCATTTTGGGTTGGCTGCTGGGGGTGGGGATCTGTGGATCACTGGGGACTTGCGAGCACAGAGTCACTGGTACCCAGGATTCCACTGGCTTTCGAGGGGGGGACATCCTGGCCTCTGAAACAGAGCTAAAACCCTCTGATAATCGATTTCACCCTAACCCTCAAGCATCATTATGAACTTCTCTATGCACACGCTCCCCTCCCCACATTATACGTTACATTCAAATAACCACAGCATAGATTTAATGCTATGCAGGAGCATGCTAATTCCTTATGAAGATGTGCAGACGTTGAATAGGCAGGAAATAGAAGGGAGGTGTCAGCTGCTCGACAAGAGGCCAATGGATAAAAACCATACAGAGATTGCGATCTGTGTAAATAATCAGGGATTTTTGTCTCTCCATATTGAACGGAACAAGCTACAATGGCAACTGCATAATTGGCTCTAGTGGTTCAGCTATTTGTACCTGAGGAGAACAGTACATGTTTCCTCCAGATGAAAGGTCAATACGCATTGCTGCGTATTACTCTGAGTGCAAGTGGCAGACCTGTGAACTGTGTCAGCTGTGAGCACTAATTGTTCATGATTTGTTGCGCCTGCATAAATCCCCAAATATTCAAGCAAAGGTCAATCTCCTCTTCTCCATATGTGCAGACACAGAATAAAAAAGCCACGTTCCTCACCCTCCAGCAGGTAAGCTGGGTGACCCCTTTGGGAAACATAGTGGTTAAGACTGAATTGGTAACCAGCACAGGAGATGGAGTCACAACATCACCTCATCCTGCTCCCTTTCTACGATATCTTATAAAGACAATACAGAACTGACAAATATTCTGGAGAGTTAGCCATGAGACATGAAAGTGTTCAACATGACGAAGGTGCAAAGTGTTTTTGGCTTCCTCTAATAGTGGTTTAATGTGTTTAGATGCTGGGTCAGTGTAGTGAGGCTGACTAAAAGTGGAAGTGCTTTTTCAAAGCTGCTGTGGGGGAGTAATAGGTAGAGCAGTCTGAAACTGACCACCAGTCTCTGTAGAGTAAGGCAACTACAAAAGGCACGTTTAGGGACTCGAAAGAGAACCAGAGAGAGATGCCCATGCCAAAACAGTGAAAGGGTCAGAGGAACCAGAGGGGCAGGTCAAGCATTCCCGGTTTCCTGATTCGATTTAGATCCTTTTTCAGTCTGTAGCGGCCAAACCTTGTTTGTCTCAAGGTCCCGTTGGACTCAGGAGAGGGGTTGAAAGTAAGCTCCAGTTTTGACATTCGGTAAGAAAAGCTCCGCCTCTGTCCCATGATGCAGTTGTACACCCCTCAGTCCTGACTGCAGTCCACGCGGTTGCCGTGCACCCAGTAGCAGATCTGCGCGAACTTCAGTGGCGTGAAGCGCACGGCCACGTTGAAGTCGCGGTTCTCGCCGTCGATCTCCAGCCACTGGTGGCCAGAGAAGATGCCGATGACCTTGCGCTCCCAGCGCTCGAGGTCGGAGTCCCACATGCGGCCGTAGACGCCGGAGCCGCTGGCGCCGGGCCGGGCGTCGCAGTGCTGGTAGATCAGGTCGTTGGACTCGTCCTCCACGGCGCAGAAGCGGTACACCAGCTCGCCGGGCCGGTCGCTGTCGAAGCCTGAGAAGTGGATCCTCCTCCCGGCCAGGTCCTCGGAGGAGGGCGCCACCGACAGGCGCATGAAGGGCCGGCGGTGGGGCCAGCGCAGCTCCAGGAGGGCGTAGTCGAAATCCATGCTGACGTCCTGCGGGCCCTGGATCCACCCCTTGGGGACGCGGGTTCTGCGGACGCGCACCCAGCGCACCAGGGGTTTCCTGGGGGGTATCTGGCCGGGGTTGGTGCTGTTGGCGGGGGGCGGGGTCAAGAAGCCCACTCTCAGCTTGCGGGCGCCCTTGACGTAGTCCTTCCCATCATGCACGCAGTGGGCAGCCGTCAGCACGTGGCGCTGGGACACCAGGACCCCGGTGCAGCCCGTGGAGATGCGGACAGCTGTGGAGAAGGGGTAGTCGAGCAGGAAGTGGTCGCCGCGGATGTTGAAGCGCCCATCAGCCCCGTAGATCTGCCGCTTGTGCCTTCTGCGATGCACGGCAGCGAAGCGGCGCCTCCCCCTGCTCCAGGGCAGCGGCGCGGCTGTGGAGTTGCCCTCGCCCTCCTCCTCCTCTTCCAGGTCAACGGTGGTCAGGGTGCGCGAGCCATCCGAGTACAGCGTCTCGAAGGCCAGCTGCTCGGTCAGCAGGTCCCGTCTGATCTCTTGCTCCCCCCTGTGGTAGCAGCTGGCATTGCAGTGGGTGGTGAAGTCGAGCTGGGCCTGGGCACTGAAGCGTGAGCGGGAGAGGGGCTGGGGGATGTGGGGCACCAGAGAGGGCACATGGACCGCGGGTTGGTGGGGTCGTGCCCGAAACGACAGGGAGAGCGGGAGGAGCAGCAGGAGAAGCAGCAGAAAGAAGGGAGGATAAGCTTCAGTAACTCTTAGGTGTGTTGACATGGCTGGGGCAACAGCAACCTAAAAGAAAAACAAAAAATAGAATATCGTTACATTGGGGAAAAAATCACAAATGGGTGCCTTTGAAAATATTTTTAACTTCATATAAATATAGGAAAATACACAATTTGGAGAACGAGCTGTTCTGGTGAAAAAGCTTACTCTGTCCACACGGGGGCAGACAACGCACACACACACGCACACTGACACACACCCACACACACACACACACTCACGTGCACACACTCATGCACGCACTGACCCACACGCGCGCGCACACACAGACACAGATGAATCCACTTATTCTCTCAGTTACAGCACAGATTAAGCAGTGCGGCTGGGCAGCTCGCAGAAACTCAGCTTGATTAATGATGCTAAAACAGACTATTATTAATCAGAAACAAATGTGGAGAGCGCTGGCCTTCGCCATCCAGAGCCAGTCATTCACAAACGCTGGGAGCCCTAGCAGCGCATGCCTGCGCGCGCTCGGACTGAAGCAGGTGGATTCCCCGGCCCCCGCTGCCCGGCCAATCACGGGCGGGCAGAACCGTCGGATGCCGTCTCACGTTGCCTCGCAGGTCTCCGTCTCCTTTCTTTCATCCCCTTTCGCAGAGACAAAGCATCTCTTGTCCCCCTCTCCCCTGCTCCCCCCTTCTCGCTCCCAGTCAGGTTTTCAGCGGGCCTTTGTGGCTCTAACAGGGATTAATAAGTAAGTTTGATATAGAGGTGGGGCGTGCCCGTGGATATGGGCTGCGTGCAGCTGAGGGTGAAAGTCTGCATAAGTGGCAGGTTTGTGGATTATGCTGATAAATGAGAGGAGGTGCGGGGGTAAAGGGATAGGAGCAGGTTGAAACAGGGCCCCTGTGAAGAGCAGGTTAAGTGTGGGCCACTGTGTGTGTGTGTGTGTCTGTGTGTGTGTGGTGTGTGTGTGTGTGTGTGTGTGTGTGTCTGTGTGTGTGTGTGTGTGTGTGTGTGTGTGTGTGTGTGTCTGTCTGTGTGTATGTCCCAGGTGCTCTCCACAGCAATTGGGGTGCCTTCACTCATCTTTGCGATGGTGCTCGGGGGCAAGGCGGTGACTCTCTCTGTTTGAGTAGTCAGCTATTGCTCTGCACCTCTGCATCAGTGTGTGTGTGTGTGTGTGTGTGTGTGTGTGTGCGCGTGTGTCTGTGTGTCTGTGTGTGTCCCAGGTGCGCTCCGCAGCAATTGTGGTGCCATCACTCATCTTTGCAATGGTGCTGGGGGGCAAGGCGTTGACTGTCTTTGTTTGAGTAGTTAGCTACCGCTCGGAACCCCTGCATCAGTGTGTGTGTGTGTGTGTGTCAGTGTCTGTGTGTGTGTCAGTGTCTGTGTGTGTGTGTCAGTGTCTGTGTGTGTGTGTGTGTGTGTGTGTCAGTGTCTGTGTGTGTGTGTGTGTGTCAGTGTCTATGTGTGTGTGTGTGTGTGTGTATGCGCATGCATGTGGCTTCATGTGCGGAGCCAGCTGGGAGAGACCCGGGGGAAATAAGATCCACTTGAGGAATATGGACCCTCAGGCTCCCGTGGAGAGAGAGAGAGTGAGGGAGAGAGAGCGAGCAGGTGTCTGAGAGCGAAATCTGACAAGTCGGGGCGAGGAGATAAAGAGGTCTGCGCGCCGCGGAGACAAAGGTTACGTCTCTTTATGAGTCCGGCCCGAGCCGCGCCGCACCGCTGTCCATCTCTCCCTCACCGGGGAGAAGGGGGAGGGGCCGCTCCCACAGAAAAACGTGCTTTGTGCTGCGTGTGGGTGTGCGCTTCCTCCCGGCTCCTTTTCAACAGCAGAGCAGGGCCGCTGAGGGTGTTTGCTTAGCTCTTTTCAGAGAAGCGCACGCGAGTGTGAGGGAATTGAAACACAAAGAGTTACAGTGAAAGAAAGGGAGCAGCTCTTCAGCTCCTCATTCTTACACAGATTATCCGATTGCATTCTCAGACTAAGACACTACTGAAAGACGTCACGCTCTTGTGAAGTCATTTAAGTCCACTGTAAAATCGTTATTCCTGACTGAAAATAACAAATTATACAAACTTAAGTGTTGTCCTTGTGGGATCTGTTCAGGTGACCCACTCACTGCTTTGTCCGTGATGTCATCACTCCGGTCAGAATATGTCTCTTGCGCTATATTCACTCTACCTAAAACTAAGATGTGTTGCTAAGGGAAGGAAAAAAGTGAGGCATCCAGACACTTTGGTCCTGTTCAGACAAAAAAAAGTCCAATCCAGATGGATCAACTGAAGGCACAACGTCAATGGATGCTTTCAATTTGTCAGTCTGAAATGTATCACCGAAGGCTGGGGCAGCGGGGATTTACACTGTGAGGGAAAAGGGTAGTATATGTCTGTCTTTCTCAAGCATGTAATAAAAAGTCATCAGTCATTTCAACACACGACCTTGCGGTTTGGTCACATGGTAAACTGACCAATCCTGATTTATGGAGGACTTCGTTCTTCCTGCACTCCAAAGCCAATTTGCCAGTATGTACTGACGTAAGACCAGATTCCCCAACCACTATTCTAACTTTAACCATTATAAGTTAAACAGCAAAAGTGGTTGAAGATCAGCCCTTAAAGGCCTTTAGCCAGTCCTACTTGGTATTCTATTTATTACATGAGGGTCATGGGTAACAGGCAAGCTTCACAAGTACAGGTACAGGACATGTGTGCATATATATGTCATAAATATATATAACATTCATATTACTGTCTCCATGCCTCTATATGTCCTATCAGCAGAAGTAAATATCAAGAATGGTTGAAGCTGTGGCTGACTGGGTCAATGCCCTAGACTAAAATGTATGCGCAATACAATCTGACCTTTTGTTTGAAATACAAAGTTAAAAAGATAATGTTACACCTTTTGCACGCAAAACTGAATTCAGCAGTTGGCGATGTTCATTAAAAGTGCTGTGGAAGAGACAAAAATGTGTAACAACTTAATAAATGTCCTTCTTAAAGTTTAACTTTCTGCAGTTAGATTAAATGGGGGCCTACGTCTCCCGCCCCAGAGCTCTCTACAGTCCAGGATCTCTCTATGGACCCTGCAAACATAGGCTGCATTCCAGCAGTTCTGCAGCCTGTTCGTCCCAGCCTCGACACCCTTCCCCTAACAACCTGCCGAAGACGTTTCCAATCCCCTGTCGCCACAACACACACACACACACGCTACCTGCAACCTTTACGTATCTAAAATCAGCCCACAGCAGCAATACTTACGAGAAAAGTCACAACACATCGCTACCTTTCGCCCGTCCGTCCGTCCGTCCGTCCGCCCGCGGGGTCTTATTGTAGCGTCATTTCTGAACGCTGCTTTGACTATTCTGTGCACAAACTCAAAAGGAATTCCATGAGAACAACCTGTTTCCCAGACGTCGCTTTGTCCAGTGAACCCCCCACTTGGTCTTTTGTCCTGCCCCAGTCATGAATGACTGGTCTACTGTCACATACTCAGTCACCTAAAACAACAAACCGTGTTTACTTGGCCCTTGTGCAGCGGGGTTGAGAGCGAAGTGACACCATGCATAAGAACGGCGACTGCCGGTTGAAAAGGTTTTTCACTCCTCCGGACGGGGAGTTTAAAGGGGGCATCACGATTATTCACTGAACTGCAAATCGCAAATGACCGTGAGAGGAATGCAAAATGTCCAGTTTGCCGAACTTATGAAGTTGACTACTTATGCGCAAGTTACCATGATATTGAACTTGTGCCACATATTAATAACACGGAAAAAGAACACGAAAAGAAAAGCAGATATTTGCAAGCCAACTGATAATAACGCAGTCAAATAAATAAAAAAATACATTTACCTTAAACACAATGACCAGTCCAGTTATATCCCGTTTACGTCTCCTTCTCCTGCATTAACGCCGGGTATTTCGTCTCTCTGACTAACTCCCATCTCATCTCTCCGTGTGACAGGTATATTCCTCCCCGAGGGCCACTGAGAGGTGGTAGCTACTTTATATTACGCATCCGAAGCTTGTCGGGCCAAGCCGAGCCGAGATTGAGATCGGTATAAAAAAGTTCCAGCGTGTTCCTGCGCCTGTGTGTCAGTCCAGCCCGTCCCGTGAGAGAGGCAACGCGCTTTCGCTCCCGCAAACAACCGATGCTGTTTTCTAAGTAAAACGTTATAGCGCTCTCCCTCACGGTCCTAGCGCCCCGCCGCAGCGTCTGCGGTCACAAAGAATACCCTTGCGGAACGTTAACGTCGCTGCTTCTGGAAACCTGATAAGCTAAGATTTAACCATGTCGTGTAGGAAGGAACTTGATTTAAAACGTGGCTTGAAAATTCGAGAGAAACGCAGCACAAGTGCATTATGTAAGTTAAGAGAGTTACAGAGGCGAAGGTGAAAGGGTAACCTTGTGCCATAAAATGCGATTCCGAAAAAATATACACGGAACGACCGGAGGCTCACAAAATACCACCTGCAAACTGTGAGGCGAGCCAGGCACGCCGCTTGTAGCTGTGGGCGATGGAATCCTGAAATAATTCAATTATAACAGCTTTTTACCATAATCCTCAGAATTTCATGCTTTAGGGATTTAGCCAGGTTTAAGCATTCCAAATGTTATTCCTGTTTGTGAAACCATTTTCCGAAGAGCCAAGAACATACCAAAGAGCACATAGTTTCTGTGTAAAGGTTAACTAAGCATTGATTGCCAATATTTATAATCTGAATCTGTCGCCAGCCTTGGTTCCGGAGAACTCACCTGAAGCAGGTAAGGGAGAGAGAGCGGTGTGTGTTAGTGTAGCCTGCAGGCATCGGGATTCCAGGGATGCTTTGTAGTGTGGTAGTGGTGGTTAAGGCGTATGCCCCCCCCCCTTTCCTGCCCACACCAGGGACAGCCTTGCCCCGCTGACCTTGATCTCTCTCAGGCTGTCTCACACCTCCTGCCCTGCCCAGTACAAAGCTGTGGAATTCGGAACCCCCGATTCCATCCTGTCCCAGAATGCACCTCCCCTGCCCTCAGACAGAGGCCTGAGTCAGAGTCCCCCAGTGCTACAGAATGCTGTGAAATCTACCAGGAGAGGCATGAGCCAAGCAGCCAGCCGTTCGAAGACAATGCGTCCGTTGTACGGGCAGGACAAGCGCACGGACATGCGTGCGTGCATGCCCTCACCTCAAACGTCACAGCAAATAACGGCTCACCCAAACGGCCTTAACTTTTCCCTCAGCCTTTTAACAGATACAACACGGCTGAGCACATCTGTCAAAATAAAAGTGTCTTGATTTTTTTTTTATCCCACGACCGGAGGTGATATCACTTGGGCTTGACCGGCAGTCGCATCCAACAAGGTTTGGCTTGAAGATAGCTTTTCATATGGGAACACCCCTTTGGAGCTCTGTTCAGAAAAAGACACCAATCAGCAGTGGTCACAGGCCTTTTTTTCCTCTCTGTGGCTTTGTATTGCTGAAAAACCGGAGCTGTTTCTCAGATGGATCTTTGAGGACAGATATTTGGACCTGTACCCAGTGCCAGTGGTATTTACTGACGCCTCATAGCTTCACTGTACAGTACAATTCACCATGCCTACGGGGGTTAGCGTTTCCTCTGGTCCCCTCTGCCAGGAGGAGTAGGTCAATGGTGCAGGCTGCTGCAGTTCAGTGGGAGGGAAATCTTCCCTGCATCGTTTAGTGAGAGCGGGGGGTCCAGCCTCAGCCCCAAGTGACCACAATCCAGTGGCGCTGTGATCGTCATGTCTTCCGCGTCTGGGGGGAAAGCGAGGAGCAAAATGAGGAAGTGAGGCCGACAGCCAAACAAAGCCTGCGTTTCTCATCAGCTGATTTCACATGGGCAAAGCCCTGTTTATTTGCTTAGCAGACGCCATCATCTGGGGTAGCCTAACTCATACAGTTTGCGCATTACGCGCCACTAATTAATCTTCGTGGATGTTTACTGAAGCAATTCAGATTCAGAGCCTCACTCAAGGATACAGCATTAGCGCCCCACCCGGGGACTTGATTCTGCAACCTTATGGTTGCAAGTGAAGGTCCAGGAGCAACGGCTGTCTGTGAGTAGAACTGACCCCCCTCCATCAGACAGAGGGGCAGAGGCCAGCTTGTAGCATGTGGTGCTGTTAAGAGAAGGTCCTGACATTCATAACAGAGGGTGGGAATGCTCTAAACCCCAGTCTCCCATCCTCATTTTCACACTACATCCTAAATGTCAGACTAGAACTGATTTCAACTCTTTCGTATTCAAAAAGTACTTGAACAATATACCACAACAATGATGGACTGCAAATACAAGCCGTGCTTGAGAAAGCAAATGCTTATTCTTAGCCTTGCCATACAATGGACAAAATCCTCACTGGACCCAAAGCCTTTGACCGAGCTGTGACTCAGGTTCACTCGCATTAACGTGACACTCTCAGAGATCACCAGGGCCAATAAGGAGGAGCTGGAACTACAGCCTGAAGGGAGACACCAGCCTCTCTGAGTCACATGATTCAGGTGAGACAGACCTCACCCTGCTAGCCTCCACCCTTTTCCCACCACCGGACTGGGACTCATTTAAAGCAGAGATGATTTCACTGAGTGAGAGCAGGCGAGGTGTGAATTCAGTCAGCTCTCTCTTATAATAATAACACGGGAAGAAAGGGATGTGGGGGCGGTTGTGTGGGCAGGGAGGGGGTGCCGGAGGTGTAAATCTGTGAGCCCACAGTCAAAACTGACCACAATGATATCACGTTCTGGCCGCGGGGTAGTGGAGGGGGGGAGCGGGGATGGTGGGATGAGTTTTGTCTCTGCGGGAGAGAGAATTCCTCTGTGTGCGTTGGCACGGGCCCATTGGCTCGGCCTCCTCCTGCTCTCCCCTTCCCATTCCCTTCCTTTTGTGTCCTGCCCCTCGCTCTTTTCTCCCTCCTCTGGCATCGTCCCTAGACTCTGAAAGTGGCACTTCGATTTTCTGTCGCCGCGCAGCCCACGTTGAAAGGTTTTAACATGGAGCCCCGTTTTGTATTTCTCTTCAGGGGGTATGCGGTTTTCTCGAGCCTAATTAACATGTCAGGAAAATCAGTAGCCTTGGAGCGAATGGGAACACAGAGAGACATAGACAGAAAATGGTACCTGAGATTTTAAAAGCGGAATGTCATATCGTGTATATCTACCTCATAGCGTTTAATTAAGAAAGTGAAATTCATACTTCATTATTAAATAGCTGAGAACAGTGAGCAGGTTGTTTGTGGTTTTTTCCTCTATACCCATTTTTTCCTACCTTCTTTTCTTTCCTTTAGCGGTTAGTAATTGTGAGACCAAATGAAAAGCAGTAGAAACACCCTCAAGCTCAGGAATTCGGCTGGAATCCGACCTCTCGCGCTGTCGGCCGCCCCGAGTACAGTACCGCGCTTGTTCTTGACCTGTCCTGGCTGCACTCCTGAGGTAGGAGGAAGCAGGCGGCGGGCGGGGGAGCCACCACTCGAAATTCGACGCCATTCATCTGCTCGTCACCTCGTCAGTCAGTGTCCCTGTCCCCTCGGTGGTTCTCCCTCCTCCCTCTCACACTCCCCACCCCCAGCCCCAGCCCCCGGTCCAGAAGAGCGTGTCTCCAAAATAATAGGACTCTTCTGGGAAACCACCTCCGTTGTTGTCTGGAGCCAGCTGGATTGCCAAGCGTGGCGCTTTAGATGGCAAAAACTGATTTACAACAGAATTAACACTTAACCCTCAGCATGGAGTACTGCACGCCGCCCTCCAAAGGTGTACATTTGCAAACTTTAAGCTATTCGCTTTGGAAAAAGTGATTCATTCAGCCGGCGGTTCATTAGGCTGAACGCGTAAGGGCTTACTGAGCTTTGCCTCTGTAGCACACGCCGATGGTTCATGGTTTTTCCAGCTCAGGGTTTTGCTGAAAGCTGATTCAGCCGGGAGGAAACCATAAAGATTCCAGAAGAGTGAGCTGGGTGCGTGTAAGCATGGCATACTTGACATGGAAATGCTTGGGCCTGCATGTCGGAACGTGTGTGAATGCACTGTGTGCGGTTCTATACGTACGTGACGGGCACTTCTGTGGTGTTCTGTGACCGTGACAGGTCTCCCCTTGAGGAGCCCACATACGTATTATACAAGAAGGCCTCCTGCGCTGTACCAGATACACTCACGTGCAGCCGCACGCAGTCACACACCCACACAGACACACACCCACACAGCAAACAAATCACACATAAAATGGACAGCTGCACAGTCGTGCATACAAGCACAGTGAAAAAATATAAACGCATACTCAGAGACCCCCAAGCCAAGCCTGTTTCACACACACACACACACACACACACACACAAATCACACAATCACAAACGCATATGCACTGTTACATACATTGACTGGCTGTGCCCAAACGTATGTGTTGTTGCCCCTGAATTGCCTGTGTTGTTTTGGAAAGAGGGTCTAATGCTTTAGCTGCGGTCTCGGCTGGGGTACCACAGCTCTCCAAGCACAGAGGGATTACTAACAAGATCACAGGGGTTTCTCTTTACTCTCTAATCGGATAATTGGCCTCAGACACAAACGAATGACTAAGACGCACAACAGTAGAATGAACCTTTCACAACAATGTCCGCAGCTCCATGGCCCCCCACCACTTGAGCTGGCTGTCACTCAGAATTCTTAGCATGGTTCTTGGAATTTAGAGCTACCAGCTATTCCTCATGACTCAAGTGAACAGCACAACAGTGTCACCCCTTTCACCTCTCTCCAGTCACTTCCTCTATATATGTATATGTATATGTATGTGTATTTGTATATGTATATGTATATGTATATGTTCTTTCACTCCTTCCTTGGACTGCCTTATCTTGCCAGTCTCGAGGTGTGTTGGTGTCTTCCTCACCTTCTGTTGTTATCCCATTCACTCTTTCAATTGGCCTGCTCCAGCTTCTGTCTTTCTCCCACTCTGTCCCCTTCTTTCCCTTTCTGTCTCTCTCCTTTAATTCCTTATTTCCTTCCCTGAAACTGTCTGTCCCTCATTCTCAACGTGCTTTATTGGCATGACTCAAGACAGTGTTGCAGTGCTGTCAAACGTTGAATGATGAATATGAACTATATATGTGTGTAATTCACTGTCCCCACTATACCTGTCATTCTCATCCCCCCCTCCATTAGATTTTCCCTCTCACTTTTCCTCTCTCTCTCCCTTTTTCTGTCCCTCTCCAATTAGTCTCTCCCTCTCTCTCCCTCTCACTCTGTCCCTCTCTTTCCCTCCCGCCCTCTGTCCCTCTCCTTCTTTGCCTCTTCCTCTCCATCCGTCTCTCTCTCTCCCTGTCTGCACCTCTCTCCCCAGTGCACCCCAGCAGTCCAGCAGGGCCTGGAGGGTATGTTCTTAGCTATGCTTCCCCACAGCATGAGGTCATCCTCTGTTTGGCAGCGGCGAGGACGAAAGGAAAAAAACTGGGAAAACAGGGAGAGAGAGGAAAAAAAAAGAAGGATGCAAGACAAACCACTCTTATCAAACGCTCCAGTAGGAAAGAGCTTTGCTGTTTGCCAAATCCTGACACTTCTGCCCTGGTACAGGCAGGGGAGGAGGGACCTGCACATTCTCACAGAGCCTCCTGTCTGGGGTTCCTTTCCAGCACCCCATCTGCAGGACAGGGGCACAGCGGGGTCAAGTAAGCTCAGAGTTAATATTCATCTGATCCTGGAGGGTCAACAAGCAGTGGGCGCACGCTGATCTTTAGAAGCGCTTCGGAATCTTTAGGTGTGTCTCGAAATGACCACAAACCAAGGCATACTCCTGTATCCTCTGATCCGTGTCTGTATCTGTTTCTGCATCCGCATGTGTGTTTGTGCGTGCAGGGGTTTGTGTGTCTGTGCGCAATTTCTGCATGCAGGTGCTTTTCAAATGTCCAGTTTAATATTTTTGAAAGCGGTTCAGATAGCCTTAGATGTAAAGAATGCCTCCCGTTCTCCAAGCGCTCCGAATCGGTGCCAGATTGTTATCAGTTCGCACTCGGGAACCCTCAAATGAGTTCCAGAGCCCGTGTGCGGAGTGAGAAGTGCCAGGCAGATCGAACCCCGCGAGGACCGCGAGTGCATTGTTACCCGGCCAAAAAATCATAGGAAGTTATGTCGATGCGGCGCAAAATTGCTGCGGTCTGGACTGAGAGGAGCCCGCGAGAGACGCCCCCCCCCCCCCCAAAAAAAAAAAAATCTCGATGCACCGTCATCACCGCGTGGCACCTGGCAGAGGCGGCTGCTTACTATCGCTTTACACGGAAACCGCAGTTCCCAGCGGCATTAGCGGCGCATTCATAACACATGTATAAATATTTATTTTTCCCGTCACAGTAACGTCGTGATGAATTGCGAGTTTCCACTCTCGCGCGCAAATGATTCCTTCTCCTTTATAACAAGCACACAGTGTACAGTACGTGTGTGTATATCTCCGTTCCAGGATGAAAAAAAAATGACTGAGAACATAAGCCATTCTTCCACAGCCCCTCTGCGTGTTAAAGTTAGGTCACGTAATTAAAATGTGCTCCTGATACGTTTCTCATGTTATCACAGGACCACCCAACTACAATTATTTCACACTGACACAACAGTGAGGGCTTGATTCTTTTTAAAGAACCGTTGGAACAATATGACAGTATTTTAAAAAATAATCTAATCCTAGGGAAAACCTTCGATTGGCCTTCCCAAAGATATGTATCAAACAGCTAACATCTACAAGGCTAATTTTTGACTACTTGGTACGTCCCGTTCATCCACTTTCCATGGGTTTAATTTTGTCAGAGATGAACCGGAGAGTGGCAATTAAGCTACAGATAGAGAAGCAAAGACAGAGAGAGATAGAGAAAGAGGGACGAAAAGGAAGATGTGAAAGGCATATAAAAATATCCTTAAACAGATCTGTCGTGCATTGCCTTCATTTCTGTTTTTGACACTCCGAAGGTTTAGAGGGCAATGATTCACATGCTATCTCCTGCATACAGAGAGGGCTGAGTCAGTGAGAGGTTGCTGTGTGTGTGTGCGTGTGTGTATGTGTGTGTGTTTGGATGCCATTGCAGGTAAGGCGGATGCCGGAGCGCGGGTCTGGCGGCCTGCCAGCCAGCGTGCTGATAATCCCACAGTGTGTGATGTAGGAGGGGGTGGAGGGACCCCAGTCTAAGGGGTCAAACTATAAGCAGCTGTAAGATGAATGGGAAAAAGACATGGGGAGAGAGGCAGAGTGAGGGACACGGAGAAGAAGGGACTTTGATGCATATGAAGGCCTGAGAGACAGAATGGTTTTGAAGGACGGGGACAGTCAGGGGCTCTGCATGTGCCACCAGCAGCATGGCGCCCCCTGGTGGAGGACAGTGCATTACCTCTCATCACAGAGCATTCTTCATAGCTTTGGGTCATGACCGTAAAGGCTTGCTATTGCAATATCCTTCCTGGCTGTGACCCTGGCCTACATAACCCATCCTACCCCCGCAGAATGAAACCAGTTATGCTGGCCACCTGGTCATTGTTGGATAATGACACTAAATGTTCTGCTTAAAGGAAAACGTGAGAACATATACAATAAGAAGTGGGTGAAGTAATTGCTGTAGTTATTCAAATTGGCTTGGAAAGAAGACTCTTTTCCCCGTGCAGACCTTTGCCTTCAGCATGGCCCGTGTTTCCCCAATGGTGAGTGAACGGAAAGGCAGTCAGTCCAACGGTTCATTACGTACAGTTAACAATCCCAACCTCAGAGGACCGGAGGAGCGTGTCCGGATAACGACGCCTTAATAAGGGGGCACGCAGCAGGGGTCAACGAGGGGTTCGGGTGGAACATAATGATGGCAAAGCGGGCGAGCCGGGAGGGAGACACCCCAGGGAGGGGAGGGGGAGGCCCCGTTCTGCCTCGACATCATCACCTTGTCTCTCCGCGGCCCACGGAACACTTATGCAATTTTTCCATGCCAGAGCCAATCAGCGTCAAATGCAAATCATCCACTGAGAGCGCCTGCCCTCACACGGTGCGAGACAATGACACAAGCAGACCCTCTTGCCCGATCTACCCCTCCTACGTGCCCCAAAAGCAAGCATCCCCTCGCACACAATGCCCTTGCGGAAATTTTTGGGTTGTCCACAGGACCCGCGAGGGGCTGCAGATTTATCACCTGGGAAACAGGGCCATTTCCTCCACCTCTCCCTTCCCCCTCTTCCTCCCACCCCTCCCCATCCCTCCATCCATATGAACAGAGCACGAGGTTTACATACTGAAAACCAATCACGCAACGTCAACAGGAAAACAGCGCGCGTTGCAGGGAAATGTTCCAAACACATGGGAGAGATCAAACATACAGGAGCTCTGGGGAATCGGGGCAAGGGGGAGCAGAGGCCCCATAAACAGCCCGCTTGGAGAGTCCCCGTTTCCTGCAGACCCCTGGACGAACCGCGGGGGTCAGCCCGTGGTCAGCGGTCCCCCTCCAGCTCGATGTGTTCGGCGTCTCATTCTCCACGCAGGTGAGTCTTAACTATGGATCAACTTACTGGATCAGACTTCAGCTCTCCATTTTTGGACTGCAAGTCTATACCCATGCATTCTTTTGTTCATCTGAAGGCACAAAGATGGCAGCTGTTCTTCATGGCTGGGGACAGAAAACACCCCCCCCCCCCCTCCACTGCCAGTAAGCCAAACTGTTCTTCGGTGCACACACACAATGACACCATGGGTGGAGCCAAGGGCCACCTGAATCCTGGCTGGAATGCGCCGGAATGCCATTGCCCACCGGAGGCATTCCAGTTGGAACAATGGCGGTTGCCAGGCAACGGGGCAGTCACGGTGAGCCGGAGGGGGGAGGAATCTTCACGGCCCCGACCGCAAACTTTAACCTGAGGGAGAATCTGAGCTCAGGCGGGGGAGGGCAGAATGCACACACGCCACCTTTTCCCAGGCCGCAAAGGCAGTCCGCAAACGCCACCTTTTCCCAGGCCGCAAAGGCAGTCCGCAAACGCCACCTTTTCCCAGGCCGCAAAGGCAGAATACGAGCAAACATCCACCCGGATTCTTCCCCATCACATCGGTGATGCTGAAACTGCCACTAAACAGGCGCAGATACTACACAGTTTTCACATGTCCCGGCTTCGCGTTCACCTATTCATAGCAAGAGAGCAAGAGTCCAGAACGCTTTTTTGGAAATCGGTGCATGCTCCCTACTCCAGCTCACCCCTCCACACGAGGGCCAGGCAAGCAAAGAGTGAAAAACAGTCTGAGGAATCGCCCCACCCTGTGGCCCCCCCCCCACCTCCCATGAGGGATCAAGACCCATCCCACTCTCAAAACAGGGACAAGATATAGCTGTCAAACGCAGTCATCCGGCAGAGGCTAATCTCCGCTGGCAGCCGTACGCAGGATTAATTAGCAGACATTAATCACGAGCGAAACGAGCAGCGGTTTACACGCGCAGTTTGTGATACTGGTTAACAGGGCATTTCCTCCCCGGCGCTCGGAAGCCCCGGGGTTCCGCTGTGAAGCGGGCGCGCAGCCGAGGGCGCGCTCGCGGGCAGTGTCGCCGGAACGCACCACGCCGCGTTCTCTCTCTGTCTCTCTCTCTCTCTCTCGACGGTCGGCGCGGCCGGCCGAGCTGCGTCTGGGTTGAGCGAGCTGAGTGGGTCAATACACATGGGTTTAATTAGCGATGCCGTTCGCTGAGAGACGCGAGGGGGACGCAAGCTCCCCTTCAGCCTCACGCTGCCAGAACCCCTGAGCACTCAGAGCGGCGGCGTTTCTGCCAGAACTGTGGAAGTGATGGAGGGAGAGAGGGACAGCAGGAGGAGGGGGGAGGGAGGGGACCTGGAAGCATTCATATTTATTAGAAAAAAAAAGGAGAAGGACGGAGGGGGAAAAAAAGAGGGGAACGTGGCTTCTCTTCCTGCTGCATTCTTTCCCTCATCAGGAATTCACTGAGGTTTGGCGAGAGGCTTTTATTATTGTATTTTCTTTCCTCCTCACTTGGGAAGGACGAGGCGGGCTGCTCCGGGTCCCGGCTGAGGCCTGGAGCCCGGGGCAGACAGGGGGCTGAGGAGAGGGAGCGTTTGACCTGCTGGCCGAAATCAAAGCCCCATTGAGACCCTCTCTGATCCCCTAAACAGCACGTATAAAACAGAGATGACGGCCCTTTCCCTGTCCCGACATCAAAAAAAAGGAAAACGGCTCGGATTTAAGGAGCTTAAGCAACTGAAATCATGGCTTTTTCAGGGTTATTACACACAGGACCGTGCCACTTTTTACCACAGCAAGAAAGGGCACATTCATATTCCGAAGAAGTTTTCCTTTAATGGGCTGTGGAGGGAACAGGGCTCTCCCGGGATATGACAGCCTTCATTCCACCCAAATTACTGAAGTTTGAAGTTTTAAATTTTTTTTTCCCGTCTGAGCAGAGGTCAAACGTTTCATTTGATTCCCAGCATGCAATCCAGGAACGATCAAAACCGGGGGGAGCAAACCCGGCTGGGACAGGGGAACAAAAAAAATGGACCCAAGAGAACCGGAGCTGCTTGATTTAGAGCACACGAAGGACCGGCCCGTGCGGACCGTCACGCTGCGGACCCGAAACGACAACTGTTTAATCGCCGACTTATCTGGCGTGTCCATCTCCGACCGACAGAACGGCGGGGCCGGGCTCACCGAGTGCTGCTAATGCATGTCTGTTTACGATGAGATGTCTGCAGAATCCGAAACGCCAGACACGCGCTGCCAAAAAAAAACAAGGGGGGAAAAACATCAGCCTCACTCTGACAGCAGGAATCTATTTGGGAGAAGCTTGAAAAAACAAAAGACGATGACGGCTCCCTTTTTTTTTTTTTGAAAGGGAGCTTGTCACAGGCGGCCTGTAGCGGCAACGAAAACGAACCCTCTGAGCATGTCTTAATCAGTTCAGAGCTGACAAACCCGGCTCCGGTATTCAGTGCGGCAGAGGTGATGAAATATGCTTTTTTTATTGCTTTTTTGGCCGGTGTTTTCTTTCTGGGAGGCGGCCATAAATTGTCAGGCAGGTGATGGGTTTAGGGCGGGCCAATCCTGAGGCTGAAGCTCTTCCATCTTCCGCGTATCCGGCAGCCTTGGCAAAAAGCATACACAAAACCAAGGTGGGTCTCAGAGCTGCCGGAGGGAGTGAGAGACCCTCACGCGGTCGGGCTGAAGACCTCGCCTGACTGCTCCCGGTCCCCCCGCACCATCTCTCTCCCTCTCTCCCTCCTTTACTGCCACTCCCCAAGCTCACTTTCCGTCATCTCTGCGTTTCTCCATGTCTCAACTCCATCAACATCCATTTCTCTGTTTCTTCATCCCTCTGTTTTCTCTCTCCCTCCGCACCTGTTCTGTCCCTCAGCCGAGGGTATCTGCTAAACTCATCCCGTCCCGCCCCTCTGACCGGGCTGTGAGGGAGCCTGCCAAGGCCGGCGCAGCACAATTTACTGCACTGAAAGTAAACTGCTCTGAACATAGCGGCGGTCAGCTTTAGTTCACCCAAACCTGCGTGCGATTGATGAGCTGCCCAGCATTCGATACTCGGTGATTAAAGTTCACTCTTAGCACACGGCGTAGAGGTTAGGGGGCAGGACCCCGGACATCAAGGTCACGAACAGGACGCTGCCGTTGTGCACCCAGGAGAGGCGCGGTGCTTTGATAAGGTGCAAGCGCTTATTTTCGCTCACCCTGGGCCAGAGCGTCGGCCGCGCGGGCGAACGGACGAAATGTGAAAGGTTCACATCAAATCCTGCACATCTGGCCTCGAGCGCACCCAAAACTCCAGCTCCCATACTGCAGCTGAGAGCTTGGCCCAACTGCGGACACTGTGCAGACGCCCGGAACCGTAACACGGACCTTTAATTGCAAACATAAGGCGTCCCGTCTCATTCCGCTGGACTGGGAGAGAGTGCTCCACAGCTGCACGTCCTGCCTCCACACTGTCACTCTCCCTAACGCAAACTGTCATCCGCACTCTCACGCACACCACAGCACGCTGTCATGCACACTGCCATGCACCCTGTCACTGACACGAGCACATGTTTTTACAAGCATCCTCAGTGACACCCTGAGAACAACACTCCTTTGTAAAGTGGTTAAAAAGGATCTACAGAAATCCACAGCTGGTAACAAAAGCTTTGATGGCAAAGTTACCCTGTGGAATGCATCTTCTGTTAACTGAGATATTTCAGTATTTTCATATACATGCAGCTGTAAACACTAATACACACCACACACACACACACACACACACACACACACACAAACACACACACCAACTGTCGTTTCTCAGGATGCTGCTGTTCTTGGTCTAGTCCCAATCTAGGAGACACGCTCGAAAACACGTCTGTGAGGCTCTCTTCTTCTATCCCTTCTTCTTTCCGAAGGCGCAAACACACAGCCGCCCGTATCTAGGTAACGCTCCTCAACATGTGACTCTTCACAACAACTCTGTGCTGGCTCAGGAAGTGGAAGAGCGCTCTTAATTAACGCTCGTGATTCCAGAGCCAGCTGCCAATTAGTCCCCTCAGATTTTTTATGAGCCCCTCGCGGGTTCTCGCCCGCGCCTTCTCACCCCGGCGCCCCTGGAGCAGCGATAAATCAGTCCGGCGAGGGCCTTGGCCGGCCGAGGTGTCTCTGCGACGCGGTGAGATCAGAGGCCTGCCCCGCATCAAAGCGTTGCCAAACCCAATCCATCCGCCACGCCGCAGCCTTTCCTAAATGACCACCAATAAAATAAACTAGGGAGCACGGGTTCTCCTCAGTCCCTTCCTCTGACCCCTGAACCCTCAGGTGAGGTGATCCCAGCTCAGCATGTGACCCGAGCCCCCCTCGGACGGGACGGGGAGGGGCAGGCGTCACGCCCCCCCCCCCCCCCCCCCCCCCCGGCAGATCGCTCGTGACCGCGACGTCTGGAGGAGGAGAGTGTCAGCTCACCCCAGCCGGGAACACAGCGGCCTTTCTCACTTTCGCCAGCGCGATGAGTCTCTGTTCCGAGCAATTTACCGCGGGCCCCGGGACTCCGTCCCACACTCCATCTCTCCCCCTCTCCCTCTGTCTGAATTAACTGCAGGTTTCTTGTCTTGTATAACAGAATTCATGTGTATTGCCAGAGCATGCAAACACAACAAAAATATTATATCCTGGAAGACAAGCAAAGGCATTCCTGTGATGTTCTCTTTTAAAAAAAAGATTTCTTAAGACGGAGACGTAAACAAGAAGATTGACTCCCTTTTCGAACCCACTCAGTGGGACGTGCCACCCAGGGGTTGAGCGGGCCTTCAGCGCCCCGTGCAGTGCTAAACATGGGGGCAGATCAGGGCAAGCCAAAACCCACAGCCCTGAGCCTTCAGCCACAACTCAGCCCGCCTGAGCGCAGCGGTGGTCAGCAATCTGGCGACTCCATCCGCAAGGAGCTCTGGAGGTTTGCGGCGTTCATGTGCCCATGAATCGAGTTCGGGGTTCAGTCCAGGTTTTAATGTCTCGCAGCTGGGGAGGGTCTGGTATGCAGACTTAAGTAGTAACCAGACTAGATGGCAGCCTGAACCTGCGTCTGGGGACACGCCAGTTGCACCATGTTCCAGGAGTACACCAGAGAGGGAACTAAAACAAGTCATGTGACCGTCTGAGGGTTTGGCCTCCCTATCACTATGCTTTGCTTCTCCAGTAAAGGTATCTGAGACACTGACCCCTCCTCACTCCTCACTGCTTATGGGAACCAACTGCAGTAACAGATTCTACAGCCATGGGCAATTTTCAGAAAAATGTGGGGGGAAAAAAATAAGTCACATTCCATTAAAGTCAATGGTCTTGTCCACACTGCTTCCTCCAACTCCCCTGTCACCGTGTGACTTTCTCGTTTCTATATATTTTCCACAATTCTGGCCTGATTTCTGTTTTAAATCGTCTGTCATTTACTGTCCTTCCAGTTGTAATGACTGACCGACAAGAAAATCGCTGCTATTGCACAATAAAGGCTGCAGGCAAACTTGGGTTTGGGAGCCAAGCAAGGCCCTCTCTCTCCCTCAGATGAACTACTGATATGCGTCCACAGATCACAAACACACGCGGCAAAACTCTCAAACACACTAATACTCTCTTGTGCTCTGAGTTTCATTCCCCCTGCAAAATGAGGGCAAAATGGGACAAACAGAGATCAGTTGGGAAGAAAAGCAGACATACAGACGAGCTGGGAGGATATAAACAGGCACCAGACGTGCAACAGGAATTTGGACAACAATAAAAAAAAAAATCAGTAATCTTCAGCTGTCTTTCTTGGACTGTGTTGCTGGATTGTCGCTCTTTTTTAAGAGTCCCCCTGTCTCCACGTGACGGACGGAACAGGACACAGAACCGAGAAGCTCTCAGACCCGCCCAGCAGAGCCAAAAGCTGGATCCCCAACACCCCCATCCAGCGAGGCCAGGTCTCTGAGCCCCCAGATACAGAGCTGGGGGCTCATGAGCTAGAGGTCATTCTGTAGCTGCACCCCTATTGAGGGAGCTCCTCTCTCCAAACTCTCCACTTCTATCCCCCAGAGTGAAAACCTCGCTCTCTCACTCCCTTTATTCATCCTCCAAGCTGCGTTTTTTTTCCCTCCATTATTGGCTGTAACTGCAGCCGGAGCACATCCCATAAAACAACAGCAGGTCTTTGTCAGCCGGGAGCGCGCTCGGTTACGCCCGCCCCGCCCTGTTCATGCCCTCCCTGTTTAAATTGCAACGCTGTGCTCTCGAGGCGTGAAGTGCGCTGGGGCATGGAAACTGGCCAAGGTGCCTCCCTCCGCCCCACAGTAAAAAGCTACTGCCTGGAGCCAGAGGCAGAGGCCTGCTCTGGCTGGGCATGGGGGTGTCCATTCAGTGGGTATGGGTGGGCCACTGTGTGACCCTGTCCCCACTGGATAGTGGCCATCCCATATCGGGTGGGAATTGTCTACTAGGAGAGGAGACATCTTCCACAGTCAGACCTGCCACTCATCGAAAGGCACCGCAAAACTCCTCAGGAGCCCAATATTCTCTGAACCTCTCAGGGAAGTGGACCGGAACCAATCGCCGAGGACCAGAACGAGAGGGTGGGGGGCAGGGGGGGGGCTCAGAACCAGTATACCTCAGGCGTCACATTTAAAAGCCCCACACCCTCAGCAAACAAGGACATCGATCCAATTAACGCGGTGATTCATCGGAGAAGGCAGTCGCCACGATCCCGTCTTAAAGGCAACACGGCCTCATGGGAAAAAGAGGCCTCCATCTGCTTCACAGGCCGTGCAAAGTCGGCACGCTCTCTCTCTCGCTTTCTGGAGGCCAGGGCACGCCTCCAGAATACTTCATAAGTGTATTTATGTGCCGGGGTGACATAAGAGCAATGTACCGCGCAGCTAGGAGAAGCCCAATAAACGGCATGAGCGAAAATACTACTGCCGCGAACAAAGCATCAATGTTTTCTCACTCTCTGGAAAAACATACTGACGTGTTGGACCGGGAGCTGGACCGGCGCAGGGGAGTGAAGTCACCGTATGTCTACGCCAGGGTGCGGGGTGAGGGTCCAGCTGAGTCCCAGCGGAACCGGCCAGTGGGTCGGCAGAGAGGGGAGCGGGTAAAAAAAAAAAAAAAAAAAAACCATGAGGTCAGGCCCGGTCGAAAGAGGAGAAACCCCCCAAACAGGCGCCCCATTCATACTCCAATCAAACCGGCAAATCGAACCCAATTAGAGCTCTCACATAACATCGTCATGAGACTCAAATCTCACAACATCAAACAGAAATTTTTCTTTTTCTTTTTTGTTTGAAATCATGCTCCTCTCTGGGCGCTTAGGGAGAAAGCCGTACCATGCCATTCTGTCACTCACGTCACAGAGCGCGCTAAGCCTGTGCGCAATTAGCGGCATCTGGCTGCTAAAGGGCCAGGTTAAACAGGAACCGCAGGAACGGAAAAACAAACCCAGAACAAGCAGAAGATAACAACACAGACTTATGGAATTCCCAGCAAAGAGACTCGGATGTAAGCAGGTTGCAAATGGTCAGCAGAACCCTCTCTTGTGGTTACAGCGGGGTAAATAGCTGGTTGGGTGATGTTTACAGTGACCTGTGCTGTGCCTGTGATATTGCAGGGCTTTTTGACTGGTGCAGAAGAGAAGACTGACTGTGCCATAATTCTGTAGATGGATGAGATGGACCAGTCTCTTGAGACAACAAGACTGCAAGACTTCGTGGCACAGACACTGAAACTTGCAAATCATGGAAGACTTTATGAAACCAGGCAGACTAATGAAATCTAAAGAAGGTGTCCCAGAAAGACATCCCTCCTTTACATTTTACCATCGGAGCCAGTAAATTAGCACATAGAAAGCCTAATAATAATAATATCACTTTAACAGTGAAATGAAATAATAATAACACATTGTGCCAGATTGTCCATAATCAGTGCTTCCTGTGCAGCAAATGAACTGATCTCTCGATAGGAGCCGTCAGAGTGAGATTTCTCATTAGACGGGATGCTAAGGCAAGCTCGCTCTATTATTTGGCCCATGTTCGTTTCCTGTCTGCGTTGGATTTAATTTCAACTCCCCCCCCCACCCACCCCCCCCAGCTTTTTTCTTCTTCTTCTCAAAGCAATACCAGAAGTACAGTTCAAATGGAAAACATTCCCCAAAGCGGCCACTTGCATTGTTTTAATGAAGAGCGGGGTGCCAAGTCAAACAACGAAAAAAAAAAAAAATTTGTAAAAATCTTATAATAAAAACAGCTAAACTGGAGCCGCGTTCATACATCATCTGTGAGTGATCTGCATGAAAATTAGCGGCCCCCGCCACGCGAACGTGCTGGCGCCTGGAAGCAGCCCTGCTGCAGCCGAGGTGTACGGCGTGGAGCAGCTCTCCACCAATCACGAGCCCTCGGATGCGCTCCCTGGCGAACAAGCAGGAGGTGGTTCGTATAAAAGGGAGTACTGTTAATATGAAGCTTTATCCCGTAGGAATTGTGGAAGTGGAACGCACCTTACGGCACCAGTCAAAAGTTTGGACATGCCTGATTAAGATAATGGGAAAAACATGCGTTCAAAGAAATTTTGATTTAAAGATTTATACTTTGTTTCTTAGACAAATATAAATCATGAATTTGATGCCTATGTATGAACTTCATTCCAAAAAATAATTTTTGGCTATTTTGCAGAATCTAAAATATAATAGTTTTGATTTGTTTACAACAGTTTTTGCCAGCGCATAATTCCATTTGTGTTACGTCATAGTTTTGATGTCTTTACTGTTATTCTAAAATGTGGAAAATAGCAAAAGCAAAGAAAGAAAAGTGTGTCTAAACATTTGGCTGGTACTGTACCTGGGTAGTTGGCGGTCACTCCCGAGCATGCCCTCTCAGACAGGGCAACAGGGCTGTGCGATTCCGAAAACCTGCGAGAGCTCTCCTCCCACCCATTAAGGTTATTTAATGTAGTTTTAATGCGGAACCTTGGCCTTATCCTTTGTTCCTCGCAGCTGTGCCGATTATCAGCTTGGGTACTTTCCATTCGAGCTTTGCAGTCTCTGAAGGACAGCCGAGAGCCATTTGCATTCCGAAAGGCCAGATATATGGAGATGCTCACAGGGTCTTTTCGGGGAACTAAGGTCATAAATAAGTTTGGATGTTTAGAAATGTGACTCATGTTGAAATAGAATTAACACTTTTTAGTACAGATAGGTTGACCGGTATTAAGATCTATTCCAAGAAACCCTGGTGGAGAATGAGGTAGACCTCGGTGTACCTCAGCATGGTGATCAATCAACATCGGACTCCTCTGGGTCCCACTGGCTCCATGACCCGATTAATCCCGTCAAGCTCTCTCTGACCTGCTTTTCCATCTTTACAATCGACTGCAGTAAAACTTGTTTTTTTTGTCTTGTTACTGAGTTTCCTGTAGATCAAATCTAACATATTCGGTCAGCCGGCCAGGACGGTCAATTTCTCACGGATTAGCTGACCAGTTGGCTCAGAGCGCGCCCACACAGAGTCAGAGTGTCTGAAGAAGACAGTTCTGCTCACAACACTTTGATTTCTTTATTGTTAATATAATGGGACTTTTCTTTTTTTTTCAGATATTATTTCAAAAAACACAAGATAAATTCCGCTCCTCACGATAAATGTGATCCCAGGAGAGTTTTGGTGACGCAAAGTGAGAGAGATGGAGGAATGAGGGAGGAGGGAGGTACAGAAATAGGACAGACAGAATGAGAGAGAGAGAGAGAGAGAGAGAGAGAGAAATGAAGAGCAAAAGAGGAGGGAAAGAGAAGACGATATACAAATAAGACAGGACAAAAAAACAAGAGCTCTTATTCATCACACCGATATCGCATCCCTTCACCAAACGGTGGGTGGAAGTAGCGAGTCCCAGGATGCTTTGCAGCTCCTGGACACCCCTGCACACCGCCTCCAAGGTCTCGCTCTTTTCCTTTTAGTCTCTTCCCCCTCCTCCGCGAGGCACAGCGCTCACATTGTAATCACACCTCGCCCCCTTTGGCAAACTCTCCTTCCCTTCGCTGCGGTGCCTTATTGAGCACAGGGGACCACCTGGTAAAATAAACGGCCAATCAGGAAGGGGTGTCTCGGTACACCGGCCGCTGACCTGAGTGCTGCTGGAACTGTTACACAGGAGCGCCGCTCAGGGAGGGAAGCGGTTGGACGGCGCGGGCCTCCCGCTGCTCTCCCCCCCCGGCTGCCGCCAGGCTGCCTGACCCCACGCAGCTCAGAGAGAGGCGTTCACGTGGAGGAGTGGAGCTGGGTTTCGCTCCCTCTGCCCGTGTCATGTTCGTTTTTTCCAATCAGGAGCCAGCGGGGAGTGGGCCACCGCTGCCAGAGCCAGAGCAAACAGCGGTGCACAATGCACGGATCTGACCCAGAGGACTCGCAAGGGATGGGAGGGAGACATGTGCAAACACACACACGCGCACACACACACGCACACACACACACACACACGCGCACACACACGCAGACACACATACACACAGGCACATGCATACACACACCCACCCACACACACACACACACGTGCATGCGTGTACACACACAAACACACACACACACACACACGAACATGCACATGCATACACACACACACCCACAGACACACACACAGACATGCACATGCATACACACACATACACACACACATGAACACACGCAGACACACATACACACAGGCACATGCATACACACACCCACCCACCCACACACACACACACACACACACACACACACACACACACACACACACGGACATAACTCGACTACTCGCTGAGCTTTGGTACACAAACACACATGCTCTCGTCCATAGGTCAGCATGACGCACAGATACAATATCTTATGCATGCTTGCCGCCCCCTCCCACCTGGCTGATCCCGAGTCAGTGCAGCTCCGACACGCACGCTCAGAGAGACAGAGAGATAAACTCTGGCATACTCAGGCACGGCTCTCCATAGTAGGAGTCTGACCGCCATCCTTCAGCCTGATTGGATGCGTGTACTTACAGCTGGTTTTAATATCACCGGGACTGACAGGGTAAGATAGCTCTTCTCGGCCAGGAGGAGGGAGGGAGGGGGTGGGGGTGTCTGGCAACCTCCAAACCACAGAAAACAGTTATAACTCACAAAACCCCTGCCAGCGCAAAGCCTCACACATCTATTACTTTTATTATGTTTATATACATTTTCGCGTTTTTTTTTTTCCAGAGATTTTCCAGGAGTCGTTCAGAATGGGTGGAAAAAAGACCCTGGAGAGGGAGACTTCCAGCACAGCCAGAGGGGAGGGTAGCACAGCACACTTCCAGCACAGCCAGAGAATGGGAGGGTAGCACAGTACACTTTCAGCACAGCCAGAGAATGGGAGGGTAGCACAGTACACTTTCAGCACAGGTAGAGGAGAAGAGAAGGAGACACGGTGCCTGTAATATCTGGGCAGGGCACTGCTAGGCAGACGCTCCCACACTGAAAAAGACAGTCGTGAGTCCCAGCAAAAGGGGACAGCACAGGCACAGCTGCCCGGTCACTCCCACAGCGTAACTGGCGTATCGGACACCTCGTGCCCTCCACACCGCCACCCATTTTAAACACGCACTGATACCGCACATACCTTCAGCCGTAAAGCATTGCAAAATGTCCGCATCCCAACCACGATCGGGCACAGTAAACAACCTAAGAGGCATCCAGACTTTCAATCATTTCTCACACATTTCTCACGTTTTCTCTCTGAGAAACATCTCCCGGCCGAGCGGGCCCAGGGCAGCCTCGGCCGACCTGCAAACGGAGATAAACAGAGACGAGGGGCAACCAGAGGACACACAGAAGTACAAAATGTTTGATTTAAGGGGATTAAAAAATGCTTGGATATGAAATAAATCAGGTGCCTGTTTCACTGTGTTTTCTTGCGGTCTTCTGCCAATGTCAACTGGAAACCTGGACCCTACACAGCCCCACGTCATAAACACTTCTTTTTCAGGACGCTGTGGAAAAAAATCCCTTTTCAATAGAGAGAGCTTTACCAAATATCCTCCCTCTGGGAATATAAGCACTCCTTTTTGTAGAGTGGGGGAGGGGACTGAGAGTTTGACAAAAAGGGACCAAAGGGTACCCAGAATGTTTTACCATGACTTAATTCACCTTCATTTTCTTTCAGGGTGAATCTTAGAACATATTCAAAACCCTGCACGTGTCCAATGTAACAGAAAATATGAAATTGTGCTGACGTAATCTTCCTCATACCAAAGGCAGAAGCGTCAAGTAGCAAAGTTTATCAACCGTGAATGCCTGGCCTATGAGAATTATTGACCTTATGGCTACGACTGCAGCAAGCTGTGGCCCTGGTGTGTGAACGAACCCTTGACATTTTTGCAAAAATGCAACACTGCCATCTAGAGGTCATTGATGGGACTGACAAAATTCACATACCGCCGTCATAAATTACACCACCAGTGTATCAAGAGGCTGTTCCTAGCAACAGATGGGAATGCTTCACTTACATCCTCTCTTTGTGATTTGAGCACATATTAAGTAAAGGTGACATGGATATCTTTGAAAGATATGTATAACTCCAGTTTGGACAGAAAACTGGTCCTGGTCTCAAAATACCTTCACTACATCAGGCTTCAATTTGCTTAGCAAACACTCTTATCCAGAGAGAATTACATAAATTACAATTCTGACATGCTACCCATTTATACAGCAGGATACGTACCAAGGGTAGAAGTAAGGAAGTCCCCCAGCAGGGAATTAAACCTGCACCCTTCGGGTTACAAGCTGTTGCGCTGCTCTTTACCACCACACTGCTGCCCCCTATTACATTTAGCTGCTTAGCAGATGCTCTCATCCAGAGCCATTTACACAGGTTACAATTGGTTACCCTCCCCAAACCATTTTAAAACTGCAAGGGTGGCATTTCTTAGGGAAATGAGCATCCCCCCCCACCCCCCGTACAATTCCCATTTCCCTCATGAAACAGTCATGAATTACCATCATCGACATTAAATCAATGCTGCAGCACACAGGAGATCTGAGTCTCTGGTCTTCTTTCCATCTCAGATCCTAATTGCTTAATTATTAATGAGAAAGCTGCAGATTCAAAGGAATCTCTAACACCCATAGGAGTACTGATATTTAGGGCCAGAGGTTATAAAGACATAATCAAATGATGTACCAACATGTAGCCCAAAAGAGAGTGCTCATTACTGGATTTTTCCTTTGGGTTTTCCGTGCATATAAACTGGGCCTTACCAGAGCTCTGCTGTACGGACATGAACACGATCCCAATAGCCAAGCAAGATGGGTCAAAACAAGCTGTAAAATCCCAGCCCTTGACTCACGGGTTAGACCTGACGTTCTTGTGCGCCACTCCCAGATGGCGATCTGGGGCGGGAGAAAAGGCCCTTTCATCCATGTGTTTGTACAGTGACACCCATGCAGTAATCCAGTCACTTGGTATTTTTGGATTTAAGCTTCTGTCAGTGCAACAGACTGGGCCCATTCTTCTCACTGAAGCTGGGATATGTTTGAAACATTTTTAAAATGCCAATTCCCCTTCTTCAAACACACTTGCTTTTTTTTTTCTTAGATACACTAAAAACAAGGAGTCAACCCTTATTTTGAAACAGATTTATTCATTTTTAATACGAGCTTGAAGCGCACCATTTTTTTAAACAAGTAATAATTTTCAGCACAATTTCATAGCATGGACACCGGTTGACACAGCAACACACCCTGGGTTGGCCACTCCAAAGGCAGAACCTTGTAAGACTTCATTTCCCAGAAACCAGTGGGTGATCGCTAACAAACCACCCCTCCCTACCTGCCTCTGCTCCCACACCGCCCCACCCCACACACTCTCACGTACACACTCACACATGCACACTAACCCAAAGACCAGTTCATCCACGTATCAATAACCAGTAATTTCATACATTAGAATTAGAAATGAAAAGTACAAATAAAAGAAAACAATACATATAAGGATAAAATTTCTTTTTTTCTTTTTAGAACTTCATTATTAACAATATTAATTCCATAATCAAAAGCAAAACTGACAGACAGCATCATAACATTAAGAGGTAAAACTCAAACCTTCTCCACTCCCCTCTGTGGAGGGCCATTAAGACCAACCGTCTGGAGACTCGGGAGTCCTGCAGGAAGCCGCGCCACAAGGCCACTCTGTGGTGGCAGACGCTCCGCCCCCAGAGACGCGTGGCATTTTCCCTTATCCCTCAGAGTAACGGGAGCAGCGGGCAGCCGGCAGCGGGGCAGGGGGTGGGGGTCGGGGGGGAGGGGCGCGGGCACCGTCTGCTCGTGTGTCTGGCATGCCGGCGGACGCGCCCCAGACACAAAGCGCACGCTGGGAATCGGGGCGCACAAGCGCGACGCCTTCGTTACCCGATCCTTGCACCTACGTCACTAAACAAAAACGAAGAAATGCACACCAACACGACGAAGACTGGGTCCTGGAGGAGCGGCTCCGAGCCACGGCCCTGAAGCTGCGCGGGGCTGGCGGGGGGTAAAGGGGGGTGGCAGTGACACGGGCGGACCCGGCCGGCCCCCGGGCGCCACGGAATGACGGCGCATGCAGGTGTTGACGCAGCTGTCCCCACGAGACCCTCGGGCGACAGTGAAAAGTCTACGGCGCGAGTCCTCTCTCGCTCACACGCCAGGTATCAGGGCATGGGCGCAGGTGGCGCCCGTCAAGTGCTGAAACAAGGGACTTCTCCCCGCTCCTGGAAGCCAGTGTGAAGCAGCAAAGGGCTCGCTGGCGGGGTGGCGTTTCCCCAATGGCAGAATGGGATTTTTTTTTTTGTTCGTTTGTTGTTTTTTATTATTTATTTTTTTTTAAAATGAGGCGATCCTGATATCCTCCGATACCAGTCTGCTCAGAGGGGTGAAAGAGAGGACATGACTTCAGAAAATAAGGCTTGAATGAGGCATGATGAGAAGTGTCATATGAACCTCGAAGACCTGACAACTGTCACTGCAGCAAAACCGCTGTTCACAACGATGCCTCAGAGGGTCCATTCCCAGACAGGGGGGGGGGTTCAGGGACCAGGCCCAGATAGACAGCCCAGTGACAGGCAGGTTTCTTGCTGCTGGGGGAAGAACCGGGTCACCCTGGACCCCCTGTGGGCTTTTCCCTGACAGGTGTTCCGGAACCTTCCGCCTCACCTTGTGTTCTGACACATCATGACATCAAAGCGCAACCCTTCCATCCTTTTCCAAAACAGCAGTCAAGGTATATTTGGCAAAGAGAAACAGGGAGACAAAAGGGGTTTCCGTGATTGGCACTCAAGTCGAGGTCCAGGAGCTCCCGGCCACAGTAGGGGGGGGAAGGAGACAGTGGAACCATGGCCCGCAGCACACGGCTTTCTACCCCAGTCCTCCTGCGGTCACTCCAGCGTAGCATGGGTTCCGGAGCAAGAAGGGAAGTTTCATTTCATTCGACCCCGTCTGTGAGGACTTACAAAAAACAGAAAGGGCCGTCGAGAGATGGCGGGGGAAAAAGGCTAGGCAACGCTTGATCTTCCGTTTCGGGGCTCGGGGCGGGGGGGGGGGGGGACGGTGGACATGAGGGGGGCAGGGGCGTGGGAGGGGATGAGTGTGGGCGGAAGGAGGGAAGCGTTTTACAACAGCAGGCAGCAGCTGCTCTCTGTGGCCTTCTCCCGGTTCCTCTGACCTGAGAAGAGAAGACGGACGGAGACATGAAGCACTGCGACAGCTAAAGTGCAGCGACATCACCCTCTTGCCAGCCTGCACTCGACTGGCATGGCCACTGCGGGGGGGGGGGCGTTTGAGGGAGCGAACAGGGAAACAGGAGGGGGAGCAGAGGGCAGGGTACTCTTTAGGGAGCAGACAGGGAGAACAGGAAGGAGAGGCGACAGGGGGGACTTTACAGCTCTCAAGGTTCCTCACCATGGGAGTTGGGCTCTGGCAGCGTCTCTCTGGCCACCAAATGCATGACTGTTGTTCTGCCCGGGGGTAATTTCAGAGCTGTGTTCCAGCAAGGCAAGAAACACATACAAGGTCAGGGCAGCTGAAATGTTTTAAAACAGCAATAAATGCAACACGTATGTAAATACTGATAGCTATAAATGCAACCTCTGCATCTTTGCATTCCAGGATAAACTGGAAAGTTTTATATTTATGGGTGAATGTGACAAGGACGGCTGCATTCAACAGTGCTGGGGTCTGCATGCGAGAGCGTCTGTGTGTGGGGGACAGCGTGGGGCCGCGTGCGTGACAGAGCAGAGCCGCTCACCTCCCAGAGTGACGTTGCCGTGCAGGAACCTGCCCTGAAAGATGAGCCGCAGGATGCTGGGGCTGCTCACCTGTTCCTCCTCCCAGCCTGCAGGGGGCAGCAGAGCAATGTCAACATGGCAGCGCAACAAAACACAGACAAAACGGTAACCAAGACTACGGAGGTTAATAAGAAGCCTGATTTCCTTTGTAGTTATGTATTACAACTACAGTTTGTGCTCATCCCTGGCTCCGTTACCGTTGATCCGCAAAGACAAGCCCACAACAGGCATCTGTTGTGCCTAGAAAGCATATTCAAAATGGCCAATGATATGTTACTGCTAACAAACATCTTTTTCACCTACATTTATGCATTCACCAGACACACACACACACACACACACACACACACACACACACTTATGCAGGAACTAAATTAAAATACATAAATCTGTTGTGTTTACATGGGAACATCCAGCTCAATCACTGGCATCTTATTCCCTGCAGCACTCTGTTGCTGAATTTATACCCACGGATAAACCATGCTGCGCATCACTGCTCCTCTCCTTGGGGTATTTGGGGTGGACACCCCTCCACCCTCCCCAGACACACATGGACTACAATGGCAGCTTTTACTCAAAACGCTATTCGGTCATTACCTTATCCACCAGTTATTCTTTCCAATGACATGCTGTTCAAAAATTTTTTTTTTAAAACCACCCCTTCTGTCATGAGTGCATTTAAAAACACATAAATCTTAATCCCCTAATCCCCACTCCGCTCAGCTCCACCACTGATTTAGTAATAACGTGTTGGCAAATGTACACAAAGGACCGACGGTTCTGAATAGAGATATGTTTGGGAACATACACACTTTACAATGACAGACTGCATTACATTTTTACTGGCTAAATCGGCTATTGCCAGTTTCTTTTGGACTAAAACCTATGACAAATTATATTGTTTTAGAGAAAAGGATTTTTGTCGAGATAATTCTGCAGAACAACTGTGCGCAAAATACGTGACATTTGCTGACCTAATTCCCAGGTACTGTCATCACCAAATGTGAATGGTACAGATGCTCATGGCCCGCTGCCCAGTCACACAGCTTACAGCTCTCAGTGAGCTCCACTGGGCTACCAAGCTTTTTTCGGTGTGGCATTCTGGCAGGAGACCCGCCTTGCCCTCAAGCACCCCTCCCCCCCACCCCACGACCACTCCGTGGCACACAATGGCTCCGACTCACCCTCGGGCCAGTTATGGTAGACGTGCTTGGCGATGTCGGTGGCCGAGTCGTTGGGCGAGAAGGTGAAGTCTTTCGTCTTCCCGCTGACCAGGATCAGACGCAGGTTAATCTGTGTGGAGGAGCGGAGGGAGGCGGGGGGGGAGACAGACAGAGATGTGACGCCCACGTTCAAGCTTCAAACAGCGCAGGCAGGGCCACCCATTCATTCCAAACAGCATTCATCTTCCAGTATTGCCACAAAAGCCCCAGACGCGTGAATAAGAACACACACACACACACACACACACACACACACACAGCCCGTGGGATAAATATGCGCGGGCCATCTGAAAGGACTCACCCCCTCGGGCACGGCGCTGCCCTGGATGGAGTCGGCTGAGGCTGGCATTTTTTGAAAATGTCAGGATTCCGCAACGCGCGCGTGGGCAGCCTCATTCAAGGCTTCCAGTCGACTGAGCGCCTCTGTTGCGCCGCGGCCCGCCGGCCCGCCCCCTCCCTCCGGCCTCCCCCCCCACTCCGGACCCGGCCCCTGCCCCAAGCACAGGGGCGGGCGCGGACGCAAACACTGCCGCCTCAGTGCCATTCCCGCCGGAGCCTCCTCTCTCCGGCCCGTTGGCTTAACACGATAACCCCAGGTGTCCCAGACGGCCCCGGGCCACGTTATTAAATTTACATGGCCTGCGAGTCTCCCTGGGGGTCTGGGGTATGTCGGGGCGGGGACTACCTAGGTCTTTGTACCAGATTCTACCCCCCCAGTGAACAGGGGCAGTTCTGTGACACATCGGAGGTTTTTTTTTTTTTTTTTTTTTTACGCACAGTGACCTCAGCAACCCGCTGAAGAGTTTGTAATGAACGCGCCCCATACACACGCGCGCGCGCGCCCCACACGCGCCCCACACACACACGCGCAGCCAGCGCCGGAAGCTGGGGCTGGGGGTTTGTGTGCGGCGCAGGCGGCCTTTGCCATCCAGGGATTCCTCCCCGGCGCGATTACAGCCCTGTGGGGATGTGATCCTGCTCTCCTTTCTGCCGTCCTTCTCCCCTGGCATCCCATTCCGCTTATCCCGGGGGCCTGCCTCTCTCTCTCTCTCTCATCTTACCGTTGCTATGGTGACCAGGAGGACCCAGACGTAACATCTCGGGCTGATTTCAGAGGATCCGCAAACCTCCGGCACGGTACGCTTTTTTCCCCTTCCCGGGCTAACAGCCGCATCATTCCGGCCCGCTGATTTCAGCTAGAGAGCCCTGACCAGATGCAACACGGCATCATTACCACAACACACACCAAACAGGACCCCCGGGGGGGGGCAAGTTCCCCCCGTGCGGCCACCCCCGTCACTCACACACCTTCCCGGGCACCAATTTCAGAGGGAACACCGGGTACCGACCGATCAGCCTCAATGAGACTCCCAAACCCAGGAAATGGAATAGCTCTCTCTTTGCCTCAAAGTCACTCAGATGTTGAAACAGAACCCTCTTATTCACCATTTCTGGTTTTGTTTTGTCGTTTTTTTTTTCCCCCCTCCCTCTCGGCTCTAAATGCACTTTTCCTTTCTTGGTTCTCAACGACTCCCTCACTCGAGCATTACATCACCCTCCTGTATGGGCAAGGTCTGGCCCGGCTTAAATGCCCTCCTTCAAAAACCGGTAGGAGGAAGGCGGAGAAGAAAAAGGTGGTGCAGTTGGTCTTGGCGCTGCGTCCAAACCGCTAGTGCTGTGGATGGCTGCGCCCAGCCAAGAAACGCTAAGCACAAAACAACGACAACAAACACTGGGTAGACCGATTGACCGCGAAGTTTAACCAGAATTGAGTCACCTGAAGGCATCGTTTCTGAATTTATTGTGTGGTGCGGCGTTTCACAGTAGTGGTCCTGGGGGATGCGTGAGAGGTCTGCTTTTGGTTCCGCCTGAGCTCAATGAGGTTTGACTGAACTGGTAACTGAATAAACACAGGCTTTTATTCAGGCACACTCTTCTTAATGTCTGGAAGCAGCAGTCTCACCCTTAATTAGCTGCTCGATTAATTGCTGTAGTCCCTAAAACAGCCAACTGAACCACTGATGAATGAAACAATACCAACTGGTTACTAATTAGGAGCGCAAATATCAAAAGAATTTTTTACAAGCACCTCTGCATTGAAAAAAACATCGTTATTAGCATAAATACCCTCTCGGCCACACTTTTCCCCCCAAATCAAACGCTAACAATTACTTCACTGGCAAGGGATGTCAAGTTCAGACTGACGTTCAGTGGAAATCATATTCAGACCCAGCTCTTTTCAAGATCAGCTGGAATGATACCAGCATACACAGCTGGCAACTGGGACCAGCAACAGTACATGCTGGAGTAGGCAGAAAACACAAACGGCAACCATTTGACAGAAAAATACGAGAGAGGTGCCAAAACATGGACCGTTTCAGAAACTGCATTAAAAATAATTTTTAAAAAAGCAGAACTGAAACAAAAAAGTGAACTCTAACTACAGACAGGAAGCCGTTGAGGAGTTTCCACACAATTGTACAAAACAGAAAACAAATTGGGGTAGTTGTCTGTGCAACGAGCTTCGGCAAGGCCAAGAGACGAATGTTGATTTGCATGCACAGACAAACAGACTCAAATCCTGTTGCTTTCTTGTAAGCCTCTCTTAAATGTTACAGGTCACAGCGGGCCCATGGGGGGTCTATGAGCGCAAGACAGCAGCCCAGGTCACAGCCCTAATTGGCAGTTTCGCACAGCTCTACCATGATGTCAATCCAGCCAGCTGGCCCAGGGACCGGAAAGCAGGCCACCTGACCTGACCCACACGATGTCACACCCAAAACCCACACCTTTCTGCATGGCGGAATCCACAGGGCCGTAGCTGCAGCGCTGGCGTCTCGCAGAATGGCCCGCTGAACTCGAGCGTGGACGACAGACACGGGGCTCACGGTCAAAGCGGATGGGTTTGTGACAGTGAAGCGGAGCCGCGCTTTATCTCCGGCAAACATTCGCCGCCCCAGGCGCGGCTCAAAGAGTCGGGGAGCGGAGAGGTGCCGTGTCAGGCCAACGTCCAGGAACACCCGTCCGTTTACCAACACGGCTCCCTGCTCCAAGAATTACTGGAAGCCCCCTGCTGGGAGGACTACTCCAGGGTTCTGCACGGGGAGCCATGGATGTGCCACCCACTGTCACACCCCCATCCCCAGAGGCACATCTTCTTAAACCTGCCCCTTCATAAAAATCTCCCTATTGATACTAATATGGCTGGGACACAGTCAACACGTGCATGCTTACTGTCATTCATAACTACTGCAGCAAAGAAAACGCTAATAAAAATACCTACACTGCGATGAACCCAAGGCTGTACTACACGCTGAAGCGAGTCCATTAGACCTCCAGAGGGTATGCTGTTGCTTGCTGTACTGTACACACTCTTACCCTCCCGCGCTGCTCTCTGACAGGCTACTAATTACACACCACCTCGAAGCACTCTCGCAGCAGGTCACCGGAGGCATTGTCCTAAATACACAGGGTAACGGGGGCAATTTCAACTGTCTGTCTGGGCGCCCTGGGGGATTGCAGCGAGATTTTAAAAGCAACAGAGAAAAGGATATTGCTTGAGTGCTTCCGCAAATTATGCCGACGCTCAGACCAGCGATCAAAATCTGAAAATATGTACAAAGATCGACGAGACGAGGGCCGGCGTTCGAGTGTTTACTTTGTTCACAGTGTCGCCTGCTATCCCCCAGCAAACCATCGGTAACAGTGTTTTCTGGGATTAAAATGACAACCACAGGGCAAACACTCAACATTAACACAGCGTGTAGGTAGGTCCGGTGTGTCGGCAGGCAGCTCTGAAAGATCGGACGCATGGATGCGGACTCACCGTGTCGGGGTCTCTCTGAGTCGTCATGACTGTGGTCAGCGGATGGCAAGCAGGGCGGAAGCGGTGAAGCGTGGAGGGGGAAGAGGGGGGGACCCTTGGCACAAAGAAGCCTGCTATTTGTTTCACGACTATTTTCCACACTCACCCACTTAACACCGCCTAGCACCAACCGGTCTTCTAGACAGATGGGTACTTGTAACGTTGCGCAAACTGGCTTCGTTTCCCGTTAGCTACCTAGCCTAATACAGACAGACACTCACTAATCAACTAGCAAGCTAAACTGCTGTGTATGGGGTTTGTAGCGAGTTTGCCAGCTGCCTTACGAGTGTAGGTAGCGTTAAACATGTCAAATCGCATTTACATGAAGTTGCAAGCGTGAGAAATTATAAGACAACTATCTAGCGAAGACACAGAGGTAACCAAAGTTAACTAATTTGCAAATGTTCGATCGTGCACGTTTAACATTTGTTCACAGCTTTGATATCGACAACGGATAGCCAGTTAATCGTTAGTTATCCTGCCATTCACCCTCCTAAGACACTACCTATGTAGCTAGCTGGCTTGCTGTTACTAGCCGGGTCGATTTTATAAATAAAGGAACATTTAATATTGAATTTTCCCAAACAGCTAGCACGCTAACGAACTAATCAATTTCACCTGTACCGTTAGGAGGAATGCAATGGCTATAAGGCAAAGGCTAGGTACTTTGGTACATAATGTAGATAACTCGTCAACACCACCTGCTAGCTAGCTAGCTAACGTTAACTTAGTAAGATTTCACCTTGCTACCTAACAACAAATATGCAAGCGGTCCGTTAAAAGCCGAGTAACTAGACTGCTACCAAACCAATGTCCAAAGCAGCTAATTTACTACAGCTAGCCACATACATTACCTGGTTAGCTACTTGCTAGTTAGCTTGCGGCTCCTACAATTTGGGCTCTGCGACAGGAAAAGGGAACTGGAGCGAGCGATAAACACGGAAAGCGATGTTTTCTCTCTAACTAGCGAAAGCCCTAGTTATATATAAAACTTATAAATTCCGGAGTCATACCCAAACTCTACGAAATCCGTAGCCGTTATTTTTTAGTGGGACGAATCCACCGTTTAGGACGATTATCTTCGTCTGAAAAACACTACCTGGCAAGCCAACCTCAGGTCCAGATTAATGGCAGAGCATTTAAAGACGACGGAAATCAGCTGGCCCCCAACACAGGAAACGCAAAGCGCCGAATGCACACTGGGAACTGAAGTTTTATTTAGACAATTCGTCCATACTGATGCGGAAAGGGCGAAGATGGTTCGTTCTGAGCTCATTAAAGTAGCTACCTTTTTAAAGCTAAATTAAGGACTGTTATCTTTTGTATGGGAATCTGCTCTCATAGAGCCGATTTGTGCAACTATTTAAATATAGTAGGTGCATTAAGGTAAAAGTTTAAATACAGGATAACAATTGTTCCAACTATTTTTGTTGTTTTCTTGTTATCATTGTTAAATTAAGCCCATAATCCAGCCACTTTTTGGACTGAAGAAAAATTTTGAGCTGAAGAAATCATACATTTCTGTCTTCACTTTGATGGCCTAAACTAGCAGAAATTTAGGTTTGAAAATTGCCTGTATTACAAGTGTACCCTGTTCAGCTGGAATCAATACCAAGAAGATAATGTCAAAAAGAGCATTGTACTGTGTGAACACAGTTTCTGCCATATCTGCTAAAGAAGTTTGGAACTTGTAGCAAGAACTGCATTGTGTTTGTTCACTTGGGGATTATTAATGAAGCCACCAAGTCTCAAATAAGAAGAAAGTAAAACAATTGGAGGTCTTAAGTATTGGCAATATAATTACAAACAGCCTCTGATGTAATGATCTTATGCTTGTGACTGTGGATCAAGAGAGGAAATTGATAAAAGTTGCATACACTTTAGGCCTCAAATTTAAAAGAGGTTTAATAATGTTATTACTCATCAAGGGGATCAGCTTTTTCTCTAATACTGCTGGATGGACTGCGCTGGTTATTTGAAGGATTTCTGGTTAAAACTCAGCTGCTGGTTGGTCACCCAGTGGTTAGTAAAAAGATATGCCTGACAACTGCCACCTTTTCAGTCATAGGGTTATCCTTAGGCATTAATAGCGCCTTTAGGGTGTTCAAATGCCCACTTTATCTGTTGGCTTTACAACTGTGTTCTCATTCAGTTAAGTTTCTCTTCTTCTTTTTACGGTTTTTGGGAAGGTCCTTCCTTTAGGCTGATGTTAAATGTGTCCACGTCCTTGTGTACCAGTTTTCTCAGAAAGTTTCATCATGAGATCTGCAATTTGAATGTGTCCACGTCCTTGTTTACCAGTTTTCTCAGAAAGTTTCATCATGAGATCTGCAATTTACTAAATGGACAAAAAGTGTATTGGACCAAAGTGGCGTACAGGCAGGATGTTGTCACAGTCTATGTGTGGACACATCATGATTTCGGTAAGTTCCACCAGAAAGGGTTAGGATGGGGTTGCTGTGGAACGGGTTGAGGGTGAAGGCTTCGTCTGCCCATTCTGGCAGTGGACCTTCTATTGTGGGCCATTGCTGCTTCCAGCTTTACCAAATGTCGTCCCGTTTGTCTTATCTGAGAGGAATGACCATGGTTGCTGGAGGAACTTGGCAGCCCATCTCAGAAAAAAAATCTTCAGGCAGTTGGGTATTCAGGTTGATCCTGGTGTCCCATAGATGTCCTCATGTGGCAAGGCTCTGGTTAAGATGAGTGACATCAGAAAACACTACATCATTAGTGTCCCCCCATTCAGCACACCTGCCATTCCACTCAATAGATGTTACTTTAACACGCATTAAGTTCAAGTAAGTAATGATTTACTCTTTAAGCTAATAAAAGAATAACATAAATTGAACAATTGTAGCAGCAGCATGTTCCTTCAGATTGCCCACCTGATGTAGATGTAGAAATGATTCATTTAGTTCAATGACTGAATGATTCACCAAGTTCAAACATTCAGATGCCTGATCATTGGCTTTTTGATGTGAGCCACAGTGGGGTTACACCAGGCCATTAAAGTCATGCCTGTTAAATCTCTGCTGGAACTCCAAATCAAAGCCAGTGTAAACCAAGTAATTAGAGAGCACAGGAAAACAGGAGTCCAAACTCTGCAATCTGGTGTCCAGAGCCCTGGGGCCAGGGCGTGCAACTGACGTCATTCAATGCAACGCACCGCGGGCCTATTGGTTGACAGAGTCAGCTCACCGTCTGAGAGAAATTGCTCTGGAACCTGTCAGCATGGAACTTCAAGTAGGCTGACATTCCTTCTCTCTCTGCATACTCACACCTGCTATCCATGCCCTCCAGGGAAAAGCGGCCATTACAGGGGTGCCTGGGAGAGTGGCCTGGGAATGGGACTTGCGACAGGCTTTTCTTTAACTGTAGTGCCATCTTCTGCAGTGGGGAAACTTGACTGAGAGAAAGCAGGACATAAAATCAACTCCTCCTATGCAAGATGTGTAACATGTGAAGTTATGGGAGGGTAATTTTTTCCCCTCTCTGCAATAAATTTTGACATTCTAGCAATCATCTATATCTTATACGCTCCAACACAGTACACACTATAATGCATGAATGGCAAAATGTGTACAAAACACCATTTATTTCAAGTGCTTAATGCTGCAGGACTGACAAGGGCCCATCCTTTCATTTCATAACACAGGAATACCAGTAACTGTTGATTATATATTAGCCTAATGTACTGTATGTAAGCATACTGAAATATGATGTATTAGAATACAAATGACGCACACAAAGACATAGCTGGTTTCAAATATAAACAGTTTATATTTAAGATGACAAGATTACATTTCTCATTTAAAATTATATCATTTGGTTTAAAAGAAAATTAATTTAAAGTTCAAATAATACATAACACATATTTACAGAAAGGAAAAAATAAAGCAAAAAAAAAACAGAATCAAGAACAAAATATATACATTAAAAAGTAAAGGTATATGGTTATCTAACAGCTTTTGGAATACATCATAAGTCCTGACCTTTTTAGTATTTTTTCATTTTTGCTGCTGCCACGTAACTGAAGTACAATGTGAAGCACGGGACATGTGTAGGGTTATCAAAACCACAAGAGACGCATGTGAACACAACATCCTAAGCTTTGTAAATCACCTCAGGACTTCAGTAGTGTAACATGGACTTGGATTCTGCTGCACATATCTGTGTCAGACACCGACACACCAAGTCACAGTAATGTGTTTTGCTCTTGCTTTACAGTATAAAGCCTGAGAAAATATTCACAAGTGTTCAGAGAAAAAAAAAATCACCAGACAGCACTAGAAACAAAGGCAAAATATAATACACATTTAACTGTATATTGAAAAAAAATAATAAAAATGAGACACATCTGTAAATATTTATATACATTTAGCAAAACGGAAATGGTCCAGGGTCTGAAATACTGATCGTAAAAGACAAGCAGGAGAGATCGTTTTAGGGAGGCCGGGAGATGAAGATGGATACTGCGGTACTTCACGTTGGGGTGAAGCTTAACACTTCGAGCACGCCACCTGGAACAGAAAGGGTTACTGCTGTGTTCATCTATTCAAAACCACTGTCTCTGAAGAGAAAAAAAAACTGTCTGGAAAAACACCACTGAAATAGCCACTGCAGCTTCACCTCACGGCTAATTTGAGTGCGTTTTGGAGGCTGAAAAAACAAGTTAACACTGAAAGACTAAGACACACTGCATGTTTAGCTTCGCACTGAGACAAGCCCTCTCTTAAACAACCCTCCTCACGGGTTCCACAGACTCTCTAGGGGGGAAAATAAAGGCACCCAATTCCAAGACAGCGAGAGGCCATTCCCCTGCTCGCTCAAAATTGCTGAAGCTTCTCTGGCTTAAATTGTACACATTTTCTGGGATAGGAGGTTTGACAATATCTGTCTGTTCTAACCCGCACCACTGAAAACCGGTTTAGCTTGAAACCTGTTTGAGTGGTTTGTTACTCCTCCTGTGTTAAATGCAGCATGCTGCGCTGTGTCAGATCCAGGTGAAAATGTCAGGGTTCCCTGAAAGTGAAACAACGCTGATGGATAAAGATATGAAACCAGGGGCACTGATACACTGCATCAGGCCCTGTGCCCCGACTGGCCGAGCTGCCCAGTGCATTTCACTCAGGACCCTAAATTCACAAATCTCACTTGTACAAATCTCACTTGTACAAATCTCACTTGTACAAATCTGATAGTACTGTGTCCTCAAACAGACCTTGCTCTCAGCTGAGAACTGTCTCATTGTGGAACTGTACACATCCTGTCCCCGTACTGTCGCTATACTTGCTGTATGCACTTCTGTAAGTCGCTTTGGATAAAAGCGTCTGCTAAATAAATAAATGTAAGCTGACAGACAATTCTGCCATTTTTGAAGAGCCCAGTCACTACCGTTGTACAAATGTTGGGTTGCCTTTTGGTTATAGGCATGCAAAACAAACTGAATCTTTGAAAGAAGAAAAAAAACAGATTCAGAAAAACTGAAATTAAATTGCGACTGGTTTACAAAAGCAGGCATGCACCATCAGTCAGGTAACTTATGACAGCTCAGTCGACATCTTTTACAGCCACAAGTCCTTCAGTCAAGTTTTGTTTTGCTGTTCCTGTTTTTTTCCCTCATTGTCAGTCCTGATGGCCTAAATTCTATCCTGATTTTGTTCCAACAGAGCTTTCAATTAATTAGGTCTGACTGAGTGATTAACTGAGCACAAGGAGCCGTTTCAACTGACTGTTTTAGGTACGAGAACAATTCACTCAACAACCAATGGAGCTTAAATGAGATGGTTGCCCTAGATTTGTTTTAGGGCCAGATATTAACAAAAAAGCTGAATAAATGCTATCATGTGTATTTTGTTATGCAACACAGACAAACCTCTCAAAAACAAACATAAAAAGGGTGTAACAGCTAAATAACCATCACGAGATACTAAATCCATACCCGCGGCCAATTAACAGCTCAAATGAGACTAATTAACGGAGCTCGGTTGAAAGAGAACAAGCATCAAGCATACACAGACTAGTGGACAATGCCAGCCAATGGAACCCTGACCTCAAAACTGCATACAGCAAAATGGCCTCTTTCCATCAACCCCCATGCCCTAATACAAAAAAAGAAAAAAGAAAAAACTAAAAATTTCTCCCGTCCCAGCTGTTAACACCCCAACCCCCCTTCTCCCCCCACAGATGCTTCATGCATTTCTATTAATTGCACCAGGTCTGGATATATATATACACTGGTTGACATTTTTAATGATTATCTGTCAAGGTACAAAAATAAATATTCAATTTTTTCTAGAAGCCCCCCCCCCCAAAACAACAAACAAGTCCAGTAACAGCGTGTGCACAGCTCTCATTTTTAAACTACAAAAAAAAAAAAAAAATGGGCTGGCCCATTTGAGTCTCCCTCCTCAATTTCATATTCATGAATTAATTCATATGTTTTCCCCATACATACAAATATCTATGTATTTAACAAAAATATACATGTATGTATCTTTATGAATAAGGACACTGTTAAAATACATCAAAATGTATATTATATATATTTTTTAACGGATTACTTTTTAAATAGCCATTCTTCTCAACAAGATAAAAATAGAACCTTCATCAAGTCAAGATTGTCAAGCTCCTAAAATGATGCCCTTGCACACTGAAATGCAGGGGACAGTAGTAGTAGGATCCACTCCTGGGTGCTGCCAGACTGGTAAGGGGGGAGTGAGACATCCTGTACCCCAAAACAAGTGGAACCGTCATGCGCCATCAACAACTCGCTTGCTTCGAACCAATCGTAGTGTTTTGCTACACAGGGGAAAGTCTGGCGATTGGTTCACGCGAGTCAGCTGGGAGCTCCACCCGCTACGGGGTTCAGGCAGCCTCACGTCTAGCGCTGAGGGACCGGTCTGGCAGGCACACCGATACCCTGTTTGCACGCTATTGGTCCCGACCGACAGCGGTGGCCGCTGCAGCCCGGAGGTTCCTCCGAGGACCACACGACCTGAAGAGGCCACAGCTGTTAAGGCAATTGTAGCACGGCACCGCCACCGCCGGCGAATGGGTGGGGGGGCGGCTGCTGACGACACAACCGTTTGTTCGTTCTTTGCTTGCACTGTGTTCCCGTCACGGGCAACCCCTCCCTTTCTACTGCCGCCAGCGCGCCAAGAAGGAAACATCCTTCAATTCGCTCGAATCGCTTCGCGGCTCCGTCACGGACGCTTCATACCAGCTCGCAAAAACATTGGTAATACACAAAAAGCACATGATAATTGAGCAGAACAGGCCTTGTTCTTAAAACCATCTAAATACTTGGCAACTCAGAGGCCAGTGTTAAAATATTACTGGGGTCAACCCGCAGGTTGGGAAAAAAAAGAAGAGACTTTAAGTAGTGGTGGACAGAGTTCTACAGAGAAATCTTTCTAGAAGTGGTCGGACGATACAGATGGTCCCTGTTGATCTCTGGGGGTTCCTGCTGTGGGAAGTGAGGGGTGGGGCCAGGCCTGGGGGCGTGTTCCCCACCCCTCCCGCCTCCCTCAGGGGGTCATTGCCTCAGCCTCGCTGTCATCCCCCGCCAGGTAGATGGGGCTCTTTGCTCGGAGGGCGGGTTCGAACTTCTCGGTTGACCCGCTGGTGGCCTCTGAACTGTGCCGCACTCCGTAGGCAAAATAGATGAGGAACCCTAAGAGGGGGACGATAGAGAGGGAAGAAGGGTACAGAGGGGTTAGGAGTAGGCATGAGATGATACAATCAGTTACGATACGTTTCACAAAATGCAATTCACAATACAAAAATATCATGAAACAATATTCTCCTGAGAAATAATTCTGATAGGGAAACAAAAATATACCACGACTGAACAAGTACTCTTTGGTAATTTTCTAATTTGACATTTGAATTGATGATTTGAATTTGTGGTAATTTCACTTTGCAGTATGTTCTCAGGGCCACAAACATTTCGCCATTGCATTATTGGATATTATGGCATTTCATCTTAAGCCAACTTTGAGCACAGCCAGCTGACCCGGACAAGAATCAGGGGACATAAATAAAAGCAGTCAGTAGAAGAGCGCGGTCCCACTCACCGATGGCCATCCACACGGCGAAGCGACACCAGGTGGCCGCGTCCAGCTGCATCATGAGGTAGACGTTGACAAAGATGCTGACTAATGGCAGAACAGGGAGCAGGGGCACCTGGAGAAGTTTTGTGTGGGGGAGGAACAAAAAAGACAAAATGTGAAACAGTGAAGGAACCTTCAGAGATGGCACAGATGATAACAGCAGGCAGAAAGAGGAGAAAGAGAGGAGAGAGAAATGCGAAAGCAGAGACCCACAAAGAAACTTAAGCCCCCAAATAAATAAATAAAGTCAGAGGGAAAGGAAAGAAAAAGAACAGGTAAGAAGCAGGGACAGAGGGCGAGCACACGGCGCTCAGGCTGTGAGAGGCCTCGTACCTTGAAGGTGAGCGCCTCCTTGCTCTGCGGCTGTCTCCAGATGACGACCACGCAGAGGGAGGAGAGGAGGGCGAGTATCCCACACAGGGTCAACCACAGGGGCTGGCCCTCCACCACCTCGGTGCCCCACACCGCCAGCACCACACAGAGCAGGGTGAACAGCACGGCTGCAAACGAGAGGGAAGGCACGGTTACACACCAATCACAACAGAGCACACACCTCACAGCTCCTGTAGGCTACGACTGGAGCTAAACAGCAAACTGCTATCAGTTTGCTTCCTTTTTCAAAGCACAAGTTTGTACAACTTTATGGCGTGCCATAAAACCACCCATAAAGAATGCATATACACAATATTGGATACTTCTGCAATGCACCATTTCCTGGCAGGTAAGATGAGCCAGCCAGTTAAGGAACACCCGTTCAGCCATCTTGCGTGTCCAAAGTCTTGTGTATCCGATCTCAGAGATTGGACTTGCAGTGAGGACATTTCAACGACGTAGCTTATGACTGCAGTGTAGTCACCGTGTGACACGGTGGTCGATGGCAGTTAGTTTAGGCTGAGGCACTGAGGGGTCCACTTTTAAAAACGAATCAGATATGAAACAGAGAAAATGGGCTGATGGAGTGATGGGGGTGGGGGGGTCATGGTGTCACTCACAGATGACGGCCGTGGTGACGTAGACGATGGTGCCAGAGGTCTTGGTGGGAGAGTCGCAGCTGGGCGACAGCAGCAGCCGCAGGGAGAAGCGCTCCTTCAGGGGCCGCGTCTCCAGCTCCTGGCCGTACTCGTCGCCGCTGTCCCCCTCCGTCATGGCCGCCTTCTCCGCCCCCGCCAGCTCCTCCAGCTTCTCGCTGTGGTTGGCCGAGCTCAGGCTGCCCGGCTGGTACCTGCGCATACAGAGACGGGACAGGGACGGGGGTAGAAAGAGGGACAGAGACAGAGACAGAGACAGAGGGAGAGAGGGGGAGAGGGGGAGGGACAGAGACAGAGGGAGAGAGGGGGAGGGAGAGAGGGGGAGGGACAGAGACAGAGACAGAGACAGAGAGGATGAGGGAGAGAGATATAGTGAGAGGGGTGTGAAATCGAGAGAAATAAGGATAAAAGAGGGAGAGAGAGAAAGAGACAGAGAAAGAGAGAATCCTCATTAAATTATCTCTTCTCATACACTTCCTTTCCAGCGGAGTGGCAGAGATTCCATTTACACATCTATCATGTGTGCTGGACCTCATTAAAACGCACATCTGTTCATAATGAAAATGTAATAAAGATTCCCTGAAGGACAGAGATATTTTGTGCCAGCCGTGGTTTCACTGCTAATTCTGGGTTACTCAAGGACATCGGACTAATAAGGATTTCACCGTCATTTATGTCCCGTGTCCGTTAGCAGGACAATCAGTCCTGTTTTGACATTGCAGATGCCTGCTCACTTCATCAGTTCCAGGCAATTACAGTCTCTCATTCTGTGTGTGTGCAGGCATATTTCAGTGATGTGTGTGTGCGTGTTCCCGTGTGTATTTCAGGGATGGTCTGTGTGTGTGTTTGTATGTCGGTGATGGTGTGTGCGCACGCATATTTCAGAAACAGTGTCTCTGTGGGCATGTGTATTTCAGTGATGGTAGGCGTGTGCCTGCAGGAGTATTTCAGAAATAGCGTGCGTGCATTTCGGTAACGGCGCCTCTGTGTGTGTGTGTGTGTGTGTGTGTGTGTTTCAGTGATCCTCTATGCGCGTGTCACTCCACTCACCGGAGGATGAGCACACACACAGCCACCAGGGTGTAGGCCAGCAGGGTTCCGATGGACATGAGGTCCACCAGGGCGGCCAGGTCGAACAGGAAGGCCATCAGAGCTGCGGGGGGGAGGGGGGGAGACACACCATTACCTCTCCGCTGACACCGCCACCGCGCGCGAGAGCAGCGAGGAATAACCGGGGCCGTTCGGCCACTCACCCGCCACGATGCCGGACACGATGGTGGCCAGCAGGGGCGTCTTGGTCTTCTTGTTCATGCGGGAGAGGAAGCGGAAGAGCAGGCCGTCCTCGGCCATGGCGTAGATCACCCGCGGCATGGGGAACATGGAGCCCAGCAGACTGCGGCCAGCAGGGGGAGACAGAGAGACAGAGATCAGAGTCACTACATCCGCAAAGCTAGCTACCCAACGCCAGAACGCAAGGGATGCGGAGGCGCATACGATTAATTCAGGGCTTAAAGCAACACATTTTTCTGAGCCTGAAATGTTGTTGTTTTTTTTTTTTTTTGGGGGGGGGGGACATCTGTTTTGACCGCTTATATGCTAAACATGCCTAATTTGACAGGCAATGTTGTGAGTGGATAGGTAGCTGGCCTGTGTATTTGACACGTTAAGTTTGGAGAGTGCAGTTCTGTCCTGTGATGTTTTGCACAGGTCAACTAGCGCTACTGCTATCCTGAAAGACAAATGCGGACTTTATCCATCCAAGACCGCGTGTGCAATCATAAAGTGGCAGCAGCTACAGGGGCCACAGCTCCCGGCAATGATGACGTATACCGAAGAGCCCGAACAGCTGCTTTGCGTGAGGAATCTGTATCATGCCCGGTCAATACCTTTTGCCGCTTGTCCCATACTGTATTTTTTTCGAACACATGGTGCAAAGCAGCTCCCGGGCTCATTTAATTTGTGAATTAAATTAAATAATTTGTGAAAAAATACACTGAATGTTTGTCTGTCATTACCGTTTTCATTTAACCAAGCCTACTGCCATTTATTTTTCACCCCCCGTTCTATTGTGCTTGTGTCTGTGCCAACCTTCACAAAGTTTCGCTTCTATGCTCCATCTATTTCAATGCATGCTAGCCTATTGTGCAGTAATCCCCACAAATACTTCCTGGCACCGCCTCACAGAAAGTTGAAACTAGTTGCAGATTGGATAAGAACAGTGCCAGTACGTCGCCTAAACAGGCTACCGCTGGTTTAAACTCATCCGAAAAAACACCACGTCAATGATTGGTTGTAATAAAATTTGCGTTCCTGTGAGAGCCCGTATACGCTAGTAATAATTCATTGCCTGATCTAAAATCTCAGCACGCCGTATTTCCAGCGTGGGGCCGGAGATGTTGTGTTAGTTAAACACAACTTCAACATCTGGAACACACCTCCTGTCAACCAGGGGAGGAAACAAATTCAGGTAGGATGACTTTGACATGCCTAACTGACAGAAAATGGCAAGCATGCCTGATTAATGGCAAGAAGCTACATTCCAGCATAGCGCTTGCCAGACCAGTTAGTGCAAATAGGCCACTCTCTCATTCTTGTCAAATTCCATCAAATACCACAAATCCGTCATGGGTGGATTCCACTCACAGAAGTAAAAGTAAAACACTTACATGCAAAGCTAATGTCTATCATGTGCATGGACATATATTTTATCATACTCGTGGCAAAATTCTCAAAACTCCAATTCAATAATTCTCTGCACCACTTTCTTTGTGTGTGCTGTTGCTTATTATTTCTGGAAGCATAACGTGGGGAAAATGCATGCCATTTGGCCACGTTTTGGTTTGCTTCTACCTCCACGACTCCATTTTTTATTCTGGCCTCTGGGCCGCTGTGGCGAACAGCGCCCTCACCTGGTGGAGAGCGCACAGAGCGACCCCACGGCCACAATGTAGCGGGCCGGCGCCCAGCCCACGTAGCTGAAGGCCTCGGGCAGCGGGCTCTGGGTGTTGAGGGTGTAGTAGGGCATCATGAGGGTGAGGGCGGCCGACACGCCGAAGTAGGCAAAGAAGCAGATGAGCAGGGAGGCCACGATGCCGATGGGGATGGAGCGCATGGGGTTCTTGGCCTCCTCGCCTGCGACGGAAACACCAGCGGGACAGAGGGTCAGTGCCTCTGCGGTGTGCTACTCAGCCCGACCGCAAGAGAGCAAAATACAGTACCAGTCAAAAGTCTGGACACACCTTTCTTTATTTAGTTTTACCATTTCCCACACTTTAGAATAATACTAAAGACATGAAACATGAAAATGATGAAACAACACAAATGGAATTATGCGCTGACCAAAAAGTGTTACAAACAAATCAAAACTCTTATGTTTTACATTCTTCAAAATAGGCAAAAAATATTTTTGAAAGAAATTCATACATAGGCATCAACTTTCTGATTTATATTTGTCTAGGAAACAAATATCAAGTATTTAAGCATAAGTCTTTTAATAAAACTGTCTTTGAATGCATGTTTGTCATTATCTTAATCAGGTGTGTCCAAACTTTTGACTGGTACTGTACATGTTTGATGTAATATTTTCGACACAATGTGAGTGTGCCAATCACTCTGGGAGAGAGGGAGGGACGTACTTGTGGTGGCGATGCAGTCGAAGCCGACAAAAGCGTAGAAGCAGGTGGCAGCGCCGGACAGGATGCCGCTGAACCCGAACGGAGCAAACCCACCCGTGCCAAACATGTTCTCAATTTGCCTGAGGGAGGGGAGGTGGAGGGTCAATCACGTGTGAAGTCAGTGCACTGTGCTCACACAGAAAAGAAATTTAAAAACGGTCCTGATTAAGCAAACACGTTCCGTTCCATAGTCTGAGCCAAAATTCGAAAGCTTGACAATTATATAACCAATTAAATAATTAACACCACAGTCTGTAACCATCCTAAAACCCAGCTTCTCGGCTCTGGCAAACCCATCACCACCACAGGAGCGGGTGACTGTGGCAGCCTCCTTGTGACTCACTCTGGCGAGGTGACGTTGGTGCTGTTGACGTAGTCCTCCACGGTGAGGCTCCAGTTTCTGGTGTCCCCCTTCACAAAGCCCGCGATGATGACGAAGCCCAGCACCACTAGGTTGATCCCCGTGAAGATCTTGTTGACCAGCGCCGACTCGCTCACACCGAACGCCAGCAGCCCTGTGAGAGGCGAGAGAGATGCGCCGTCGCCGTCAGCATTGTTCTGCCAGGCCAGATGGTGCCCGCGAGATCAACAACACGAAAACAAAGTCTCTTTCCCTCCCCAATCTGTGCTGCAAAACTACTGGGTTTTCAAACAAAAAGGTGGAGTTCAAGACAGCAGCACGGGAACCTTACAGTACATTTTGAGTGACATTAAGTGGGCTGGGATATTATCAGGGTTTGCCCTGACCGGCTATGGAAAATAGATGCTTGGCTTGAGGTCTGAGCTGTGATTCAATGCTTTGTTGTTGGGGGACTTCTATGCTGTGGCTGTAGGGAAGGAGGGTCCTCACCAGTGAGCAGCATGACCAGGATGAGGGCGAAGAGGTCCGGGTACTCGGCCAGGATGTCCCCTGAGTCCCTCATCGCCATGAAGGCCTTGAAGAAGCTGGAGATCTTCTGCTCCACCAGGTTATCGAAGGTGGAGCTCCAGGCTCGTGCCACACTGGCTGTGCCTGAGGAATGGAAGGAGAGGGAGAGAGGGAAAGAGAGAGAGGGAGGGAGGGAGAGAGAGAGAAAGAGAGAGCTCAAAATAGGATGCTAAGATGAGCTTGAGCAGGCTTCATCCTTTACTCTAGGGCTCTTCAGCGGAGGAGAGCACTGCCTGTCCCCTCCTCTGGAAGAGACCCTTCACTGTTCTTCAGACCCACTTCAGTTCAACCCTCCTTCCCGTATCTAATGACATACCTCCTGAAATCTGCAGTGCTTTCATCAGACCTGCATGGAATTTGCAAGTCAAAGCAACGTTCAAGTATTAGTGTCATCACCTCGTGTTCCCAATATATTATGAGCATCCTTTATGCACGTCGTGCATGCTTTCATCAAATTCCTATTCAGCGTACATTTCCTGGAGAAAGGAACTGCTTTGGTGAGATACCGAACGCCTGACCTTTGCTTCCTTTTGTTATATGATACATGCAATATGCCTGCTACCGCGGTATCGGATATGCACGTGTTCTCATCTCGCTGTGTCCCGGTGTTCTTTGCATTTGTCACCATTGTGTTGGTTTGCATGAGCTGGCACGTGTGCATCCCTGAACAAAACCGCAAGCCTCTCTCTGTCCCCTGTCCCCCGACTCACCAATGACGTAGGAGAGGATGAGGTTCCAGCCCGTGATAAAGGCCCAGATCTCGCCCACCGTCACGTAGCTGTAGAGGTAGGCGGAGCCCGTCTTGGGCACGCGGGCGCCGAACTCGGCGTAGCAGAGCCCCGCCAGGACCGACGAGAGGGCGGCGATGAGGAAGCAGAGCACGATGGCGGGGCCCGCCTTGTCCCGGGCCACCTCGCCCGCCAGCACGTAGACGCCCGCCCCCAGCGTGGCCCCCACGCCCAGGGCGACGAGGTCGAGCGTGGACAGGCACCGGGCGAAGCGGGTCTCCTCCTGGCTGCAGTCCAGCATGCGGCGACGAAGGAGCACCTTGCCGAACGAGGCCAGCTTTTTGTTGGCCATGGCGGGACGTCTTTCAGTTCGGAGCAAGTGTAGAGGAAAAGAGAGCGAGTCCAAGTGTCTAGAGGGAGGAGAGTTTGGGAGGGAAAAGGACACGGTTACACAATGAGATGGGAGGTCACAATTCTTTCACTAACCTACCAATCAGAGACAACTATAAACACAGGAATGAGGAAGTGAGTAGGAGACAAGAAGAAGAAGAGGAATGCATAACCAGACAGGTTGCTGGATGCTTCTAGAGTTCAGTCTGTGCTAAAATTGCAAAGATGATATACAAGCACATTTCCTGTGAATGAAAAAAGAACATTCAAACTGAAGGCCAAACACAAGCTGAAAGCTTTTGTACTGTAATGCTATCGTAAGCCTGAATTTGGACATTCCTTTCATCCACCCTACTATAACGCCACACCCTGAAAACGAAGACAAGAAACGTACAAACTACCACTAAGGGAGATACTTTTTATTATGACTTCTTGAAAGACGACCTCTTTGGCATGCTTTTCGTTTTCATAACCGTGTGTAAGTGGGCCAGTTTTGCAATGGGCGTGCTGGCTGACCCTAACCTGAAGCGGCTCACAACGCACGCACATATTTGCACAACTATGCAGTTATGTAACATATATACACACACACACACACACACATATATATACACACATACACACACACCTAATTCCTTTTTGAGTCTCTGAAGTGATCCAAGGCATTAATGAGCAGGGATTACAACTGAGTAAGAAAGTATGAAAGTTTTGTCACCTGATTAGACTGAAAAGATAATCATACAGGCTAAAATACATTCAGTGATACCACTACTGTGCCAGTCTATAGTCATTCTGCATAGAGGTGTGTCGGTAGAGAGCTGGAGGTCACAAGAGAAGACGACCACTAAATGACTAAATGTAGTGACTGCTGTTACCTATATGCAATGAGTCGAGATAACTAGGAGCGAACGAAACCAAGATTAGAAAGATGGCTGCCTTGTAAGCAGGCCAAGGCCTGAAAGTGTGCCGGAGTCCCTCTTTACATAACCTGGGAGTGTGACGTCAGGGCGTGATGAAGTGGCCAAAGTCTCCCGCTGGTGCATACGCACGGCTGACGGCTTCTGTGTGCCCGGGGGCTGCACGGGTCAGGGACAGGGACTGCATGACGGCAGCCCTCTTTGAGGTCCAACAGCCAAGAGGTTCTTTTCCCAAATCGCACGAGCCCACCCAAGTACGCCCTCTTCACCGGTGATTCAGGTGCCGCTCGGGCATTGACTCCCAACGGCCTGCTCCAGGGAGAAGGCCACCTCGCCGAGACACCCGAGATAAGTGCACCCTCCCGCCCCCATCGTCAATTAATATTCCCCCACAGAGGGCAGACTGGTGCCATGGTAACAACGGGGGACACGGGCGACTCCCCCCCCCCCCGCAGCAGCGGAGCAGCCGAGGACCCAGCTCTGAGGGACAATTCTGGCCAACAGAGGCGGTGGGTGAAAAGAAAACCAGAGGGAGGGAGGGTAAAAAAAAAAAAGAAGGGGGGAAAGTGAGGAGTGGCAGACGTGCCCCGAGCGGCGTGGGAGAGAGAGAGGGAATGGAAAATGCCGGGACAGGGGAGCCGCGCGGAAGCCGATTAATCTTTGATGGGGGAGGCGAGGCGATACAATGGAGGTGCGATCACAATCATCAAAGGCAAGAAAGACAGGAAAAAACAGAACGCGCAGGACTCTCCCGCCGCTCGATGGGGAGCGGAACAAACACGCCCCGAACAATGAACGCCGAGTCACGGAGAGGCAGACGGAGCGTCCGGCGCGGATGCCGTCCCCCCTGCCCGACCCCCACCCCCGCCCCCCGCATCCTGACGGCGGGGCATCGGGTTTCTCTGCGGTCGGCGACCCGAGAAACTGCGCCCGTTTGACCAGGCTGACTGCGCCTCTGCTCGCGTCTGCCAAGGCGTACCGGCGCGACGGCCAATCGCGTTCCAGCACTCCCACTCGTCCCCTACAGGCTCTTTGACAGCTTCATTCATGCCCGAGCCGGCTCTGCCCACTGGGCAGTCGCCGAGAGCCGCGCACCTGAGTGGGGGAGGTCCTCTCAGGTCGACGGCTCGAGGGTCACGGCTTGTTCCGCAGGCGTGCCCTCAAACGTGAAGTGGATGAAAGCAAAAGGAAGGAGTGTTCCTGTGCAGACAGGCCCCCCGCTTCCCGTTCGGGACATATCTTTGCGTGACCTCACCTGACGTGGCCCCTTCTTTCAGACACGTCAACAAACAGCCTACAGGCCTCATTTGTTTTCATTTCTCCCCATTCTAGTAACAGCAATATTATTATTATCATTATTATATTTCCGGCGCTAGCGTTCTGCCGAAGTTCAAAGGGGCCAAAAAAGGCAGAATCGCCGAGATCAAACCGGCTGTCTTTATCTGCTTCGTTATCAACTTTAGCGCAGGCTTCCTGCAGCACCTTTACCCAACCGTGGCAGCTTCCCCTGCCAGATATGAAAGCAAGCTCCTCACAAAGACGCGGCCGGTTATGTAACCGGTCCCATGATCTCAGCATCAATGGGATGGGAAAGAAGGGCGAAAAAGAATCCACCAAGTCAGGTGCAGAGGATTTAAGACTGAAAGGTCACCGCGATCCTGAGGACAATGCACCCTGACAATCAGTCAGACAAAGGGGCGATTATGGCTTCGTTTTCAAACAACCTGAAGCCCTGACGAGCTGGGGCAAAACCAGGTCTGAAACCAGGCTTAGAGGGTTATCGCTCTCAGTGGCTTCATAAGGTTTCATTTTACGATCAGTAATCCTGCGAAATGAGAGCAGACCTTCAGTGTGCCCACCCACCAAACACTACAACCGAGTTCCTGTGCTTGTAGGTTCCAGCCAATGATCTGGGTTAAAGAGCTGGGACAGGCAAGATGGCGTCTGCTCCTTAGTGTAGGGAAAGGGCAGCATGTGAATCCGGTTACATGAAAAGTCGCTGGTGCCGGCCCAGGTCCTGAAGAGGGCCGGAGGCACCCTGTTCACCAGCCGCTTCTGCAGTGCAGGTGACTTCCATTTTGACGGAAAGCATTTCTCAGGCTGATGCCATTTAAGTCATCCTCTGAGAAGCTGTCTGCCAAAAAGAATTAAACCAATTAATTCAATTTCTTTACAAAAGGAGCAGAGGAACACAGAACTACATTAATGGGGGGTGGGCTGGAGTGTAGCTATGTCTGACTACTCTTGGTAGAACCCACTATGCAGGCCGCACCCCACAACCCCCCCGCGCCAGAGAATGGTGCGGTCCGTTCAGGTGACCGGGGTCGCCCGTCTGGGGAGCTACGTGCTCCGGGGGCGGAATGCGATAAACCTCTCAAAGCCTCAAACGGGGCGGCGTGATTGGGCGGGACGGACGCTCGGCGGAGAACGCGTCTAATCCCCTGCGGCCACGGCCTCGCTGATCTGCACGCCCGCGCTCTCCCACGGGAAAGCGCCAAGGACGGCTCATGCGGACTCAGGAAGTGCTCCCGAACGCCTCCGCCTCCGCTTCCGCCCCCTCCACCTCTCCTGTCTGCTCCTCACCTCAAAAAAACCTTGAGGAAAAACCTAACCTCAACCGAAAAGGGTACAATATAGAATATAACATGGTAAGAGGGTAAAATGAGTCCCCTCTAAAAGAAGGGGGCCAGGAAGTGGTGTGTGGTTTTGTGTTGGACAGACCACTCGGAGGACTGTCACAAGCGCTCTGGAACACTTGCACCCGTTGCTGAGGTAACAGAGGCCGTGGGCTCAGGGGATTAACGACTGGAGGGCCACAGGGATTTGCGTACTTTAATCCACGTCCTACGTGGCAGAAGTGATCTTCAGGGCTATTTTTCCCCCCCCACACAGTCAGGGTCTGACAGGAAGGCAACAGTGACACCTATGGACCTCCCGTTGATGGAGGAATAATGAGAATGGCACCATATTTCGAGGTCCGTGTCTCGGGAGGAGGAACAGGGGGTCTCGTGGTTCTCAGCAAAGGCGAAAGAGGATTACAGCACATTACACAATCCAGATAACCCTCTTACAGGTGCTTCCACAACTCATTCAAGCCGGTTTTTGTTTTGGCTGCGGCTTCCGCTTGGCCACGAATAACCACTTCATGCTTACCTAAGGTAGTCATGGGGCTCCAAAGCAACAGCTTTAACAGTATTACTTTTGTTTTGGTTTGTTTTTTTTCCCCACGTCACACCTGTAAATGCTGTGCTGAGTCTCCTTTCTGCTGAAGTGAGTAACCTCTGACAAGCGGAAGTGATGACCTACATTCGACATAGGGGAGAACACACAAGGCTCCAAAAACTGCATGGCCCAGCCTGAATGGCAAAAAGAGGCTGATGAAAGGAGCTTCAGTGATATTGTGCAGATTACCTCCCACAGCTGAGACGCAGGAAAGTTTAAATACCAACTGCCATTTTTCAGCTCAAGGTGCGCAATTTCTGCCGCCTGCGAGGTTACAGACCTAGACATCAGCACTGACCTGGGAAAATCTCATTTCAGTTGGGCCACACAGTCTGCAACAAAGTGGATCTGGGAAAATTTTCAACCATCTGGTCTCATCTAAAACATGCATGCATATTTACCTTAGTGTGTGCTTTCTCAACGACCAATACGTTCTTAATGATCTCACTGAGTTGAAGGCGCGAGTAAAACAAATGGAAAAAAAATACCACTAGGAAAAGTTTTGCTCACTGCCAAGCGCTGCTCAACTACTCACACTCACAGCCACCTCCGTATCAACAGTGCTCATGTTCCTGCAACAAGCAAGGAACACGGGAGGGCGGGAGAGAACCGTCTGCGTGCACGCGGTCTGCTCGGCTCAAAACAGCAGCTCGCTGAATCTGGGGCTCCGGTTGCCATGGTTACCTCGCCCGGGCTTCTTCTGAACTCCAGCCGCCGCGCACTCACCATCGCTATCCAGAGAATGCGCGCCGCGAAAAGGCCAATCTCATTAAGGCTGCCGCGGCGACAACACACACGCTCAGAGATTGGACACACATACCCCCGGCTCCCACCAGCGGGCCCGGCTTTTATTAGCCAGACGCCCGACGGCGTAATGCCTCCAAGTGGCGCTTAAATTGGGCTTGCAGGAACAGCAGCCCCACAGATTAACCCTGCCCCGCGGGCCTCGTCCCCGGAGCTTCCCTCCTCTCGTGATCGGTGGACGCAGACGGAGGGGGTGGGGACGCGCGGGGACGGCGGGGAGCCGAGTGTGCTCGTGGGCGCCCGAGAAAACGCTGGCCGGGTGACAAGGACACCCACTCGCGACCCCTTGCAGATGGCTCTCTCAGTGTGACTCAGACCCCCAGAGACCCCAGCTTGACTCAGCCGATCCAATTCGCTCGCATGGCCAATATCAGCGGCGTCCCAGTCGGCCGCTGAGTACGCAGGGAGAGAGTGCGGCGCGAGATTGAGGTGTCGGTCCGGCGACGATGACTCAGCTGCTAATAAATGCCTTGCTTGCACGCACGCACACACCAGCTGCCGTTTCATAGGATGCTGCTGTTCCCGTTCTAGTTTTTTTCTTTTTTTTTGGGGGGGGGGGGGGGGGGGGGGGGGCTCGGTTTGTTTTGTTTTGATCAAAATGTTCTGGGAATTAATGAGGGTGTTCTCTACCAATATTAATAAACCCAGGTCAAAGACTGGCATCAGCAAAAAAAAAATTATTCATAAAGAGTTATACCCTCCCCGCCAATCAAACTGCAGCTCACTGACACCGTACTGAGACAGGATACTGTATCTCCCTTGTCTCAATGCATTGAATTACAGGACACCTTGGAACCACTGCCAAAAAGACAAAAAAATGTAATAAAAATAAATGATACAAGTCAGGATGAACCATGATGGCAGTTACACCATCCCTCTGTTTGAGGAACCATATAGTAAAATATCTCTAAAACACTAGTCTCTAAAACACTAGTCTCAAATGAACAAAGTAAAACAGCCATCACAGTGCAAGTTTACAGTGCTTTTAACAACCAACAACATAAGAATGAAATGGAGAAGTGTGACCGTGCAACTTTGACCATGCACGCAGAAGAGCACCACTTACACAATATGTGCAGATGGGCATCTAATGTGTGCATTACGCACTCGCTTGAGCAAACACTCCTCCCAGCTGTTGGGTCACAGATGTAACTTGCATTCGTACACCCTGAACCGGATCCAGCAGGGTAGGGCGGCGGACTGGTCAGGTGACAGGGGCGGACGCGTGCGTCCAGAAAGGACAGTTATCTGAGAGTCCTCTGACCTACGGCTGCTGCACACCACCTGATCACACCCGCTGCTCAGAGACTGCAATGCCAGGCAGACGGACGGTACGCCTTCCAACCCTGGAAAGCGTTTACTGAGCCAACTGCACGGTGCCATAACCTGACGCATACAAGCAGGGGCTACAGGCAAGAGGTTGCATGCTGCAGGTGGCAATGACAGACAGGAATAGGAACATAAAGGAACCAAATCTCTGGGGAAAACAATCACCTCCAAGCCTTCTATTGCGGAGCAGAAGTACTTCAGTCATTATGAACTGGAGTAACAGCTGCCGATTCATTCCTTAAGGTTAACCCATGGGCTCTGATATTTGTACACGTACTCATTTTGTACTTCCATGGCTGGATATTAAGATGTATGGATGTATGACTCAGAATCTTGCCCCACCTGCACAACAAATATTTTTCACATTCCCTCCATAAGGTGCAAAGAGCATATACACCAAAGAAAACTACTGCTTTGTACACCACTGTCCTGATCCTACAAACACCTTAAACTCAATGCTGACACGTGACTTACAATACACACAGATAAGGGAATACAGGTAATTCTCAATTTTAAGCAATTCGAGAATATTCTTTTAACTGCAGGGCATGGATATTCTTTAATTATATCAAGAGCAAGCACGATTAGTTTAAAACAACAACGCATGAGACTGCTCCAAATCCAACAATTACAAAAATCGGTGCATTCCGTTCTTTGCATTTATTAAGGAGCAGGGAACACACGCATAACATCCCGCAGCCAGGCACACCAGTACCGGTGCCAGAATTAAACCGCAACAGGCCTTGAATTTCACTCTTGTTCTTAAATGTTTCCAGCGCTGTTATATAACTTGAACTGGCTGGCATTGGCGTTTAAACGCCCCTTATTCCTGGAGATCTGTAGCCTAGCAGCACCCTTGGAGTGCCAACAGACAGCAAGCGCACAGGCTGCCAGACCCATCGCCAATGACACTGCAAAAGAGGGGCAAACTTGCCAAACGCGTCACAACGTTCTTCCTTTCCCACACTTCAGATTTTTCAAGGACACCTTAGACGCACTCGGGATTGGCTATTTTTCAAATGGCACTTTCTACAAAATATACAAATCCTTGGGGAGCCCGTAAAATTTATTATTTAATGCTTTGCGATGCTAAAACCATATATCTCATCGAAAGGTTATTGGCCGTTTCTTCTCCTGCTACCGCATCCCCTCAATTTTTTGAGATTCTTTCGTGGTTTTTACTCTCCTCGGAAATGTATCTGATAACCGCTTAATCTCGACAGTTAGGTCCCGAAGCACGCAGATAAAATGCAATAAAACCAGTGCTCTAATATAAAAAATGCATCTGAACAACCATGGGCATTATCGTGAATTTCACGTAGGCTAATTAAGACACCAGATATAGCCTACTTCAACATTGTGGAAGCCGTACCTGTGCAACAGTTGACTCTGATGTAAAGATCTAAGGACTTGCTTCAGAACATTTGATTAAATGCTTCCAGTGAGGTGGTAGCTCGCCGACTAAGTGCAGACGTGTAGAGGACCTTGCTGGCAGCTTTTCGTGCTAGCATTTTTATGAACAAACGACGGCAGCTAGCTAGCAACTAAGCAACAACACAAACGTTAGGTAGCCAGGTAGCTAGTGAATAAAGCCACCTGAACGAAGAACGTTGGCGCGCTAATCCCGACACAAACATGACTAACGCCCGATGCTTTAAAAGTAAAAGTAACGATTTAGGCGGGAAAGTTTAAAAAAACTTGCATTGCTGCTAAACACACACCGAACTAGCTAGTTACCGTTAACGTTACATAAAATATAGTTCCCCTGTACATTTCTCAACTAGCTGTTTACACAGTACTTTAAAACAACCACGCCATTCATTATTGATGCTGGCTGGCTAGCTAGCTAAACAAATCCGAGTCGTGTGCCTTGGCGCCTACGCGGGGTGACTGTAAGTGGGTTCGTTTGTTTTGATCCTTTTGCATTGTTACCGTAGCCACCACTGCAACTAGTTAGTTCCAGACTAGACAGCCCAGTTAGTATACAATAACCGGCTTTAGGTAGTAAGCGATGTGGATAGTTAGTGTGGTTTATTTCAGCGTCTAAGGAGAGTCCGTATCTTGATAATGCGGACAGTCAGCACTGACACTGTACATCATTTCTTTCCATATCAACACACAACAGACCGCCAAAAACAGGGGAAATACTCAGTATTAGCTAACGTAGTTATTGTAATATGAGCATCACAGCTCATCGGCTGCTGAAACAAGAACTACGAAAGTAACTCAACCAGCACGAATACGGTTTATGGAAACCCAGTCACCATGTCAAAATCTCAAGACAATTTAAATTAGATATCAGGCTCTTAATTAGCTAGCAGATGATGACCCACTTCTAGCTCGCTGGGAAAGCATGTCAGCTGACTTGCACATAGCTTGCTTAACACATGTTGAATATTTTATCGCCCGTTTCTGGCTCGGGATGCCGACTCGAATAATTCTTTCATTTTAACAAGCAATTCTAACTGGCTAGCGACTAATCTAGCTGGCTAGCTAACAAGATTAAATTCACTCGCCACGTGTGTCGCTACCCAAAACCAAACGTTCCTGACATCGAGAACAAATGCAACAGCTAGCTACCTAAATAAACCAAATACTCGCGAGCTATGACACTAGCTAGATCGCGAACTAACTAACGTTAGTTAACACATATCCCTGGTGATTTCTGAAGTTATCATCTAATTGCTATCGATCGGCATCTAGTTAACATTACCGAGCTACCTTTATAATCAGCCACTGAAAATAAAGCACGAAATTGCTGGACCGACATATCGGCAATGAGATGCGCTGTTATTTAAGTAACCAGATACGCCAATGCAATTATGTTAAACGGATAGCGTTACCTCTTTAGCTTCTGAGCGAACCAGGGATCCAGGCAGTATCGGCAAGCAGACGGCGATGCTTCAGATGTTAGCGTTCCACTACAGTTCGCCGGCGAAGGTGAAGCGGTTTGATTCACACTGCGATTATGCGTCTCGGAAACTTGTCACAGGACACCGCGCCGGAAAGCAGCTCCATATTTGGCAAGCCGAGCCAGGTGCGTCAAAGGCGGGGACAAAGGCGTTTGTTGTTATAGTATCCAGACTACTCCTCAAGTATTTACATTAGCGGAACGCAACCTGTGTGTTGCGCAACCGGTGAGCTCTGCTTCGAACTTGCTTTAGCATTTTGTAACTCTTACGCCTATCAGAAGGAGTTACAAAACGGCGAGGGGAATGAACACGATTTATTGAAATTAATCCATCTGCTGACAGGTCATGCCAGACGTAGCTTGAAAAAACTGACTTTCTACTTTTAGAAATATCCATTTATCTTATGTAACAACAGTTTGCTACAGCAGCCATTGGCGCTTGAGTAGGCCTATGTCGAGGTATATTTTTTGTATTATACCGTCTTAAACGCTATTGGATAATATTAATATAAATAGTAATATTTCATGTCATAAATTCAGTGCAAGAGAATGCTCACAGTTATTTCCCACAGATTTGTTCCACCCTGTCGTCCCCTTTCAGCAAATGTGACCTCTGGTTAGAAGTTAGAACTACAAGGCTGTGAGAATGGACAGATTAACAGTATCAAAAACAACCCCCAAAATATAAGAAGCAAGAGCAAGAAGAAGCTGCACAATCAGAAATGAGGGCCAGTAAGAGTCGTGTCTTAAAACAATGGTGTCACCTTCAACAGAAGGACAATATGTTGAGGTAATTTAACCGCTTTTAATGTTTTTATACACTAATCACAGTTATTATCATATTAATCATGATTACTGTTATATTAACCACAGTTATTGACATATTAACTGAAATTATTGGTCTATCAGGCATTTACTCTATCTCTACTATGCATGTGGAGGTCTGGAATTGTATAAGGGTACCAGACAATCCAATATGTTAGCCTTAAACAATATATATACATACTTTGTGTGCATGTGAGCAGAGACTAAAAAAGAAGGGTCAGAACTGTACAGGAGACGGTGGGAAGGTATGCAGCTGTGAGACCAGGGTTGGGGAGTGACAGAATGCATGTAACAGCCTTACGTATTTAACATACAAAATATGAGTAACTGTGTTTCCTTACAGTAACCATTTAAATTGATGGTAATCAAATTAGTTACATTTTAAAAAAAAATTTAGATTACTGAAGGGATTACACTGGATTTTTTCTCCCATTTAATTTCTTTTTTTTTCATTCAATGTTTATTCAGTTGGAAGCTCTATCCAATGATAGGCAGTTCTGGGGTGTATCTCCCATATGCCCCTCACGAAAAAAAAAGAAAAAGAAAAAAGCACGCAGCCTGCTTGACTCACAAGACCAAGTTAACATTCTAAAAATAATTATACTGGTACATGTCCTTATAAAACATTCATAAAATGGTTTAAATGTTTTTTTTTCCATGTGAAATGTTATCATAATTTTAAAAATATAGTCTGTATTTTATGTATTGCAGTAAAAAAAAATCAACCAAGTTTAGCTGTTTAGATTTTGACAACACTTGGACATAGTTCGTGAGAATCACCCAAAAAGTACATGCCACATTCACACTTTTACTCACATACTTTTAAAAATCAAAAACAGTGTTCAGAAAGTAATCCAAAGTATTTAGATTATGTTACTTACCTTGAGTAATCTAACAGAATATGTTACCAATTACATTTTAGGGCAAGTATTCTGTAATCTGGAGTGGAATACATATTAAAAGTAACCCTCCCAACCCTCACAAAGTAGAACCGAGAGGGAGTAGAGAAGAAAACAATTCTACAGGTGTGCCGTAAGTTACAAAGTAAGGCCTGTTGTTGGGGAGGAAAATGGGAGTTAGACACTGTCCGGACACTGCCCAGAAGATGGACCTTGAGTGTAAGATAAAAATGATTGGACTCTGTGAGGAGGGAATTGAAAATGTTGGGGCTCTTTGTTCAGAGCTATACAAAAGACTGCTTAGTGCCTCATGTTTTTTGAGATACTCTCCCTGATGCTGCCGAGTGTGCATCTGTGAGACTGTCTCCTGCAGATCTGCAGCAAAAGTTTTTGGCCTCTGTCATTATTGTGTAGTGTTGTGTTCCGTCTGCCCGATTTTTGATTTTTTGATTTATTAACCGGCATTGATTTTATAGGTGAAGTAGAAAAGGGGGGGGCAAGACAAAGTTTTCTCCTTCAAGTCTGAAGAGGACTCAGGCATGATCTTTGAAAGCAGGGATGCAAAAATTGTGTGAATGGTCAGCTAGTTTGAGATCTTTTGAGAGACGGTTTAGTAGTGTGTATGCTTGTTGGAACAAAACATTTTGAAATATGTTTCACAGTAAATCATGTTTTTTTAAAAAACAAATCTGAATGGAAAAAAAAAATTCTGACATCCCCACCCCTCCTTCTATTTCTGTATCACAAGAACATTTTATTGTAACTATTAATGAGCTAGACACTGAAAAAATGCCTCTTGCTGGGGGCTGTTGAGAAAGATCAACTTAAAAAGCCACACATTCTTGATGATGCTGACATGTCCCATGTAAGATGGACTAAAATGTATGGCTGTGTGCGCGTGTGTGTGTCTGCTGGGCAGAGTGCCATCACCCTTGTCCACAGAAAGAGGCTTACACACACAAATACTGACTGGCAAAGGCCTCGGGAGATTTCAGCGCAGTTTTAATCGGAGCTTTGTATCTCTGATTAGCAGAATAACACCAGGGAGGAATTTTTGCACCCAGGGTCCTTCTCAAAGCACAAGACTGGCCCCATTAAAGAACAATCCAGTAGGTGTTCACTTGTCCACCTCGTCACGTTTCCCTCATCCGTAGACTGAATCCCTCCCTTTTATTGGCTCTCTAAAAAATCACGTGATCACATGACTGCCAAGTAAGAAAAAGAGTCCACACTCAAAAGAGTATAAACTTCAGCCTAGCCTTTGGAGGCTTTTGTGTTGTCATACATTTTTACATGTAACTCTTGACCAGTAGCTGCCCCTCCTGACCACTAATAGTATTACTGGATCCATGATATTTACATGAGTAAATGTTTGAAAGATCAGTAACTATGTCAATGAATAAATATTGCACAGTGGATATAAAAAGTCTACACACCCTTATGAAATTGCAGGTTTTTGAAATGTAAAGACAGAAATAACAATGTAAATGTCAGACCTTTTCCATCTGTAATGTGATCTTCCAACAAACAAGAATCCAGAGGAAAACAAATAGTTAATTATTAGGAATATTTTAAATAAAAAAAACTAAAACACCCTGATTGCATAAGTCTGCACACACTTTCGTAATGGGGGCTCTAGCTGTGTTCAAAGTTAACCAATCACATTCAAAATCATGCCTGTAGGTAAATAGCATGCATAAAGTCAGTTGTTGCTGTAGGATTTGCTTGAATGTTTGGGGTTTCATCCTACTGGGAGAGCCATGGTCCGCAAAGAGTTGCCAAAGAAACTGTGAGAGCTAATTGTTGAAAAGTACCAATCAGGAGAGGGATATAACAGAATATCAAAGGCACTGGATGTACCATGCAGCACTGTCAAAACCATCATCAATAATGGAGAAAATGTGGCACCACAGACACATTGCAAAGATCAGGATGACCCTCCAAAGTTGATGAGAGGACGAGGAGAAAACTTATCAGGGAGGCTACCAAGAGGCCAACAGCAACAAAATGTGGGAAAATGTGCTATGGTCTGACGAGACAAAGGTTGAACATTTCGGCCTAAATTGTAAAAGATATGTTTGGCGCAAAGCCGATAAAGCTCATCTTCCAAGGAACACCATAATCAGCTTTGAAGCATGGTGGTGGTAGCATCATGCTTTGGGGATGTTTCTCTTCAGCTGGGTCAGGGGCACTTGTCAAGGTAGATGGGGATAATGAATAGCTCCAAATATTAAGATATTTTGGCACAAAACATGCTTTTCTCTGTCAGAAAGCTGAGGATCAAGAGGAATTTCACATTCCAGTATGACAATGACCCAAAGCGCACATCCAAGTTGACCAAGGCATGGCTTCAGAAAAGGAAAATAAAAGTCTTGGAATGGCCCAGTTAGAGCCCAGACCTCAATCCCATCGAAAAACCTGTGGAATGACCTAAAGAGAGCTGTACACAGGAGATCCTTGCAATTTGAAGGAACTTGAACTTTTTTGCAAAGAAGAGTGGAATGAAATTCCAAAGTCTAGATGTGCAAAGTCAATAGAGACTTATTCACAAAGACTTGCTGCTGTAATATGCAATAATACAAAAGGTGTTTCCACAAAGTATTAGTTGGGTGGGATGTGCCGACTTATGCAATCAGGGTGTTTTTTTTTTTTTTTTTAACTTAATGTTTTTTCTCTGGATTTTTTGTTTGTTGGAAGATCACATTACAGATGGAAAAAGTGACATTTGCATTGTTATTTCTGTCTTTACATTTCAAAAACCTGCAGTTTCATAAGGGTGTGTAGACTTTTTATAGCCACTGTATATGTGTGTATGTGTATTTGGTGTTCTATTCAATATACTGTACTTCTCCCTGTGGGATTTTTAATGAATCCTGACAGTCAGCCCTAGCAAAAAATAAATCACCTGGTCATTCTGAAAATGTCCGATTCACATCTAAACCAAACACAATTGTGCTGTTGAAAAGATAAGGACAATTACAATTATATCAAAAAAACTTCAGTTTTGCCCTTTGTCTCTCTACAGAGCACTTCTTTAGTCATTTTGCTGCCATAACAAAGGAGATAATCAGAAGCCTTGCCACGCTCATAATCCAGCCATCATTTAACATTGCCACAGTAACTGCATGCTGAGCATGGTGAAAATTACACTTCCTGTAAAGTATGCAGATAGCAACACTTAAAATCAAACATCTCTTTGGATACATTTTTCACATATATTTATTGGCCCTTTTGCTTTCTAAAATATTGAAAAGTTAGTAGTGTTCTCTTCATCAATTCCACCCCCAAGTCCTGACAGAAAAGCAGGAAAAAGTGAGGGAAACATTACATTCATAACCTGCCTTTTCTTCGATACACTGATCTCAGCTCAGGGAGAGAGGGTGTACGTGGAAGCAGGGCTGAGGGGAGAAAGGAGCTTTATGGATTGCAATCGCCACTAACAGATCCTGCAGTTTCCATGACACCGAGCAAAAGGAAGAACGTCCGTTTGTGGAAAGTGGACTGCGTGGACACAGTGCCTTCTACTGGCCCAACTGTGGGACAACACGGCCAAAGTCAAGAGATGCAAAATCCCCTCCTGACCCAATGCAGTCCCGCTCAGACAGAGTTGGCTGCAAATGTGGCAATTTGAAAGTGGTGGAAAATACTGCAGGGTACATCCTTACCCCAGTCTCCATGTTAAGGGTCTGCCCCCATCACAACAGGGAACACGTATGCAGGACATGTAATAGGTAGAAGGAGCAGATCAAACCTTCTTTAAATATTCTGGCAGAGAAAGTCAACCCCTGACAATGTTGACGATTAAAGGTATGACACCAAGTCATGTTTTCGCTTTATAGAGATGTTTGGGCAAGGATACACAGAGAAACCTTTCAGATAAGAGCTTTATTCTTAAGCTCTTAGCTTTATTATATTCGTTTGCATTTAAAATCTGTTAGCATGTTAAATCTCTAGACCAGTGTTTCTCAATCCTACTCCTGGCAGCCCACTGTCCTGCATATCTTCTGTCTATCCTTGCTCTACCTACCTGACTGAACTCATCAGTGGCACTTTTGATTAGCTGAGCACACCTGATTTAATCAAGCAGCAAGGATATATAGAAGATACGCAGGACAGTGGGCCACCAGGAGAGGTTTGGAAAACACTGCTCTAGGCCATTTCAAAATGCCTACAAACATGTAGCTGAAGCAACACGTCCACAAGTTACATTAGCTCTAGTTATTGTTGTCTTAGATGTCTATAAATCAAGATTAAGTTTTGCATTTTGGACAAAAACCCCTGGCTGGCTCAAAATTAGCTTTGTCTGTATGACAGTTCTTAAGAAAATAAAATCTAACTCGGGCAGAAATTTGCAGACTTTTTCCAGATGTGGCCATTTTTCCAACATATGACCAGAAGCAACGTACGTGCCAATGCAGTGCTCACATCAGTATGTGAAAGACTGGCTTATCTGATCGCCTGAGAAAGCTGGCAACACAGCAAAGTTCAGATGCTCGTCAGCCAGTTTCCGCAAAAATCCTCTTTAATCCTGTTATACTTTTCCAGAGAAATAACAGCCACTGCTCAGAAGCAAAGGCAAGTCTTGCCAAGACACCCTCCATCTTGGCCTCCTTTTAATGACTACAAAGACACATCCAAATTCAGCTTGCAAATGGATGCTGGGGTCAGTCAGGTTCCTTCCTTCTTTTGTAATGGGTCAAAGGCGGCATTGGATGATACAGCAATCCACTCCTTGACACAGAGAATTAGTCTGCACTTCTCATTGTAAATAAGTGAAATCAAGCCACTTCAGGGGGTCATTCATTTCAGTGCAGAACACATCAAAATTGCAGGTCCACACAGGGAAATGTCTTTGAGGAACACGGACCTGCTCAGTTACTTCCATCTTGCATTTTGTTTGTGTGTGCTGGTTCCAGGGCCCCTCTGGCCTCACCTTGGTTTCCCCAGATTAACCAAATTAAACCGCAATGAGAAATCCTTTTACACCTGCTCCTCCCTCACAGAAAGCACAGGACAGAGAGCGCTAACCCCATTAGAAAACAAACCCGCTCTGTGGTCTCGCGATCACATGCATATGCCCATCTTCACTGTTCAGAGCCGTTACCGTTTCACTTGAGGATGGCGTACTATTGTGTATTCCAATACAACCAGCAGTAGTATTCAGGATACTGTGATAGCACTAGAAAAAAAATCAAACTCCACACACTTGAATACTGAAGCTCTTAGCAGTGACAGATGGCCCTTCGGCAGTTCCCAGTGACATAAGAATTCTTGACTGTGATCATACTTATGATAGCATAGACTTTACATGTATGCCAGCGCGCCCAATCCATCCAAGAATGTCAGATAATGTTGATTTAACTCAGACTTGGAACAGATGGAGAAACTTTGTTGGAGAGCCTCAATCATTTCACTGTGTGTTAATTGAGCATTGTCAGAGCCCACAAAAAAGAACATTTTTTCATAAAGTTTATTAATATTATAAACATTGACACAGAGGGAAAATACCCCAACTTTAAGAGATGCATACATGTGACAAATAACAATACTCAAAAGGTTACTGGTCAGAATAGCCCCCAGTGCACGACGTTCAGTCTTTTTCTTCTAATTTTCCCAGTCCTGCACCTCCTCAGTGCTGTGGAAGTGTGTGCCTCACAGCATCCTGAGAGAGGAGTGCGGCATAGCAGCATCTGGCAGAGATGAGCCTGCCTCTTTACCTCTCCCCGCTATCCCTGTGTATGAATGTGGCCCTCTCTAATTGTCCATCTTGTCCCGCTCCAGTTCTGAGAGAGAGAGAGAGAGAGAGAGAGAGAGAGAGAGAGAGAGAGAGAGAGAGAGAGTCAAAGTGGAGTTTGTTATTAGACTTGAGCCCCAAGGAAACAGTACACCTGGAAATGGTGGAAAAAAGCCAAAGCCGAGGAGTTGAGCTCTTGATCATTTAGCTTGGATTGTGCCGTCATCTGAATTCCATCCAAAATTGACATCACTACGTTATTAAATATTGGCTGTTAGTAACAGAAGGATGCAGGTGTTTCTGCAAGTTTACAATTCATCTGAGCCCCCTGAACAAATAAGCGCCACAAAAAGGTATTCATGCTTTCATTAAAAATAATGTGTTGTTCAGTGGGGCCGCAAACAAGCAATTCAGCGGCTAATCCACCTTAGTGCAGCCGCACTGAATTTGTTCAAAGGACATACATTAACAAAAAAAATCTGAATACAGAATGCTCCTTTCATTGGCAAAAAGACCCAGCAAACAGTGCACTTATTTCTCCAAGAACAACAATCAGAGAAAATGTAGAGGTGCTAAATAAAGATCCATATTCAGCGCATGGCTCAATCAAACCTAATGAATAGAAAGCTTGGCTGGAGCATAGGCAGCATGCACGGCAGGTCTCCAAAACCACGGAACAATGTCTAATGCAGCCCAGGCGCTGCTAAAATTTAGGATTGGTTTATTATTTGAAAATGTACTACTGGCATCTTATTTCTTATATTTAGTCCTTTGCTTCACAATTTATGAACAACTTTACAGCGTCCGCTTAAGGTTTTACGAAAGGTGATCAGTAATAAGTTAGAGCTATAGTTTTTGGACATTATTCTTAGGATGTTTGGAAGAGACACGACTGACTCAGGCTCTCAGAACCCGGAATCATAATTAACATCATAATTAAAATCATAATAATTAAAAATGATCAAAAATTATCCTGAGATATTAATCATCTGCTTTTGGGGAATGCCATGCGAGCAGAGAAGGGGAGGATACCTGCTCGTAGTCTCTCGATTTCTTGTCGATACTTTGCACAGTTCTCGCAGTCTGAAAGAAACAAGTTTGGAAGAGCTGAGGATGGCTGTGGCTACACAGACAGACACAATGCATTTTGTTGGCCTTAAAGTCAGTCTGAATTTTGACTATTTTGACTGAATTTTGATAGTCAGAGAGGATTGTAAAGGTGAGGGTGAGAGAGACTGGACAGACAGACAGAGAAACAGTGAGACAAGTCTGTACAGGTGATACATTTACAGAATTTAAAGCAGTAATCCTGTAAGGATGAGAGGGTAAGTTGTACCTGTGGCCTGACCTCCTGCACTTCTGTCAGGTAGCTGAGAGTCACCATCACAATCCCTGGTCACATCAGAGGGGGGGGCTAAAGTGCACAAAAATTAATGAGTTGGTTATATTTTCCCTCCGTCTCTCTCTCTCTCTCTTTACCTCTTTTTCCACACACAGACAGACAGACACAGTGAAAAGACATTTCACTTTTAGAAAGAGTCAAGCGTATGAGCTAAAATTTACCAGTTATTGTCAAAAGGCTACAGCAAAGGCTGATCTCTGATTTATTAATTATACTGAGAACTGTTGAACATGTATACATTTGACAGGTCACAGGATGGTCATTTTCCTAAAAGTGCATTGCACTGCTGCTGGTTTTCCACCTCTGAGGAGATAGCAGGGACACACCCCTGTTGGATTTTGTCCTAATTTTAAAAGTAAACGAACCGGACCAAAAGCGCGCTTGGAGAAAAAGCTTTATTTGGTGATGGAATCCGGCAGCATCTCTGCCTGCGAAGCTTTAACTCAAGAGAACTGTTACCGTGATCGGCCTTTTATACCATGAAACAATGGTATGTTCCCAAATGCAAAGCGGGATTCTTTGATGCTGACCGCCCCTTTGTGTGGTGATGGTTGCCAATTGCCCACTCCCGGTTGTATGCTAGACTTGATGGCTGTTGCCTGCCTTAATCAATTGCTCTTGGCTCCAACTGTAACGTGGCACCAAGAGGTGTGGAGCTTCCTTTGTATCTGTAATAAGGCCATCAGGTTAACAGTTCTCTGATTCTGAACCACGTCTGGTCAGAAGTTAGAAGCAATAATCTTACACCCCTAACTCAAGAGCACCCTCATGTTTGTTGATGAAGTAACGGCACGTACAAATATTTCGCACTAACCACATTTAACTTTAGAAATCGTGGCATTAACCTAATCCACAATGGATGTCACTTTCTCCTTTGCACTCTGAGGGCCTGGGCCCAAGGGTTTGACACGAACCATAGTCAGAAATGGCATTATTTTGACCCGTTTGGCTTGCTTCCGGTTCTGTTCATCCCTAACAGCCTTTCGGAGAAGCTCTGTAGCCTTCTCATCCACACCATGAGTCGCTTGCCATCCAGGCAGAAGCCGACTGCACGGCAGGTGGTAAGCCAGACACAGTGCCTTCAGAGACTGAGGCTAAGAAGAACAGCTTATTAAAGGGACACACTTCCAAAACAGAAAAAGGAAATTATATTACATTACTTTTATTTAGTGGATGTTCTCAACCTGAATTGAGCTGTACCTAAATGTCCAGCTGTATAAATAAGCCATTCTGGATAAGTAGCCCTGGGCAAGGGTACAACATCAGTGGCACATCTGACAATCAATCCAATAACCTCTGGGATTACAAGCCCTGCTCCTCACCACAACACTACACCGCAATGCATTAGTGCTATAACACTTTACCTCTCTCCTGTTCAGAATCAGAATCAAAGTTTTATTGTCATATGCACAGTAAAGAAACACGTTCCCTGTACAATGAAATTCTTCCTTTGCCTTCCACTTATGAGTGCCGTTAGGAGTAGAACACAAGAAAACACAAGAATTTAAGAGAGAAAAAATATAAAAAAGGTCAGAGTGTAAGAAAAAAAATAAAGGATATATAAATTAAATGTGCAAAAAAGGACATCAGTGCAGTGTAGAATGTGCAATGTTGATGCAATGTCAGTTCCATTCCATTGCACAGTTGGTTGCAGTGTGGGTGTGTATGTGTGAATGTATGCATGGGCTAGGCCGGGGAGGTGTGTATGTTGTGTCGTATTTGACTTCCTTATGCCCTGTCACCCATCACCCTTTCACAAAGGGCCCTTCTGCTAATACAGAAAGGAACGCAAGGAAAGCCAAGTCACTTATTCAAAGAGTGGAGCCAAGGTGAGCTCATCTTACCTGAAGTCCGAGCGGTGATCGTCTCACTGAGCTTTTTCACTCCTAGAAGGTGAACAGAATGGGGGGGGGGGGGGGGGTATTCAAGCAATCAGCTCCCCCTCTTTGGCATGCTTGTGAAAGACGTTTCGCAAAAGGGTTTCACGAGGCGCAACAGGCTTGCGAAAAAGATTAAAAGGGGCACATGCGCTTCCCGAATGTTATGGCGAAAAGCAAGGGTTTTGGAGAGCCGCCCACCATTTCGGGGTAAGCTCCTTACCGGCACTCTGTGGCTTTGGGAGTGGGCCTCGCCTTGCTGGGACTGGGACTCGTCTGGCTGGGACCAGGGCATCTAAAAGTCAGTGAAAAGCAAAACGATGTGTGGCTGGTATTCCACTGTTCTTCTAATGTGCACAGCTACATCCATTATGTCCAATTCTTCTTGTGTTCACAAGATTACAGGTGGGTTCTAGTAAAGATCATGACACGTCCATAGTAGTAAAATACCCTGGTAGAGCCCTTCAAGGGGATTGGGTACCCTAGGAGCACTCTGGGGGGCAACAGGCAAAGCTGTTCACCCTTCAGGGTGATCTATACAGTCCATTTCAGTATATTCTAATTCAAGGAACAAGGATGCATGATTCTGGCCCCTTTGTTTTTTCTCTCTTTTTTTTTTAAACCTGTGCTGTTCTGTCAATATTTGTATGATGAGGCAATCTCCCAGCGAGGTGCCTACTGGCATTATGTACAGATTCTCACGAAGAGCATGCTGCTTATAAATGGTCATCAGATCAAAACTACTAAATTGGAGCAGTGGTGGGACAGATTTGGTTGAGTGCGTAGCGATTGCTGCTAGGATCTTTGTTCTTGCCCTTTTGTCAATATTTATTGAAAATGGCGCCACATAGGGCTCTGCACCATGTTTCTTCCAAACACAAGGAAAATTTCTCATACCGACTTTTTTCCTTTTCGGGAATGGCAGCGTGTCATCGGCGTGGCCCCGCAGCGGTTTTTGGGACAGGGTGCGTAGTTGGGAACCCTTTCCCTTTGGCCCTGGGACATCACACCTCTGTGCACAGCCTGTTAAAGTTCATAATGTTGAAACTCACTTTAACATCAACCAACAACTAAAAATCCTCTAATCAGCCAAAAATGTTAGTTTCTGTCTCACATGATGGAGGCCAGACCAAGACAAGAACCAGAACAAAATTCAAATATTTCTTCACTGCCAAAGAAATATCAAATTCCTTCCATCTGACCATGGACAGACTAAACTAAATAGTTTAAAATGTTTAAGCAGTGCAAACATTTTTATCATTCAAAAACCTAATTTTTTTTAATACAGTCAAGTGTGGGTAACATGACATTCAGGCACTCCCCGCTCCTAACAGCCCACCGCTGGCCCCGACGCTCTGTGACGTGGAGGCTGCCGCACCCGGAGGCCGTAGGCTCAGAGAGGGCCTGCAGGAGGACGACTGCCCCAGGCCAGAGGCCCGAGCCCTTGGCAGGGCAGAGCCTGGCAGTTTGGCTTCTGCAAGAGGGTAAGACAGTTAGTCACACATATGCCAGATACTTAGAATACTAATACTTACTCCCAACTGAGAAGAGGAATGTGCAAGGTAGCGGGTGAGAGGCAGCTAGACTGACTGCACTTTCCCTTGAATGCCCACCGAGGACTTCACTTTGTCCTTGCATGTCATTCCTATAGCTATTTACCCTTAAGATGCGCTCACCTGCAAGTGAATGACGTCCAAGTCTTGATGTTGAACTAACAGAGGCCTTTAGAAAGAAAGAAAAAAAAAAAAAAAATTAAAAAGCAGGATTACACAGCATAATATTTACAAGCTTGCGGTCAATTTCATACATTTTGCATCAAGTGATAAACAGGTACTTTGTTCTAGTCCACTAGCTACAGGGCTGGGCCTGCAAGATGAGTCAAATGAATTAAACATTTGAATGCTTGTTTGTCAAATCACAGAGGGTGAAATTGTCAAACCAGAGTTTGACAGTTGTCAGGTTTACAGCTTGTGCACATTACCTCCTGCGAGCAGGACAACGTTGCGCTCTTGGGGGCCCCGCCCGTCTTCCTGCAGTTGCCAGTCAGAGCAGAGGATGGGAGGACGGTAGCTGTGATGCCCCTGGGGGCCACCGGGACCTTTGTGCGGGGGCCCAAAGACAGACGAGACGTGGAGGGCCTCGGAGTGGGGAGCTGTAATTTGGCATTGGGGCAGCTAAAGGAGGTCAAAAGGGATTTCCTGCTTGCTATATTTGAGGGGTGGGAGCTGGTGCCCTGCCCCAGTGGCAGTGGGCGAGGTTTCAGGAGAGATCTGTTGGGCAGCTTGTGGTCAATGCGAGGCGGCTGCCGGTCTCGGGAAGCAGTAGCACCAGAGTTGGCCCCGCTCGCGCTGACCGCATCCTCTTCAGAGCACGTGGATATGGCGCTTATCATGGAGAGCCTTCTCTGCTCGTCCAAGATGGACAAGCCCTCACGGGAAAAGTTGAAGACCTTGAGCTCGATGAGCGGGGTGGAGGTCCCGGGAACCTTACCCTTCATTTCGAATGTGCTGTCCAGGCTCCACGATTCCAGGCTTCCGCTCGGCTCCTTTATCACGCTGTGGCTGAGCAAGCTCTCGGAACCTTCCATCATCCGTCCCTGCGCCCCGTCTCCACCCTCCCCGATACAGACGGGGTTGGCCTCCTGGCTGGGCTGTTTATCAAAGGTGTGGTTCGTCACGTTCGCCTTTGCGCTGGCCTCCGCCTCAGGTTCGGCAGAGCGCCAATCGCCTTCCTGAAACGTTGAATTCAGCCTGGATGCTGGTTCACCTGCCCGGACCGGCCCGATCTCGAAAGTTCCGTTCTGTGACTCCTGCAGTCCTCCTGTGCTCAATCCCGTTTCGGATGAAGAGGTAGCGGACTTCGTCAGGTCCACGGTCAGATTGGAAGCAGCCATAGGCTGGCCTGTCTGCAGCTTGAAGGCACCGCTCTTCGACTCGATCCCCTCCGAGCCATCCCACGTCTGGGCAGCACACGCTTCCAAGTCAGTGATTAGCCTGGACTTGAGTGCATCTGCCTCAGGCAAGGACCCTGCTGTTATATTTGGGCCCAGCCTAGACGCCGAATCTTCTGTTGCATCTGCAACATAAGAAAAGGTCTCTGCCAAACCCCGAGTAACCTCACTCCCGTGGGGGCATGAAACATCATACATGCGGTCAAGTGAAGCCCTCGAGCTTGCTTTGGAACCCTTGCCCTTCTCTGCCTTGGCGCTCTGCACCTCTGCTGCATCTCTCTCCAGGGGCAGACAGGGTAGGCCGACCACAGACCCCACCGAGAGCTCCACCTCTGCCTCAGGGCAGGAAAACTCCATGGTGAAATCCAGGCTGTTCCAGTCAGGTGGGGGCTCTGCCTCAATGCTGTACTTGGCCATGGGGCTCGCGCTTTGCCCAGAACCAGCGCCTTCTACGGCTCGCGAGGATTTTTCACAATGGTACCTGTGGATATTGTTAATCATATTGGTGCACTTTTCGACAAAGGACCCTGGATTAGTGAGAAATTTCCTCTGTCTTTCTACGTTGGGGGACAGCTCCAGTAGAGGGGACAGACCCCGGTTGCCACCCAGGCGCAGGTGTTCTCCCGTAGCCACACTCGTTCCTGTCGTCAGCTTCACCTGGCCCGGCGGGCGCAGGGAGCCCTCGGTGCCGCCCCGTGCCTGCACAGGGACACGCAGCAGTCCACACCAGGGAGCCTTTTTTGCAGCAGGGCTTTGACTTTCAGCAGCCCCTCCCTCCCCATCTACTCCAGGCTGAACTCCGCCCGCATTCCCAGGCGAATACAGCCCAGGCACGGGCCTGCAAGTGGGCCGACAAGTCAGCGGGCCCGAGTCCCTGTTCACGGTCACACTTGAACTCAGAGGCATTTCACCTTGGCCACTGTCCTTGCAGGAGTGTTGGACGCAGTACAACAAGAAACTGCCAAAGGTTCCTGGAGCCTCTCAGAGCCCTACAAATCTGGTGGGACTGAGTGTCCCTGCTTAACTGCTGAAAGGAACTGCTGTTGTTTCAGAGCAAGACCTGAGCTGTGCTGTGCTGGAGTCAGGATACTGCAAGCTCTCCTCCTAGGCAGCCTAGGAGATGGGACAGAAAACATTAAAGGTCAATTATATGTGGGTTTACAGTAATGCTTTATGCACATACATTTCCAAGTATTTTTGATTCCTCTGTCCCACAGTATCGTTAAACTGGTTCCTTCTACAGTCAAAGAGCCATAAGTTTGCTTAGTGGGTTTAAGACTCGATTCACTACTTGTCACCAAATTGTTCACTATGAGAGATTGTTCGAAATGAGAATAAAGATACTGTTACAATCTTAACACATTTATATCCTAGACTAGCTTGTGGCTAAGCGATGAACTGACCGTCACATTCAGATCAAACCCAGCTGAGCAAATGAAAATGCATCTATATAGAGATATTCACTATCCGTTAGCGGAACAGGATGGACAGCTGAACTGAATACAGCGGTTTCTCGTTTGTGTAACCAAAATGGACCTCACTAAATCTTAAGACATTGCTAGCAAACAAGCGAAACCAATTATCAGTGAGAGTACATGTCGAGAGCAGAACTTACCACCTCTTTAGTTTCAAAAATGAAGTGTTTTAAAACGTCTGCATTATTTCGTTACAGACAACGGATTATAAAAATGTTAGCCAACTTGACACAAACGCCCTGGAGCTTCTCAGATCAGGTTTCACTGAAGACAGCCAGAAAAGTATAAAACCCATCAGTGAATTGGTACAGCTTGTGGACGTTTACCGTTTGTCAGCTAGGTGACTAAAGAAGTTGCTTTGGTTTGTGAGACACCTCCAACCAACTCCCTTGCTAGCGCATCCATCCACCAACCACACCTCTCCTCGGCTAAGTAGCCAGCAGCTAGCTAGTAAAAATGCTTTCAACAGAAGGGAAATACTAAATATTAGGTAGATAGATAATACTTAATTGTGTCAACAGTAGCTATTGCATTGAAAAGTTTTATCTACCAGATGTCAAATTTCCGAGCGTAGAAACAAAGTGCCTATATTTGTTTGGGGAACGACATCTGCCAGCTCAGCATAGGCTAAGTTTGATAAAGTAAGCCACGACCGGTGAGTTTAAAAACTCTGCCCGTTCATTCGCCTATTAGAGAATAGGGATTGGCCACAGCCGGTCAAGGTAATAACGCCGACCTGTTCCAAACAGTTAACGGGTGATTTAATAAATCCTCGATCGGAGACGTAGTGGCCAGTAACAATGCACATTTGGCATTGTTACTGACATTGACATTTTTTTTTCTGCTGCGACCTGTCAAAATTGTCCCTCTATAGATTGTATATTGTATACATTGGCGTTATATGTTCAATGTCAGCGTTATATGTTCAAACTCGCTGAACTAGCTGGTTGAGGATTGTTTCTGGTGTGAAATTCACTTGGAATGCAAAACTGGGGTCAGTCCTGGAGTGATTTACTTGCCATCTAACTGTGCAAAGGAACAGTCATGTTGCCTGCGACGACAAGCAGCATTACGTCACACCAGATCTGAAACGCGAATGACGACCTCGCCTCTGAAGACAAATATGGACAAAATAGTTGAAAAAAAAGGTGTCAATGACTGAGAGGGATTCTGGAAGATGTGATGCGTTCATTAGAGCATCTCGTTGCAGTGTTAATGATAGACCACCTGTGAAATATGTGACATGTTACTTTCCTGGGCGCAATTTACAAATGAGAATGAAGGGGGCGTGACCGCGGAACAATACTTGGGCATGAGTATGACATATAAATCGCTCTATTGTTGATATATTGGTAATATAAAGTGTATTACCTTAAGAAATTTGTAACCAAAATGCTTACACAGATAATCAAAATCATTTTTGTTGTTGAATGTTAAGATTGTTTTAATTTTCTGCTTTAATTTTGTTAATTCTGCTGACTTCTCGGAGATTGTTATAATGCTCTTCTTTGAACAGCTTGTGGTCTTGTCACTGCTTGTGCCAATTTACAGCAAGATCACAAATACCCTCTGTTGGCTTCAAACAGTTCTCTACATTGGAGAACTGGACACTAAGCAACCCACTGGAGCACTAAGCACCCCACGCAGAGCACAGACAGCCTTTGTGACGTTTGTGGATGGCTTTCCACATGTTCCTCACGGTTGTCCTATGGCAACAAATGTGTCATCCATGTGCTGAAATGTACATTGATTAATCAATGAGTCCTCTGTTGTATCTTTGCTACTTTACCTTAAACTGGTTGGTAGAGGAATACATATATTATATGGAAAAAAAACACAGTTCCTTAATTTTTCTTGGGTGTCATAGATTTTCTACACTCCTGTGGAAAAATGCACTGAAAAAGGCTTCCAGCACCAAAAACGTTTGGCAATGGTGCCATCACTCTGGTGCTATAAAGAAACTCTACCAAGGCGATCTCTGTTTTCCAACAGAGATGTGCGTGATATGGTTAGCCTAAAACAACTCGTGCACAACAGATGCACTTTACCACTTGCCTGCTCTGGAGAGGTTTTAAGATATAGGATTTGTTGTCATGGCAAAGAGATGGGCTACAATTTGGTGAAATTTCACGAAACCACAGTCAATTTGCTAAAAATATTTTGGAAAGCTAGCCTGCCTATTCTGTAGTCCTGCTTTGCGAAATAATCACACCCACTAGGTGTCTTGGCTGCTTGGAGCTACCACCCCAAACACATATAATTTAGGTTGAGTATTTATTTTACATTTACATTTATTCATTTGGCAGACGCTTTTATCCAAAGCGACTTACATAGGTTACAGTATTTTACAATGTTATCCATTTATACAGCTGGATATTTATTGAGGCAATTGTGGGTTAAGTACCTTGCCCAAGGGTACAGCAGCAATGTCCCAGCGGGGATCGAACCGGCAACCTTTCGGTTACGGGTCCTGCTCCTTAACCACTATGCTACACTGTGCCAGCCATAATTGAATGTCAGAAACAGTATGATTTCCTTAGCAGAAAGGCACCAACGGTGAAGTGTGAGGTTTCAATCATAGCAACCCCACAGATCTGCTACCATACAATTTCACGGGCTGATCATGGCACCAGGTTATGTGTGAAGAAAAAGCACACCTTTTGAATTAACAGAACAGAGAACATCCATTCTAAGAGCAAACAAACTATAGTTCAGAGCCCAGATTTTCAGTTATCACATAATTATCAGGGTCATGAATGGAATCCAAACATGGCAGTTAAAATAGCCTCTCCAAGAACTGTTTGAGTAATTCATTTATTTCCTCAATACATTTCAGTGCATCACAGAAATGGTAACACACCGTGCAGACTGCAACAATTTTATTGGTGGGATCTGACACAGCAAAGCAAATTTTCAGACACTCAAACCAGAAGAAGAATCATACAAGTTGACGAGTAAACAAGGTCTTGAAGGAGCATCATAAAAAAGTTAACATGGAAGAAACATGCAGTACAAAGAATGCAGAGATTAACCAAGCACAATTTAAACGTTTTTTTTTTCCTTAAGACAGGGACAACCAGCTCTTTATTGGTTTTCACAGTGGTTTAAAATGAACATGGATATCTGACAGCAGATCTGAAACAAAGCCCAGACTACAATTTACAGCAGTTACATACATGTAAAGATGCAAAACAATTATAAAAAAATAATAATATGGTAAAAGCATATTAATATAAAATATTCACTTTTGCTATTTGAGAGTAAATGCAGAAAAGTGGATGGGAAGGTTCAGGAAGACATGGTCCATTTACTGGAGTTTTTTCTATGGTTATCCCCACATTAACAGCACTGTCCCAAATGTGGGCGAGGGCTCACAAGTGTGCCTGTGTCGGCACCAAAGGGCAAATTTTAAGCTACCCCTGTGACTGGGGAAAAACAGATGTGGGTGTGCACGGCTAACCTTTTAGTGGCATTTGGGACTGGTACCAATTTCAACTGCTGGAGGTAAGCAGATGTTCCACAATCGAGACTTGGCAATGGATGCCTCAGAACTGAGCGGGGTCTTTAATACGATGAGTGGTTTCGATTATTATCAGGTCCTGTTTTAAAACATTGACGAGGCTTTGCGATGTTCAAAGGCGGGATGTCAAACGGAATGTACAGAAAGCAAACAGATGGAGACAGTGTCCTGATACCTCCCCCCCTTCCTCCAAATAGGTACAAGATAGATATGCAAGTTCAATCTAAGGTACATTAATCCAACTAGAAACACAGAGACATGGTTTGGCCTCTTTCCATCTGTGGTTATTTAGCCCACTTAACTCCTGTTATGTGTTACCATAATTTAGGTGGCAGTGTGGTGTTGTGGTTAAGAAGCCAGACTTCTAAACCAAAGGCTGCAGTTTTCATTGCTAGGTGAAGCACAGCAGCGGTACCCTTAGGCCAGGTGCTTACCCAGAACTACTACAGTAACTATCAGCCAGAATAAATGGATAATGTGGATAATACGCACAAGACGACCTACGCAATTGGCCAAACAGAAGCGTGTCTGATAAGCAGATAACCTAACGTGATGCAAATCGGCTGGGCAGTCATTTGAGCTGTGCATTGCTTTTCACACGTCGCTGGTGGCTAATTTGCTCTACAGAGAAATGAGGCGGAGGATTAGCAAACAGCGCCGCTTAAGGTACAGGTGCTGTGAGTAGATGTGGCGTAGTGCGCACACACGAGTATATTCTACTCCAAAGTCAGGACAAACTCGATCGCCCGGGTGCCCAGAGCCGGCCTGTGTAACTGACCGTGGACACGCGCACAAACAGAGCAGGATAAGGGAGTGGCAAACTGTCAGAGAGAAGAGAGGAGAACCGCCAGAAAGGTGGGGGGCACGGAGGGTGACTCAACAATGTGGAAACCTGACTTGATGCAAACTAACAGTCTCGGAATAATAATGACAAAGGGGGAAAAAAAGATCAAGTCAGCAGAATGTTCTCCCCCCCCCACCCCACCCATCCAACAGAATGCAACTTTTCCTAGCCAGTGCACAGCTGGCAAGTCGGGAGGCACCGGTTCAAGCTGCAGGTCTGCCACGGTGGCACATGCGCTCTGCTGCTGCATCCCCAGAAATATAGATATATATGTACACGTTATTTACATGAGGGTACAGAGAGAGAGAGAGAGAGAGAGAGAGAGAGAGCGTGAGAGGGAGCGGGAGGGAGCTGGGTGCAGCTGGTGGGGTCATCTGGGGCTGTGGCAGCGTGGCTTTATCGTAGCGGGACGATAAAACCGGCAGCCGGAGGGGGGGCGGGGGCGTGGGTGGAGCGTGTCCCGCGTCTCCGCATCACTGGCGCTAGATTCACAAAACGAAATCAAATTGTAAAAGGGAGTTCACACTTTCACCTGATCTGAATCAGAGCTGGGTTACTGGGTTAGTCCCCGCCCCCCTTTCCCATGCAAATCAATTCTTTAGACATTGGAAAATGATGGACTACAAGCTGAGATTTAAGCGATGACCAGCAAATCGCTCAGTCAGAACCAACCAACTGCTTCTGCTTTGCAGATCACGGGTATTAATTTTTTTCTGTCATCTGTTATGACTGAAAAACGCAAAAATGCTGCTGTAAGAAGCTTGTGGGACACTCAGATATGATCATTTATGGTTAGCCCTTGACTGAGCACTGTTCACTGGATATCCTCAAGGCCAATAAAACAGTTTGGTAGATTTTCCTGAAGATTTTTTTTCATCATCACTATCATCATTATTCATGATGCCTCTGAACCTCTCACACATGAGCCATTTTTATCCACAACGCCTGAACCTATACTATACTATACTAGCTTTGCACAGATTGTTTTTGCCATAGGTGAATAAAATATGGCTCTAAATTCTGGCAGAAACTTAAGTTCCTAAAACATTTGCCATGACGTGACCTCAGAAATGATGATGATGATGATGATGAAGATGGTGAAGACAACATGAACAACAGTACAGGCTTGAAGGGGCTCCCCATGTGCAAGGTTGATCTGTACCCCGCAGTATAGAGGTAGTCCCTTACGCCACAAGGCAGGGGTTAACCAATCAAAATCATCACCAACTGGCAGAGATTTGACCGAACATGCAGCCAAGGCATGCCAGCCGCTACATTTCCAGTACATGTACTGGCAAGAAATGGAGAAAGAAGGGAGATGCCAACAGGAGCAAGGAGAACCAGTGTAAAGGCAAAGCAAAGGAAGACAAACAAAGTTAAGTGAATGTATGATTCCCAAAAATGTACCCCTATCCCCAAATCTGAAATTACTGTCCATGCAACAGTAGGGCTGCCAGAGCTTATTAATATAATGATAATAAAAAAACACAAACTTACTTCAATCATACCTAAAAAAAAAGGTGGGAAGAAGATATGTGATCAAGTAACCAGTGATACAGAAACAAGCGCCCTTCCCCTTTCCAATCACTGCATTGTGAGGTCACAACGCTTTCCTAATTTGGTCATGCACTCCAATCGCCCCCACTGCACCCAGCCACACACTATTTTTCATTTTCTT